>NC_051215.1:22898419-23223419 GCF_015220715.1 Pygocentrus nattereri | reverse complement strand
CACAATCAATGCTTGCATTTTGTCAGAATTTGTAGGTTTTTGTTTGTCCACCCGTCTCTTGATGATTGACCACAAGTTCTCAATGGGACTAAGATCTGGGGAGTTTCCAGGCCATGGACCCAAAATCTCTATGTTTTGTTCCCTGAGCCATTTAGTTATCACCTTTGCTTTATGGCAAGGTGCTCAATCATGCTGGAAAAGGCATTGTTGATCACCAAACTGCTCTTGGACGGTTGGGAGAAGTTGCTCTCGGAGGACATTCTGGTACCATATCTATTCATGGCTGTGTTTTTAGGCAAGACTGCGAGAGAGCCGATTCCCTTGGCTGAGAAGCAACCCCACACATGAATGGTTTCAGGATGCTTTACAGTTGGCATGAGACAAGACTGGTGGTAGCGCTCACCTCGTCTTCTCCGAACAAGCTGTTTTCCAGATGTCCCAAACAATCGAAAAGGGGATTCATCAGAGAAAATGACTTTACCCCAGTCCTCAGCAGTCCACTCCCTGTACCTTTTGCAGAATATCAGTCTGTCCCTGATGTTTTTATCTGGAGAGAAGTGGCTTCTTTGCTGCCCTTCTTGAGACCAGGCCTTGCTCCAAGAGTCGCCGCCTCACAGTGCGTGCAGATGCACTCACACCTGCCTGCTGCCATTCCTGAGCAAGCTCTGCACTGCTGGTAGCCCGATCCCGTAGCTGAAACACTTTTAAGAGACGGTCCTGGCGCTTGCTGGTCTTTCTTGGGCACCCTGGAGCCTTTTTGGCAACAATGGAACCTCTCTCCTTGAAGTTCTTGATGATGCGATAGATTGTTGACTGAGGTGCAATCTTTCTAGCTGCGATACTCTTCCCTGTTAGGCCATTTTTGTGCAGTGCAATGATGACTGCACATGTTTCTTTAGAGATAACCATGGTTAACAGAAGAGAAACAATGATGCCAAGCACCAGCCTCCTTTTAAAAAGTGTCCAGTGGTGTCATTCTTACTTAATCATGACAGATTGATCTCCAGCCCTGTCCTCATCAACACCCACACCTGTGTTAATGGAGCAATCACTGAAACGATGTTAGCTGGTCCTTTTAAGGCCGGGCTGCAATGAAGTTGAAATGTGTTTTGGTGGATAAAGTTCATCTTCTAGGCAAATATTGACTTTGCAATTAATTGCTGTTAAGCTGATCACTCTTTATAACATTCTGGAGTATATGCAAATTGCCATTATAAAAACTGAAGCAGTAGACTTTGTAAAAATTAATATTTGTATCATTCTCATAACTTTTGGCCATGACTGTATATATGAAGCTATCAAGACAGAGAAAATCCTCTGAAAGTTAAAAATGCCAAAATGTAAGCAACAAATTAGATTTCTGCATGGTTCTGCATAAATCCAACCACCATCAGACTCATCCTGAATTTAATTTCACGGCCACAAAAAGCCACAAAGCGTGTCCCTAACTCAAAGTTAGACAAATTTAACTTAATTAAATCATGACAATGTCACACTATCATTCTTTCATATGCCTAAAGCTTAAGGCTGCACACTTTACAACAGAACCCTTGAGGAAACATCTTTTTAAAGGGAATGGTTCTGTTTCTATATAGAACCCTTTCATGCTTAAACACTTTTTGGTGCTACATAGAACCATTTTCAAAAAGAAATCAATTTAAAGAACCATTTTCACCATGGAAGGAACCCTTTATGCATGAAATGGTTCCACACAGAAGTATACAATACAATCTGACCAAAAGTGCTTCAGGTCAAATAGCATCTTATAGAAGTTATTTAATGGATATTAAATCATCCATCCTGGAGAGAGAGGGGGCAATTTTTAACACCCGGCCACAGATGATGATGGCCAGGTGGACTGAAATGAGATGAGAAACAGCTGCACATGCTGTTTCACAATAACTATCATTGCGCTGAGCATCGGTAAATAACGCTTTTCAGCAGTGATGGACGAAGTACACAAATCACGTACTTGAGTTAAAGTAGATACTCATGGTAAAAATATTACTCCAGTAAAAATAGAGGTTTCTCCCTTTAGACCTCCACTTGAGTAAAAGTACAAAAGTATTTGCCTTCAAATGTACCTTAGTATCGAAAGTAAAATACTAAAAGAGCACTTAAACTTGTAATTAAGGTGCATTAAGTTGAATAAAAACTGGCTTTAAACTCAGGATCACAAATGAGCTCCTTTACTATGTTGATCTGTAGGTCTCTGTTCATAAACATAAACCAGCCCAAACTAATTTACTATAAAATGAAATGGTGTTTGTATAAATTCAGAAAAAAGCCACGTCAGTCACTGCATATGTGGACATATTTCTATATTGTGCTCTATTTACACAAAGTTAGGTTAGTTCATCATTTATGTTGAATAGACTCTCCCAGAATGTGATGCTGCTGTGCTGATGTTGAACCGTGTGCTCAGGTCAAAACAAGCTCAAAACAAAGTGACCGCTGTGCCCTGATTGGTGTTCTGGCTTTGCGCTTCTTTTGTTTTGACATGTTACATTTTTATACACACAGAAACCAAAAGGAACGACAGATTTCTCAAAATGTAGTGGAGGAAAAAGTAAAGTCAGATATTAGACTTTGAAATGTAGTGGAGTGAAAGTAAGAAGTCGCCCAAAATGGAAAAACTTCAGTACAGATACACGAAAGGTACTTAAGTACAGTAACTAAATACATTTACTCCATTACTGTGCACCAATGGTTCTCAGTCAATATAACTATGCCATCAGAACTTGCTCTTGTAAAATTCAGCTAAAAAAAACTAATCGTTATAAGAAACTATAATTTCTTAAGAGCTGTAATGAGAAAAGTTATCATTTATTTCCTCCCTTCTTGGGCTACATATGGGGAGCGCTGTTATAACAGGATCTACTCTAGTAGTTTAGCTGGACTATAAAGGAGCAGTTTAGGAACTACTTCAGTAAGTACAAACTACACTACAAAGAATTCTGTGACACTTTAGACAAGATTTTTAGCAGAATCTGATCCAATATTCAATCTGGATCTACATTATTAATCCATCCATCCATCCATCCATCCATCCATCCATCCATCCATCCATTATCATCCGCTTCTCCGGGGTTCGGGTCGCGGGGGCAGCATCCTAAGCAATGAGGCCCAGACCTCCCTTTCCCCAGCCACTTCCACTAGCTCCCCGGGGGGATTCCGAGGCGCTCCCAAGCCAGCCGGGCAATATAGTCATGCCAGCATGTCCTAGGTCTTCCCCGGGGTCTCCTCCCATGTGGACTTGCCTGTGACACCTCCGAGGGAGGCATCCAGGAGGCATCCTAACCAGATGCCCGAACCACCTCAGCTGGCTCCTCTCAATGTGAAGAAGCAGCGGCTCTACTCCGAGTCCCTCCCGGATGACCGAACTTCTCACCCTATCTCTAAGGGAGAGTCCAGACACCCTGCGGAGGAAACTCATTTCTGCCGCTTGTATTCGCGATCTCGTTCTTTCGGTCATTACCTAAAGCTCATGACCATAGGTGAGGGTGTGAACGTAGCTCGACCAGTAAATCGAGAGCCTGTTTGTACAGGGCCTGAATGGCTCATAGCAAAGAGCCATGTACCCTGTACTCCCGAAGCACCCCCCACAGAATACCCCGGGGAACACAGTCGAATGCCTTGTCCAAATCCACAAAGCACATGTGGACTGGTTGGGCAAACTCCCATGAAACCTCCAGAATCCTGGAGAGGGTGAAGAGTTGGTCCAGTGTTCCACGACCAGGGCGGAGCCCGCACTGCTCCTCCTGAATCTGAGGTTCAACTATAAGCCAGACTAAATCCACCATCACACACTTTGTATAGCAAAGCACTAGAAGACATATCACAAACCCAAAATGATACTAGTTGGTTGTGGAGGGTCAAGAGAAAAACACACACACACACACACACACACACACACACACACACACACATATATATATATATATATATATATATATATAAAAAAAATATGATTTTGTGTGTGAACAGCTGCTCGTTGTTGAGCTCAAAATGAGCTAAAATTGTCACTATCGAAACAGTCGGTACTGAAACATTCCGTAAAGTTATGCATTGCTATGACTGTTTTGGTAGTGACAAAAAAAGTTCAATCATTTGTTTTTACAAAGGTAGAGTCATTCAAAGCAAAAGGATTTCACTCTTAAGTCCACATCTGACTTTGAACTAGTTCTGTACAATGATCCATATTCTACTAATGGAGTTCTAAGTTCCTGTAAGACTCAGTTGTGGGAATGCTGGGAAAGCATTGAGTGAAAGACTAACATTAACACAGTGACCCATCTCACTCAGATTTGTCCCAGAGGAACAGAAAATAAACCCCCTCATGACAGAACGTAATTTAATTTGCATGGCCTAATTGTTGAAGCACATTTTTGCACTGAATGGAGCAGCGACCAGTGCAAATTTGCTGTGAAGAACCTTTTGGTCTCTCTGTTAGTCATAATGAGAGGGGTGGGAGCGGTGCGTTGAGAGGGGTGGGAGCAGTGCGTTGAGAGGGGTGGGGTGGGTGGTGTATGACTGTGGCCTGAAAAAGAAGCATGCTGCAGGATTAAGCATGTGGCGCAGTGATTTATAGCTATAAATAACATTCTCCTCAATGACGGGCCCGGCTCTGTCGGCCCTCAGATCCAGAGCTACACCTCTAGCCCCGCCCCTCTCGCCATGACTGGACCAGATCAAATAAATAAGAATGACTGAATAAAACTGAGAGGACATAAATCTGAGCCACTGCCAACAACAACACTGGCTCCCACATGTGGTAAATTGATCCTTTGGGCTTTGTGTGAAGATACTTTCAAAACTGGTCAAACCTGCTGCCACATGTGGACGAAGAAAAACAATCCACTTAACTGTAAGTCATTTATGGGAATGAAGAAGCCGGATCTGAGCTTGACGACGAAATCATTTCATAGTAGCGGGCGGGGCAGCCAATGATCTCTGTCATGGTTTAATTACAATTTCTAACAGTTTCATAAAACTGAATACATAAACAGAATTTATACAACAGTTCTGGATTGGTTGAGAAGTGTTCTAACCATGCTGTTATTTCACCATCACATCACGGGTTTATCATTCTGCTAAGACGCCGTTGCTTAGCAACGGCTTTGACAGCAGTAGGAGACGCTCAAGCCATTTGAATGTTTTTACTTCTTACTTTGCCACAAACAGAAAACGGACACTTTTAAGATCACATCTGACTGACAGCCGATTTGGTCAGACTGTGAAGATGAGACGACACTAAATTCCCAAATTGTCATCACCACTGAGCAGCTTTTCAGTCGGCAGCTGTGACAGAAGAACAGCTAAACAACCTGGAATCAGCCAGAAATGAACCCGAGACCATTCGCCAAACAAAACGGGCTTGTAAGACGCTTTACAGACTGGCTGGAACAAAACAACATTAATACTGATCTGGCAAAAACTGACCGAACTGAGCTGAACTTGATATTGCGGCAGTTTTACGGCTCAGTACTTCAGAACGAAGACTGTGCCAGCGAGTGGGCGGAGCTCGTTACTCTGACAGAGCAATAAGCTGCTTGCTAAGGAACTATAATTTGGTGAAGGAACTGAACATTAAAACATTACACGCCGCGTCCACAGCCCAGTTTATTAATTTCTTACTTTATTTATTTAACTGTTGTATAAAAGCTATAGAACACTATGTGTGTTATCGCGAAGAACATCACGGTTGTGATGATCTACGGTGACCAAATCACAGCCGTGATGTTATCCGTGATAATGCACTCCCTAACACATGAACCCGCAACAGATTTCCAGCTGAAATGGCCAGAGCTAATTACAGATCTCTGTCAACTCTGCTCATGGATGAAGGTGAGCTGTGGAGGTGAAAGCAGGCGAAACTAGGTGTTATACTGACAGTTCAGAAATAAAAAATAAATAAATGACCTGACGAAAGACCACAATACCACAAACCACTAATTGTCAGTGTCATAGTAGAGAGAGCCGCAATCAAAACAGAAATGCCAGATATCACAGTGAAAAGTGCATTAAAAGCCGTCAGGTCAAAGAGGCTATTCCCCATCCTGCAATCTAAGTGTCTGTCTTCAGGGTTTCGCAAACTGCTACAAGGTGGCAAAGACCATCAATCATAGGACACAGTCAGGCAAATTCACTGGACCTCTGGCAAGGTCAGGAAAATCAAATGAAATCATTTTTAAGACCTTTTAATATTTGACAGCTGCAGGAGACGCTCAGGCCATTTGAATGTTTTTACTTCTTACTTTGCCACAAACAGAAAATGGATGCTTTTAAGATCACATTTGACCGACAGCCGATTTGGTCAGACTGTGAAGATGAGACGACACTAAATTCCCAAACTGTCATCACCACTGAGCAGCTTTTCCCATCGGCAGCTGTGATAGAAGAACAGCTAAGCAACCTGGAATCAGCCAGAAATGAACTCAATACCATTCGCCAAACAAAACGGGCTGTAAGAAGCTTTACAGACTGGCTGGAACAAAACAACATTAATACTGATCTGGAAAAAAAAACTGACCAAACTGAGCTGAACTTGATATTGCAGCAGTTTTATGGCTCAGTACTTCAGAAGACGAGGCTTACAGCTGACTGTCCAGCGAGTGGGTGGAGCTCGTTACTCTGACGTAGCAACAAGCTGCTTGTTAAGGAACTATAATTTGGAGGAAGGCCGATTTTAAACGCCGCGTTCATGGCCCAGTTTATTAATTTCTTACATCATTTATTTAACTGTTGTATAAAAGCAATAGAACCCCTGAGGAGTGTGTTATCACGAATCATGACAGATCAAATCACAGCAGCCGTGATGTTATTTTGTGATAAACTCCCTCTCGTCTTCTATTGCTTAAATATAGGGCATGTTTAGACTTTTCTCAAAGAGAATTGTGCTTAAGTAAAACCGGAGGTGAGGCAGCATGAGAGGAAACAGAAATGTGGCTAGCGGTCTGTCGTTCATGCTAGGCTAACAGCTCGACCAAACATTCCTTTCACACCTCTCTCCATCTCTTCTGCCTTGAAAAAGAGGACCCTACCTCAGACTGCAGTGGACGAGACGGTGGGAGGTCATTTTCATTTGAAAGAGGGTTGAAACACCCCTGATTCAGACAGTCATTGCACTGATGGTACTTTGCATTCTCTCACACGAATGGATTCGATTTCAACCGGTATACTGGATGAACTGGTATGTTACCCACTGCAACTGGAAAATACGAATAGAGCCCAAAGTACCGGATGTGGACGTTCCATGTATAGTTGCTTTTCTAAGTGCATGTACAGGAACACAACCTCTTTAGTGAACACACTTCTGTACATTTTAATGCACAACTAGTGTTTATTTACATAGAAAAATGTCAGATTTATTTACTTCCACTTCAACAAAATGTAATTTGACAAGGGGTTCAAACTTTTGTATACAGCTGTAAAGTCTCATAACAGCTGCTACATCACTTTTAAACTCTTGCCATGACATGTTGTTTACAAACACGCACAACAAAACTAAATTGCAATCCCATAAGTACCCAACAAAAACGCTCAGACTGTGATCAGACTGTGGGAGTCTGTTATTTGGCTGCATGCAAGATAGGTTGAAAGAGTTCAGCCAGCGAGAGGAAATTATTCAGGAAATTAAAAGGGTCATGGAATGACACACGGGATGGAGAGAAGGAAAAACAGAAGCGGTACACAAACAGCCCAGACTTGTGCTGGACACACGTCTCAGTCGTGTCACAGGCTTCGAATGCAAGATACAAGAACCTGCAATGGATTTCCAGCTGAAACAGCCAGAGCTATTTACAGATTTCTGTCATCATCTGCTCATGGACAAAAAAGAGTTGTGGAGGGGAATGTGGCTGAAACTAGGTGTTATACTGACAGTTCAGAAATAAAAAATAAATAAATGACCTGACGAAAGACCACAATACCACAAACCACCAATTGTCAGTGTCATAGTAGAGAGAGCCGCAATCAAAACAGAAATGCCAGATGTCACAGTGAAAAGTGCATTAAAAGCCGTCAGGTCAAAGAGGCTATTCCCCATCCTGCAATCTAAGTGTCTGTCTTCAGGGTTTCGCAAACTGCTACAAGGTGGCAAAGACCATCAATCATAGGACACAGTCAGGCAAATTCACTGCACCTCTGGCAAGGTCAGGAAAATCAAATGAAAGACTTAAGACATTTTAATACCAGTTGGAAATAAAATGCAACATTATTAATGCAACTGGCTCAACAGAGATCAAGAACCCACCTCTACAGCCTGGGTTTTGCGGTTAAACAATTTTAGCACTGTTTTTGAGTGCAGCAAATATTTAGGACCACTGAACCAGGGGTAAATATTCAAATATAAAAGGGAATTTCTCTGATAATTTGTTAGCCCCCTTTTACCCTGTTCTCCAGAAGTCAGGACCCCCATGGACCCTCACAGTGCAGGTACTATTTGGGTGCTCGTGTGTTAGTCTGTGTTGCGCTGGTCTGAGTAGATCAGACACAGCAGTGCTGCTGGAGTTTTTAAACACCTCGGTGTCACTGCTGGACTGAGAATAGTCCACCAACCAAAAACATCCAGCTAACAGTGTCCTGTGGGCAGCGTCCTGTGACCACTGATGAAGGACAAGAGGATGACCAACACAAACTGTGCAGCAGCAGATGAGCTATCATCTCTGACTTTACATCTACAAGCTGGACTGACATGGTAGGAGTGTCTAACAGAGCAGACAGTGAGTCTGTAAATGTTTCGCCTGATGGGTGTATATAAAATCAGAAACTTAAATTGAGAATCAAAAATAAGCCCCATCAATCAGCCATTGATGAAATGCACAAGCACATCCTCATCAAGCCTCATCATGGTGATGTAGCTGCCATGTAAATAATTGGAATTAACAATTTAATTGTGTTTTTAGTTTATTTTATACAGTACAAGTCAAAAAACAAGCTGAATCGGCTGATTAGCCATGTTACTAGATAATTTGATCATTTGAAAATGCTTCTTGTTTTTTTACATTGTGTGTAAATTTCAAAAGAAATGGACAAAAAATGACTTGGAAAAAGGTCTGATTCCACTGACTTACATTAAAAGCTTTTTTCCTTGTAAAGTTATTATTTTGGAGATATGAGGTTTTCTCCTGATAACAGCGATATGCTAAAGTTAGCATTAGCTACCCATCTACCAAATAAACAAACAAGCATCCCCCTGAATGTGACAGAATTTTGGACAGCACTTTAAGTCAGAACCAGAGGTAGAAGAAATAAGTGTTTTATTTCATTTTTATTTATTTGACTCCACTGATGAATTCATCCAGTTTTTTTTTCCTGCCCATGCTATGTGAAGCGACCTTGGGTTTGTGAGAGGCGCTATATAAACGTAATTTTTATTATTATTATTATCCAGCTCATATTGTGCTTGTTATGACACAAAGGTAGTTGTGAAATCCAACTATAACTGTGGAAAATATCTGCAATCATCTCCAGTGATGATCAGGTGATTATGTAATCATTGCGACAGGTCTATCGGGTGTGCCTTAAGCCGGGCTTACACCACATGACTCCTAACCCGATTTTAGCCACGATTCCCAGTCCGGCTCGATCGGAGCTGGTCGACTCTAGTCTGCAGATTTTGGGTCAGTCAAGTGGATAGTAGAGAAAATGAAGTGGTGAGCAAGGGTCACAGATTTCAGACCAGATGGAGACTATCAAACATGTTTGACTTGTCTGACCTGACTTCAAGAGTATATCTAGTATACTGGTCAGCAACTTGATCTCAAAGCACTTTTCCAACAGCCAATGGAAAGTGAGAGTGAAAAAAAAAAGCTTTCTAATTAACTGAGTCTAAGACACAATCAAGTGCAATCACATCAAAAACTCCAGCACTACCACACTAACGACATCTTTACATCTGTGACTCTCATGTTTACCTGTTGCTTATTTACTGTGTCGGTGCACATAGTAGCAAATACAGTAGCAGCCAACAGCTCCACATGTGTTTATTTATATCTCCTAGTAAAGGGAGAATGTGTGTATTAAGGCTGGTCAATATCACAATATATAGCATTATCGTGATAAACTGTCATAATACAATGTGCTTTTCTGATCATGTATATCGCCAGTACTTGTAGTACACCAACTGTTTCATTATAATCCCGTTTAACTGGATTTGGTGCCAATATAGAAAAAGAAAAAAAAACTGACAGTATTTCTAAAAATGTGGCACTACTGTTTTTTTCTCTGCTCCAACTGGTCAGATGTCTAAAAAAATAAATATTGTGACAGATCATGCATTGCATGCGTCATATTAGATTTTTGCCATATCGCCCACCGCCATGTGTATCTGTGCAATTTTGGTTCCGCGGCAACTTGTGTGATCCCCAATACCTCCGATGCACAAAATAATCTATAGAAACCAGTCGTATAGTGTGAGATAGTCTTTTTATAATCTGTAAGGACTTTAAAAGGCTTTAAGCAAGCATTAACAACATTTTTTGTTTTACTGGCCAACGCAGCAGAGGTGAAAGGATGCTTACTTTCCAATGTTATCAGGAAGTGCTTGTAAAGAAATGTCATTGATGGAAAGGCAGGTCAGATTCCGCAATTCAGTGAAGCTCTCGGGCAACCTGAAACAAACAGAGATACAGATTTGAGCAGCTGAAGTTAAAGGTAAATAATGCAGTGTGAAAGCAGTCAAAAATAAAGGTGTTTAATGAAGAAAATAAACAGTGAAAACACTCCTAATATTTCACACATACTGATGATAAATCAAGTCCTACACCAGGACACAAACCTTTTCAGCAGGCAGCACTGGTGCTAGAAAAGCTGCAAGTGTTGCAAAACAAATTAAAACATCGCACTGATATAAAACAATTTCTTGCTTGGAGTGTAAAAACAGAAAGATTTGAATTATATAGTTCATTTTCTGAAATAAACAGAATATTTTCTCAACAATAACAGATTGCCTGACTCACAAGAGGACACTAAAAGAAGCAAAACCCTGCATGAACCCACACCAGCAGGATTTTGCATGTAACTGCTGTAACAGGGAAGTGAAACAGTTCATTACCTAAAGGCATGGCTGAGGGTTATTGACTACATGCGTTTTAGTTTAATTAGTACATTCTGTGAAAGGACCTAGGCTAAAGATAATAAAAACATTAAGCCCAGCATGCCTCCGCCTCAAAATCAAAAGACGTTTTATAGTTGACCATTTTTTTTCCAGCTGGCAAACTGTAAAAATTTCAAACTGTTAAATTATTCATATATACATCACACATGAAATTACATCCCCAAATTAAACAACTTTTATGCAATTTTAACATCCCAAGATCCTTCGTTTACAGACATTCGATATACCTGATGGATAACACTAGAGCTGAAATAACCATTCAACATTATCAGTGCTGTTTCTGTTTGAGGTTTTTCATTTGACAGCTCATCACGTCACAGCGTTATAGATTATCGAGCCAATTATGAACTGTTTAATTAGCTTAAAATACAATTCATTTGCAGTAAAAACTTTTCACATGAAAAAAAAAAACGTCATCCGTGCATCTTGGAAAATTTGAACTCTCCTAGGGAACTAGCATGTTAAAACGCTCCACTGCTTAGCCTGAAGAGCGATAATGTTAATCTACATATTTATTATTATATTACTCATTTTTTTAGCTGGTAATATGTTTCCAATTCCCATGGCAGTAATTTAGCTCTTGGTGAACCTCACTTTGTGCAAACATTGGCAAACATTTCTCGCTCTTTCCTTTTACAGGCTTCATTTATGCTGGTTATTTATTAGTTGATTCGTGCACATGAATAATTGAATATCAAAATATGGTTTTTGCAGCACTAGACTACGCTGACCAAAAACACTGGAACCCATGTGTCGAACTCAAGTCAGGGCCATGAAAAAGTCCTATTCGGCCTGCGAACTGATTTTAATTCTCTGTTATTATTAGCCCGGTTCACCCTGAGATGCACTGCAGCCCCCAGCACGCACTGCAACATAGTGTGTGTTCTGACCCCCAACAACAATCAAAGGGCAGTTACACAAAAAGGAAAGATGCCTGGTGTCTAGATCAAGCACACTGGCAGTTTTTAACCTTTTTACCTCCTTGAGACCACAGGTGGTTCCAAAACACACTTCGTCATATTCTTCATAACGTTCATCTTTTGTAAGCTACATTCAGAAGCTGGGCGTCGTATGAGGCTGCAACTCTTCTTTCCAGTCAAATAGATGGTGATGTCATTTTAAACCTTTATAAATAAAAGAAGCTGAACTCAGTTTGTTTTTCTACTGAAAGTCAACCCATTTCTCCACAAATCTGGTGTCTCTTCAGTGATCTGCTCTGTAAACATTACTTTTATAAAATAACACAAAGAGCGTCTGAGATGTTTGACTTTCAGCAGTAAACTGTAAGCATATAGCAATATGTGAGATCATAAAACACATGTTCTTTTAATCTGAGGTGAACTATTAAATAAATTAAATAAAAACTGACATTTATTTTGTGCAGTTACTGAATAATCTGCCTTATGATTTGGTCACAGAAATTCAGATGGACAAACCAAAATATACCCATAAGAGGTTAAGAAAATCCCAAAACAATTCATTGTTATTTAGAGATATTTTTGAATAAGTGAATGTAGTGCCTGTTTTGCTATTTTGGGTCATGGAACAACGTTAACTAGAAATAAAACACAGCTGGTCCACAGATTTGCTGAGATTTTTTAATACGGCCCTTTTAGTGGTGGAGTTCGACACCGCTGCACTAGAACTCATCATGCTCATAACTTCTGAGAAGATGGCTTGTGCTATAAGAGTGGCTCAAAAACGACAGAATCGACTACAACTGCCATGAACACTTTACTAAATATTAGAATGGAGATGTTTACACTGCACAAAGGTCTTCCACTCACGTGCACCTGTGACCTCTCTTGCATTCACACAGTATTCATTTCTTCTGTCATATGTGACAGTATTGCCGCACCGTAAAGCCCATTAAACTCTATATAACCTGCTGTCGAGCACATTCCCTATGAAATCCCCATGAAATGACGAGTCTGGAAATGGAACAATATGGTTGTGTGCAGGAAATACAAATAAACAGAGCACGCGACTGAGGCAAATTACGGATCTGAGTTTTTAAGACATCATCCAAATCAGAGCATACAGTCTTCACAAACACAGAGAGAACAGTGAGAGAACTGATGAACTCGCCGAATAATCAGATTAAATGAATGAGCAGAGATGGATTAAAATAGAGAAATGAAATCAAACATGGCTCAGCTGAACAAAGGGATGAAGACATAAATGTGCAATAGCTGATATATCAGGCCCCAGTGGAAAGGCCAGTGACAACACCGACAACAATAACAACACTGGAGGTCGGGCTGAAGGGTATGGGGGAAACTTCTAATCTCAATTTTTCGGGCCAATATTGTGATTTAAATGCAGTCATTTTCTATATTAATTTCTAGGCCTAAGAACAGCAGAACATCCATTGTTCTGGCATGAAGCTTGAACGCTGAGTGCGTCAGACGACCAGTTGGTTGGATGGTTGTGTTGTCACATATATGTTGCTTCTGATTGGTCTGGCTCAAACTCAACCACTAAAAGGGCCGTATTAAAAAATCTCAGCAAATCTGTGGGCCAGCTGTCTTTTTATTTCATTTTTGCTCAACATTTTATTCAAAACAAGCCAAATCTGCAACAGAAAAATGTTAAATTACGTTTGTAATTGAGCGAATAATTCAAAATTAATTCTAAAATGTTTTAGGTTTTTTTAACCTGCCTATTTGCTTGAACTTGACACCAGGCATCTTTTCTTTTTGTGTAACTGCAGGCCCAGAGATTGTTGTTGGGAGAAGGGGGTTAGAATGCGCACTTTGCTGCAGTGCATGCTGGGGACTGTAGTGCAACTCAGGGTGAAACTGGCTAATAAGAATAGAGAATTAAAATCATTTCGTGGGCCGAATTGGACCATGTACAGGCCTGACTTGGCCCGTGGGTTGTGTGCTTGACACATGGGGCACAACTCATCTTACAAGCTGTGTTTTTATTTTTTCCCCACTTAACCCTTGTTAAGACGTTGATGACGTATTATGTAATAAAAACTGCACTCTTTCAAATTGTAATTCAATACAAAAAAAAAAACAATGAACTTTTCAGCTCTAACTGAAGATCAATCACCATTCAATACTTAATTGATATTAATATTAATTAATAAGGAACCTTATTAATGTTTTTAACCTTATTCTTGTTTTCAGTTTATATAAAGTTTCAGACTTTATAAAGCTTGTTTATTGGGGGGGTTGTGTCACTACAGCGACAATACAGTGTGTGCAGAATTATTAGGCAAGTTGTATTTGAGAGGATTCTGTTTATTATTGAACAACAACCATGTTCTCAATCAACCCAAAAGACTCATAAATATCAAAGCTTAATATTACTGGAAGTTGGAGTGGGGTTCTTTTAGATTTGGCTATCTTAGGAGGATATCTGTTTGTGCAGGTAACTATTACTGTGCAGAATTATTAGGAAACTTAATAAAAACCAAATATATACCCATCTCACTTGTTTATTTTCACCAGATAAACCAATATAACAACACAAAATTTAGAAATAAACATTTCTGACATTCAAAAACAAAACCAAAAACAAATCAGTGACCAATATAGCCACCTTTCTTTACGATGACACTCAAAAGCCTTCCATCCATAGATTCTGTCAAGTGCTTGATCTGTTTACGATCAACATTGTGCGCAGCAGCCACCACAGCCTCCCAGACACTGTTCAGAGAGGTGTACTGTTTTCCCTCCCTGTAAATCTCACATTTTATGAGGGACCACAGGTTCTCTATGGGGTACAGATCAGGTGAACAAGGAGGGCCATGTCATTATTTTGTCTTCTTTTAGACCTTTACTGGCCAGCCACGCTGTGGAGGATTTGGATCCATGTGATGGAGCATTGTCCTGCATGACAATCGTGTTTTTCTTGAACGATACCGACTTCTTCCTGTACCACTGCTTGAAACTGGCAGTAGGTCTGGGAGTTGAGCTTCACTCCATCCTCAACCCGAAAAGGTCCCACAAGTTCATCTTTGAACGGAGTGGAGCTCTCTGCCCTTTACTGATCCAGCCTCGGGCCCATCCATAAAACCTTAGAAAAATCAGTCTTAAGATATTTCTTGACCCAGTCTTGACGTTTTATCTTATGTTTCTTGTTTAAAGGTGGTCGTTTTTCAGCCTTCCTTACCTTGGCCATGTCCCTGAGTATCGCGCACCTTGTGCTTTTTGATACTCCAGTAACGTTGCAGCTCTGAAATATGGCAAAACTGTGGCAAATGGCATCTTGGCAGCTTCACGCTTGATTTTCCTCAATTCAATTCAATTCAATATTTTGCGCCTTTTTTTGTCCAACACGCTTCTTGCGACCCTGTTGGCTATTTGCCATGAAACGCTTGATTGTTCGGTGATCACGCTTCAAAAGTTTGCCAATTTCAAGATTGCTGCATCCCTCTGCAAGACTTTTCAGAGTCCGTCAAATCTCTCTTCTGACCCATTTTGCCAAAGGAAAGGAAGTTGCCTAATAATTAAGCACACCTTATATTTTGTGTTGATGTCATTAGACCACACCCCTTCTCATTACAGAGATGCACATCACCTGATTTACTTAATTGGTAGTTGGCTTTCAAGCCTATACAGCTTGGAGTAGGACAACTTGTATAAAAAGGATGTGATCAAAATACTCATTTGCCTAATAATTCTGCACACAGTGTAATTAGCATTAAACGATTGGTCAAGTGTACATAACTCCATTACTACAAAAATGAAAGATATGCTCAAGAATTTTGGAATTAAAAAGGCGATGAAATGCAGCCAAAACTGAAGGGTAAGCACACAACACGTACCTTGTCAAAGGGTTTCCACTAAAATCTGCTACTTGTAGAGCTTTACAAAAGGAAATGCTTTCTGGAATCTCTATAATGTCTGTAAAAAAAACAGAGGAAAACAAGCAATCACTGAGACAGAAAGCTGCACAGTCACAGCAGCAGGTTAACACGTTCTTTTAAAATATCTCACGTTATTGTATTATCAGGAATGCAGAGCATCTGACTATGAAGGAGGTGCAATGATTCAGAAGGAGGTCAAAGTTCAATTTCAATTCACTGTAAATGTTTAACAAAAGGACTTAGCAAGTCAGCCTCAGTGTAAACAGTCACGAGACATGAAACAGCCTCAGGAGGGAAACCGCTGTTTAAGACCATTTGAGCCTCCGCAAATTATGACGGCCCATGGCAGACGTGCAGGCCTGCTTGTGAAATTGCCATTTGAAGTTCGAAAATAGCGGCAGAAAGAAGATAATTATCATCCTGGCCATGTTCGTGCAGGGGATGCTCTGTGATCCCAGCTGGGAAATATTTTTGAGTGAAGTTGAGGCCACGACTAAGCTCGGAGTGCTCAAAAAACCCAGAGAAGATGCAAAAATATGCTGGGCGTGTGCAGCACAGTGTGTGGGAAGGGCCACAGGCTACAGCTCAGACGTACCAGACCTACTCTTCCAAATACTTTATATATATATATAATATATATATACACAATTGCTGAGCAATTACACCAAAGTAGAGTGTGTGGTTGTGTGTGTACGTACATACATACATGCTCTATTTTACATACACACACACATATATAAATATATACACATACACACAGATGCACTCAATATATAGCTTAACCAATCAGTGACAAGTTCTGCACTATCTGAACCACATTAGACCAACAAGACCTTACAGCCAGCTTAAAGAGGAACAGAAAACCATCATTACCATTGCGTGAGACGTCGAGCTCCACAAGCTGCATGAAGTTGGCTATCTCTGGGGGAAGCCTCTGGATCTCATTGTCACTCAGTCCAAGCTTTCTTAACTTCACCAGTTGGAAAAATTGCTGAAAAGAACAGGGGAACATTTGTGACAGACTGTCCATCTTCACTTTTGGGCATAGCAAACCTTTCTAGTTTTTTAAGTCATAAAAAGTCACCAGCCACACAGATACACGTATACGGTGTAGCAGCATGCATTTCAGCATCTACAACTGTGCAATGGTATCAGCGCTTTCATTTTGCAAACAATAATCGAAATAAACCGATTTCATAGGCTCGACTAAGACTAAATGAGCAATTGAACAGTACATTTACATTTATTTATCAATCCAATAGATTTTTTATTCAAAACAACTAAACAGTAAACATAAAATAGAGTATAGTGTAGCCTCATCACTACACCTAGTGGTAGCGGTAGCCTCATTGTGGTCTTTGTGAGCTTAAGGTATTTCCTCAATTAACTGATAAAAGAGACAACAGTCAAATGCATCACACACAGAGAACATATGAGATTCTGAGCTTTCTGAGTGAGGTTTCTTTTTTGTTCCGTTCTGATTCTCTCTCACTCCTGGAGGCCCACAGCGCTGCTCAATTTTCACTGCTCTAGCACATCTGCCTCAACTCGTCAGCAGGTTCTCTGACCTGCATAAGCTGAATCAGGCAGTGTCGAAGGTAAAGCGTGCAGTGCTGCAGAGGACATGGAGCTGTCGCTATCATGTACATTAATAACGGAGTTGAAAAAAATAAAATAATTCAAGTTCCCAGAAATAAAAATAAAAAAACTCAACTTTTAAACTTTTAAACTGGACAATAGCACACATAACTTTAACATTTTCATCGTGCAAACAGTGAGCTTCTCACTGCCAAGTCATCAGGAAGGTAAACTGAGTTATTGTGGTGAAGAACAGTATTCACAGTCAGGAGAAAAGGATGCTTTCTAGGTAAATTTTACTGCCCCAATGAACAAACAATATAAATAAGACTACCCTTTGTTTACTTAATTCCCAGTTAGTGCAGCCATTAAGCACGTTATTGTTTTCTCTGCATATATTGGTGTTGTTGGAAGAAAACTGTGCATCTCCAAAACGATTTACAGGAGGAGTAAAAACATGCACACTTTCAATGTAAGTCAATGGAACCAGACTTTTCCCCAATTCTGGGTCAATTCTTTTAGTCCATTTCCACACAATCTAAAGGGCAACAGGCGTTTTCCAATAGGTCGAAAACCAAAAAACATCAAAAATGAAGACACAAGGTTTTCTTCTGACAACAGCAACACACTTATCACAGCACTGCTGGGTCTGATACACTCGTAACAGCACAACACACACTAACACACCACCACATCAGTGTTACTGCAGTGCTGAGAGTGTTTCACCACCCAAACAGTACCTGCTCTGTGACGGTGTATGGACTACAATCTGAAACTGTAGAACTACAAAGTGCAGCTATAGAGTAAGTGGAGCTGATAAAATGGACAATGAGCATAGAAACAAGGAGGTGGTCAGAATGTTATGGTGATTAAGGATAATAAAGGTTATGGATCATGCTGTGTGATGTTGGAGGTGGTCATACTGCTATGTCTGGTCGGTGTGTCTCACATAAAATCTCCTCAGAAAGATCTCCTGAAACATGAAGAACTTGTACTTAATGGCTGTTTGGATTAGAAAAACAAATGACTGACTTTTTCACAGGACTATACTTTAAGGTGTTTTTTTTTTTAGCTACACTGCAGTCACTTTACCAAGAGAGATGTGCACATTATACCTTTCCATAACTTTTTTCTTAATTTTAGAACAATTCAAATAAAAAGCCTGGAGTAAGAAAGGGCATCTTAAAAAAATATAACCGCAAATGAGCATGATATATGGTCTAACTAGAAGCACTGAAGATGTATCCTTGAGGAAACCACCACAGTGACAGCGTTTGCATCCTGAAAAGTACATTTTTCTGAAAGTTGCACCTGACACAGCAGAACCCAGAGGACAAACTGTCTTGGCAGTTTGTCTACTGAGGTTAAAACAATACAAAATTCCTGCAGACTGACAATCAATTCCCTTTCCAAAAACAGTTAGGCAATTACGAATGTCCAGTGGCCTGGCAAAAACAGCTAAGCATATCCCCTACCTCTGATGTAATCAACCATTCATCTCTCTCGGCCTGCCCTACTTGTATGATTCCTCTCAGCACTGACCAGCACAGGATCACAGACTGAATGACTGAACTATCGCCTTCAATCCAACACACAACCAGCCAGGAGAGAGAGACATATGACATCTACATCTACGGCATTTGGCTGACGCTCTTATCCAGAGTGACTTACAATTTGATCATTTTACACAGGTAGGCCAAGGTGGTGTTAGGAGTCTTGCCCAAGGACCCTTATTGGTATAGTGTAGGGTGCTTGCCCTGGTCGGGGATTGAACCCCCGTCTACAGTGTAGAAGGCAAAGGTGTTAACCACTACACTAGCCAACCACCACAACGATCTAACTTTACTTACGACTTAACTTAACTTACTAACATTACTGACAGAAATCAAATATTCATGCTTCATTTACATTTTACATCCAATCTACAGTGAGTCAATGGCTTAACCCAAAGAAGACAGCAGTTCACCTAGTGTTGTACCTGTGGGGGCAGACATAAAATTGCCAAAAATAAAAGCATTTTTGCTTAATTAGGACTGAAACTTAGAAAAAAAGTAAAGTCAGGAAGTAGTAAAAGCATAAAAGTGTCATAAAATCCTAAAACAATCAAAAACTTTAGTTCATAATAATTGCTAAATGGGTCGTTCTACAGAAAGGTCCACTTTTCTGTCTCTCCATAGGAGTCACTGGTGTTACACATAAGAAAGGTAACACCAGTGACTTTTTAAAATAAAAAATGCATTTTGCAAAACAGCTGCTACAGAGCATCAAACTACGTTATCAATCATGAAATACCCACTAAAATATGGAATTGAATCCATTTGTGTTCTATTTTTTCACAGTTACCTCAGAACAAAGTCGGACACACCAGTGATGTCAGCTAAAAGCTTCATATGAAACCATGAGCTGAATGAGAAAATCTCTGATAACTGAAAGACACAGTGGACTCACCATGTGCTTTTCTTCATAGATCCTCAGAAAACAGGTCAAAGGAAGTAGAGTGATGTCATCAATGTGACTTTTATTTCAAAGTAAGAGATTTTTTGTTATGCAGTAACACCAGTGACACGACTCCTGGGGAACTTACATTATATATTTTATAATATTTACTTGGCATTTGTTTTCTTTATATCATTTAATTTATATATTCCATAGTCCTGTATAGATTGCTGTACATAAAATTGTAGAAAAACATGTTTTCCTCAGAATATGGCCTCACCCTTCACACTTGACTGGGAGGACGAGCACTTCTGTGGTGTTTGGAATTCTAACCTAAGAGCACGGTATTCTGTACACTTGCAGCTTTTCCGGTTTGTGTAATAAAAACAACTTTCTTGACATTTGTCAATGATACATCTGAGACATTGTCACATATCCTTTTTTCCATCAAATCGGTTGGCAAGACCATCAGGGCTGGGTGTGGACATCAAATCTGTGCAAATAGTGACCAGACCCCCGGCACGACCCTAACATGGCAGGTGGGGAAGCCCAGGGATGTGAATGTGAATAGGCGGGGAAAACGTTCACGTTCAGTTAAAATGCATTTTCGCATGTATAAACATCATATTTAACCCTTAAATGAATACTTAACAGTGGATTATAACCATGAAACACAGTATGTTTAATACTGAGCCGTTAATCCAAGTTACACTGTCAGTTAAGTTAGCTAGGTAACCTTAACAGAACCCTTCAGCTTTTTTGCATGGTAGCCTCATTCATTGCACATATTGTTTATATTAATTCACTTTTACAATCAGTATAATCAGTTAATGTATATTTGTATGCAATTAGATTTCATAAAACTTCAAATAAAATGCAGGGAAAACACCTTACGGAAAACTGCTCCTTCTGTGGGAGCTGGTGTACAGAATACTGATGGTACAAACCGGTGATGCAGATGACTTATTTTTATACTTATAATGGAATATAAATAAATTGTAACCCTAACATGTTTTTTTTATATAAAAAAAATATATATATATCTGTAAATAATATATATCTGTAAACGCTAGGGACACAAAAATGACATTTCTGTAGAATGATCCAGATGTTAAACGGTGCTGCTAACTAACTAACTAACGTGGTTTGGACAGTGTAGTGGGTAACCTCTGCCATCTATGCTGTAGACAGGGGTTCAATCCCCGGCTTGTACAAGCACCCTACGCAATGCCAATAAGTCCTTGGGCAAGACTCCTAACACTGCCTTCGCCTACCTGTGTCAAATGATCAGATTGTAAGTCACTCTGGATAAGAGCATCAACCAAATGCCATAAATCTAAATGTAATTAACTCCTCTCTCCTAGTTAGCATTAGCTTAACAGAACACATTGGATTCTGGTTAACTAAAGTGCTGACACGGGTTTAGGTAATAGTGGTTCAAATCTGAGGGAGTGAAGTCAAGCAGCTGGCGCTAAAGAGACATGAAGCAGGATTTAAACCTGTTACGTGGTGTAACATGATCTGTAGCTTTAACATTAGCTTAGCAAGCAGGCTACAGACACAAACAGTGCCACAAGTACAGGTTGTTGCTGAAACAAGTGTAGGTGATAGAAACCAATGTCTGAGAGAGCGAGTTGGAGTGACATAACCTGTTCTGTGACGTTTGGTACTGTAGGGTTTTGGCTAAGCTAACAAGAGCTTATCAAGTGCGTTCTATAGTCTGTGTCACTCGGTGTGTCACTGCCACTGAGCTGCTGTCATGCTCGGTTTTTCTAAAATTTTCTTTCTATCTGCAGGTCAGTGAGTTTCCACACCATTAATCAGAGAGTCTTCCAAAATCTAGAATAGAAATCAGATGCACAAAACTTTAGTTCATAACAATTGCTAAATGTTAAATGGTACTGCTAGGAGAGTGGTGCTAGCTTGCATCAGCTTAGCTAGCAAGACAGCTCCGCTCACCAAAGAACACATTTGATTCTTTTACATTTACGGCATTTGGCAGACACTCTTATCCAGAGAGACTTACAATTTCATCATTTTTACACAGGTAGGTGAAGGTGGTGTTAGGAGTCTTGCCCAAGGACTCTTATTGGTATAGTGTACGGTGCTTGCCCAGGCAAGGCATTGAACCCCAGTCTATAGCGTAGAAGGCAGAGGTGTTACCCACTACACCAACCACATTTCTGATTCTGGGCAATTAAAGCACCGCCGTGAGTTTAGATAACAATGATCCAAATCTGAGGGAGTGAAGCCGATCCGCTGACAGATCTGATTAAACATGGAACAGAAATCGAACACGTCAAATTTCTGAAACACAATCACAATTTTAAGTGCCTCTATCATTTTTTAAATACCTCGATTAACCATATTACCTTTGCCAGAGGAAAGAAATATTCAAAATGAGATCTCCTCTTGATTTCAGGTACTTCCCTTAGACACAGTTAAGTCCAGTTTGAAATAAGAGTTAATCCACTTTTTAATCCATTTTCTCCCATTTCTGAAATTTGGCTCCTGTATAATAACCCTCAGATTTTCTCACTGTGATCAAAATGTTGTCACGTATGTGGCCAGGGCTGAACATTTTGGGAAAAATATCTAATTACGATTCTTCTGATCAATTTTGCAATTTAAATTGTGGAATTACTTTCAAGGAAGGTCTGCTACTTTGGGCAAGAAGATCAGAACATCTACTTTGCCAAGTACATGCAAATAATAATTAGTATAAAATCTAACTCATTTTGTAAAAATAGTTTTTAATGTGAAAACAAACAAAAAAAATGCTCTCCACTTGTCATGGACTTCACACAGAGTTTATTTATTGAACCAGCACGTTCAAATGTTAAATCAGTTATTTTCAAGAGCTGTAACGTTAACTTATATATTTATTACCAGTTAATTTTAGCTGCTGCTTCCTACTGTAGCTCAACATTATGCACAGCCTTAAGCAAAGGCTTTGGCACTTTTTTCACTACAATTAAGCTAACAAATTTATCATTAGTCAATTTATTCACCTGAATAATCGGCCATTAAAATATTCACTTTTTGCTGTTCTACCTAAAATACTGAGTTTTCTGAGGTTGGACGAGTTGGAACAGCTGAAAAAATGAACCAGCAGTACCACATTGAAAAAACTCAAAAATGACAAAAACATGCATTTCACTTAACATATTTCACAAACTCTCTCTACACTCTCAGAAATAAAGGTCTTAATTTCATGCAGTTACTGAATAATTTGCTTACGATTTGGTCATGAAAATTCAGATGGAAAAAAAACACAAAATATACTCCCAGAGAATAAGAGGTTAAGGTTCACAACTGACCTTAGAACCACTGCTGTACCTTTGAGGGAACATTTATATTGTTTGTACCTCGCTGAACGAAAAACGTACCTGAACAGAACCTTTATTTCTAACAGAGTAATTAAACATGCCGTTTAACATGCAGAGCAGTGATCTTTATGTACTGACAATAAGGAAAAAAGCCTGCTGTGATGTGTCATACTGCTCAGCCAGCCTTTAATATGAATGGAAATGAATAGTAGCCTTGAGGGAAAGATGTGCTGGTTTATCATCAAGCCGTTCTGGTATAGACTTGTTTATAAAAGCATGAAACACAGCCTTCATTTCACTTAACTGGCAAACAGGTCTCCAGGGGGCACTTTTAACCGTAACCAAATGCATGGGTTAGAGCCCTTGTGTCATTTATATTCAGAAGTAATAAATGTTAATGAGCCACTTTATAATCAAGCTCACAAACAAATTACCTTCGAACATGGATGTCCAGAGACCCTCTTCAATATCAAGCCACAAAACTGCTCAACTTGTTCAGAATTTGCCTTTTGTTCTCAATTAGTCTTTCGTACTAGACGAACAAGCCTGAATCAAAATGTCGACGCAGCTGAAGTGAGTCATTCACTGTAATTTAGTGCGCCCTACTGTTTCCTGACATCTCTTGGGGAAAACTGCTGCAAGGAGCGGTTTGAGGGGATCAAACTCACACCTCCAGCAAACTGAATCCCATCCAACATTAAATCTCATTAAACTCTTATTCTCATGAGTATATTTTGGTTTATCTAAATTTTCATAACCAAACCGTAAGGCAAATTATTCAGTAACTGCATGAAATAAATGCACTTTTTTTTTTTTAATTCCCCTCAAACTAACAGAACGGGTGTTTTATGATCTACACTATATGCTTACAATTTACTGCTGAAAGCCAAAAATCTTAAGATGCAAAGCGTCAACAAAGCGTCAACAAAGCGTCAACAAAGCGTCAACAAAGCGTCAACAAAGCGTCAACAAAGCGCCAAAATCTAGGACTTCACAAATGATTTGAACGGTAATGTGAAAATGAGAAATAGTGATTGAAAATTATCTTTGCTTTGCTCTTATCTGATGGTCGGCAGTGACATGTTCAGATAAACACTGAAAATGTGAACACAAAAAACTATTTCACAGATTCAGTCAAGAACATCAGACATGGAATTTATAATCTCTGTTAATACAAAATATTAGGAGGGACAAACCCCAAGAACTTCTCCACTACAAGTTTCATGGCATGTAAAACAGGGCTTGCTGGATACGCAGAATACAGAACGATAAAAGAAACAGAAAGGAAAGTCTGCAGTCTCAGTTAATATAAAAATGACATAAGAATAACTGAGAAATTTAGATATCACAGCCAAAGCGTAAAGTACAATAAAATATGGAATTAATTGCAATTAATTTTTAGTTTCAGTTTTCAGCTCAATGTGGCCCAAATTTTGATTTCAGTGCATCAATCGGTGCAACAACCAGAGCAATAACTTTGACAAAAATCACAGTAACCACAGCAGCAACAACCAGAACTACAACCACAACAGCAACAACCAGAACTACAGCCACCACAGCAACAACCAGAACTACAACAAAAATCACAGTAACCACAGCAACAACCAGACCTACAACAACCACCACAGCAACAAGCAGAACTAGTCACCACAGCAACAACCAGAACTACAACAACCAGAACTACAACCACCACAGGAACAACCAGAACTACAAAAAAAAAAAAAAAAAATCACAGTAACCACAGCAACAACCAGAACTACAACAACCACAGCAACAACCAGAACTACAACAAAAATCACAGTAACCACAGCAAACAACCACAGCAACAACCAGAACTACAACCACCACAGGAACAACCAGAACTACAACAAAAAAAAAAAATCACAGTAACCACAGCAACAACCAGAACTACAGCCACCACAGCAACAACCAGATTTACAACAAAAATCACAGTAACCACAACAACCAGACCTACAGCCACCACTGCAACAACCAGACCTACAGCCACCACAGCAAAAACCAGAACTACAACAAAAATCAAAATAACCACAGCAACAAGCGGAACTACAACAACCAGAACTACAACAATGAGCTACAGCAAAAATCACAGGAACAATGACAACAAAAAATCACAACAATGACAATAAAAATCACAGCAATAACCACAGCCACAGCAATAACAACCAAAACAGCAGTAACAACAACTAGACCAAAAAACAAAACAATAACCACAGCAACAACTACAACAACCACAACTACAACAATAACCACAGCAATAGCTACAATAACCACAACAATAACAACAACCACAACTCCAACAACCACAACAATAACCACAGTAACAACTACAGACAATTTTCAGAAGGTTCCTAGCCCTGAAACAGACGCAGAAGCGAACACAATTACTGGCGCGTTGAGAGAGTTGAAGCTTCATCTTTGTCAAATTAAAAGAACCTGATAAAAGTTCAGATCAGCAAAGTCTGTGGTTGTGGTTTGCTATCATCTTCAATTTGGCCTCTAAACTGTGATTAATCCAGTAATAAATAACAGAACTGTGAATCTCACACTAACGTTACTGTCCAAGAGACTGAAACTACAAAACTATTAAATTTGTTTTTAATTCTCGATTAACTTGTTTAAATCAAGTGAGTCATCGCTGTAATTTAGTTTGCCTTCCTGTTTCCTGAAGGCCTCCTGGGGAAAATGGCTGCAAGGAGCTGTTCAAGGGAACATGTGCAGCTCACAGCTCCAGCAGTGACCTGAACCCTGTCAAACATTAAAGCCCATATGATCTGGAAGATTCAAGACAGCAGTTACTCCTTTAGTCCACTGACTACATGACAGTAACATCCAAACAACTCTACAGCTGCACAGATTACACTGTTAGACTGTTCTGTACTCACTGTACTTTGTTGTATTCCAATTACTGTTCTAAGTTTTCTTCTTACCATTACTCTATGGTCAGAAATTTACAATATTTGGTACAGGTGTGTAGAGGCTATGCCTGAATAGATGGCATGTGCTTTTTAAACAGATTCAACAAAACAACAGAACAAACTTCATACACCTTGTGAAACTACAGCAACAGCCTAATAACTTAGCAACTAACTACTATACCAATAGCAACATTAAAGCAGAACCTTAGCAACCACATGTGAAACCACAACAAAGGCAGAGCAACACTTTAGTAACTACCTGGCAAACCACAGCAACAGAAAAGTAACACCTTAGCAACCACCTGGGATGCCATAGCAACAGCCTAACAACTACTTAGCAACTAACTAGCATACCATAGCAACATTCCAGCTAAACCTAAGCAATCACAACAGCGGTCTAGCAACACCTTAGCAACTACCTGAGAAACCACAGAAACGGCCGTGTAACTCCTTAGAAACCACCTGGGATGCCATGGTAAAAGCTTAACAATTTAGCAACTAACTAGTATACCATAGCAACATTCCAGCTAAATCTTAGCAACCATATGTGAAACCACAACAATGGCCTAGCAACACCTAAGCAACCACATGGAAAGCCACAGCAATGGCCAAGTAACACCTCAGCAACCACCTGGGATGCCACTGCAACAGCCTAACAACTACTTAGCAACTAACTAGTATACCATAGTGACATTCCTGCTAAACTTTAGCAACTACCTGGGAAACCACAACAATGTAAGAGTAACACCTTATCAACCACCTGGGATGCCAGACCAACAGCCTAACAACACCTTAACAACCACCTGGGATGCCATAGCAACAGCCTAACAACAACTTAGCAACTCAAATATACATCACTGCGCTGCTGCAAGCGTGGCTAGCGCAGCCCAGTATGGAAGCCAGAAGTCCGATGACTTCAGAAGTCATGCTTTGCCACCATCATCACAGGCAGCAATGCTCAGCAACTCTTCTGCTTAAGAGATTAATGCTAATTTATGTTAACCGAAAGCATTTCAGTTTCAGAGAAAAACATTAAAATCTGTAAAAACATCAGATTTAAACAAACTGAGTGCAGTTTTTTGTAATCTTTCTTATCACCTTTTAGCTGTAAAAAATACCTAAAACTGAAACTAAAGCAATCCACATGGTCCTTTAAGATGACTATGGCCCAAATATACTGTGACGTATTAAATATGTGCATATCGTAGATAACAAGGTTAAGGGAAAATTTTATTCATTTTTCAAAATCTCTGCATAATTAAATGGTGAGGACGTAAACAGAGTCATTCAGTGTGGTTTGGTGCGAAACGCTCTGTTCTAGAGAAACTTATCGATTCAAGAATTGCTCACAGTGGTGGTGATGGGAATCAGATGTCCACCTCCCTTTCAGAAATTTCCAACATGAAATGGTTATGAATTCACTGCCTGACGCCATTCAGGCCCTGTACAAACACAGCAGGAGCTTGGTTCGTATAGCCGGCAGTAAGTCAGATTGGTTTCCAGTTGGGTTAGACTCCACCAGGGCTGTCTGTTGTCACCGATCCTGTTCATAACTTTTATGGACAGAATTTCTCGCAACAGCCAAGTGGCGAAGGGTGTCCGGTATGGTGGCCTCAGGATTTCACATCTGCTTTTTGCAGATGATGTGGTCCTGTTAGCGTCGTCAGGCCAGGACCTCCAGCTTTCTCTGGACCAGTTTGCAGCCAAGTGTGAAGCAGCTGGGATGAAAATCAGTACCTCTAAAACTGAGACCATGGTCCTCAATCAGAAAAGGGTGGAATGCTCTGTCCAGGTCAGGAGTGAATTCTTGCCCCAAGTGGAGGAGTTTAAATATCTCAGGATTTTGTTCACGAGTGAAGGAAGGATGGAGCGAGAGGTTGACAGGCAGATTGGTGCAGCATCTGCAGTAATGCGGACCCTACACCGGTCCATCATGGTGAAGAGAGAGCTCAGCCAGAAAGTGAAGCTGTCAATTTACCGGTCAATCTACGTTCTGACTCTCACCTATGGTCACAAGCTTTGGGTAGTGACCGAAAGAACAAGATCGCGGATACAAGCGGCCAAAATTAGCTTTCTCTGCATGGGTGCCAGGCTCTCCCATAGAGATAGGGTGAGAAGCTTGGCAATTCGGGAGAGGCTCGGAGTAGAGCCGCTACCCCTCCATGTTGAGAGAAGCCAGCTGAGGTGGTTCAGGCATCTGGTAAGGATGCCCTCTGGACGCCTCCCTACGGAGGTGTTCCAGACATGTCCGACAGGGAGGAGACCCCGGGGAAGACCCAGGACATGTTGGAGGGATTATATCTCTCGACTGTCTTGGGAACGCCTTGGTATCCCTCCGGAAGAGCTGAAGGAGGTGGCAGGGGAGAGGGAGGCCTGGGCCTCTCTGCATAGGCTGCTGCCCCTGTGACCCAGATCCGGATAACTGGATGGATGCCTGATGCCCAAGGCACTGTTTTACGACAGTTTTGTGAAAAAGTTTGTGATTCAAAATGTATTGTAACCCACACATAGTGGAGGGATACAAATATGGCGCTGTAAGACAAAATAGTCCCCAGAGAAAACGTATTATTTCAGACTTATCACTATTTTCCATTATCAACATTCCATATAAACTCAGAAGACACGTGGAGGTTCACTGGTGGTTCTGGATGGTAAATAAAATGTCTGTATTTGTGTAGTCATGGCGACCCCTGGTTTCTATCACCACCACTGTAAAGAGTCTCTACAATCAACTATTTCACACCAAATCGATCTGAATGAGGTGTAAACAGAGTCCAACACTGAATTCTGCAGGAATTTTGAAAATTTGGTTCCACTTCAACAGACAAAGAGAACTGGGCCTAAACACAAAGCCTGAGGTCAAAAATATTTCTGTAAAGCTGCTTCAAAAGCAGGTATCTAGCATGTATCAAGCATGTATCACAGATCTGTGCACAAAAATTCACACTAGAGCCATGACACAGCATTTACAGCTGTATGCAAAAGTTTGGGCACCCTAGTCAAATTATGTGTCAATATATGTTGATTTTTAGGTGAAAATAATAAACACATTCTCTACAGAGGACACACTTCTGTGCATTAAAATGCACAGCTCCTGTTTATTTGCTAAATGTAACATATTGGGGGAAACAAATGAAACATAAAATGAGGCCTGTGCAAAAATTATGGCATGCTATATTTTATATTTCCACTAATATGTTCAAGCTGCACTATATACTACACTATATACTGTTAGCACTGAAAGAATATCACTACTGAGCCAAGAGAATAAAAACAGGCTCAAATATAGTTTGTGGTGTGAGTCGCCTGTAAAGCCTGATATAGTCACTTAAAGTCAGAGGCATCAGATCAGGAGTTTAATATGACAGAAAATTAAATCGTCCAACTAGTTGTCTAGCTGTGTTTGTACTGTGTTTGTTTTATTTTTGATTAGTGTGTATTCCTAAAAATGTATATCACCACTCTATTGTTATATTGCCTGCCTGCCTCTTTTCCCCACCCTTCTTGTAAAAAGTAATGCAAAATGTAATAAAAAGTTGATCACAAAAGACCAAGCAACAAAACGCATTCAAACATTTGTATACGGCTGGGCTGAAAGAGCAACATCTAGTTTCCAGAGTGTCTGTCTGCCTGTCTGTCTATCTATCTATGTCTATCTATCTGTCTATCTGTCTATCTATCTGCCTGCCTGTCTGCCTATCAATCAATCTATCAATCAATCTGTTTGCCTGCTTGTCTGCCTACCTGCCTGCCTGCCTGCCTATCAATCAATCTGTCTGCCTGTCTGTCTGCCTGTCTGTCTACCTATCAATCAATCTGTCTGCCTGTCTGCCTATCAATCTGTCTGTCAATCTATCTGTCTGTCTGCCTGCCTACCTGCCTGCCTAACTGTCTGCCTGTCTATTTATCTGTCTGTCTATTTATCTGTCTGTCTCTCTGCCTGCCTGTCTATCTGTCCGTCTGTCCATCTGTCCATCTATCAATCTGTCTGTCTGCCTGTCTGTCTACCTATCAATCAATCTGTCTGCCTGCCTATCAATCTGTCTGTCAATCTATCTATCTGTCTGTCTGCCTGCCTACCTGCCTGCCTAGCTGTCTGCCTGTCTATTTATCTGTCTGTCTCTCTGCCTGCCTGTCTATCTGTCCGTCTGTCCATCTATCAATCTGTCTGCCTGCCTGCCTATCAATCTGTCTATCTATTTATCAATCTATCAACCTGTCTGTCTATCTATCTATCTATCTATCCATCTACCTGCCTGCTTGTCTATCTATCTGACTGTCTGCCTATCAATCTGTCTATCTATTTATCAATCTATCAACCTGTCTGTCTATTTAAATATCTATCTATCTGTCTATCTGCCTGCCTGCTTGCCTGCCTGCCTGTCTATCTATCTGCCTGTCTGCCTAGCAATCTGTCTGCCTGTCTGACTGTCTGCCTGCCTGCCTACCTATCTGTCTGTCTTTCAATCCATCTAGCTAGCCATCTAGCTATCTGTCTTTCAATCTATGTATCTAGCTATCTATCTATCCATCTATCTATCTATCCGTCGTTCAATCTATCTATCCGTCTTTCAATCTATCTATCTATTTATCAATCTATCAACCTGTCTGTCTATTTAAATATCTATCTGTCTAACTGCCTGCCTGCTTGCCTGCCTGTCTATCTATCGGACTGTCTGCCTATCAATCGGTCTCTCTGTTTGTCTGTCAATCAATCTGTCTATCAATCTGCTTGCCTGCCTGCCTGTCTGTCTGCCTGTCTATCTGCCTGTCTGCCTAGCAATCTGTCTGCCTGCCTGACTGTCTGTCTGCCTGTCTATCTGCCTGTCTGCCTAGCAATCTGTCTGCCTGCCTGACTGTCTGCCTATCTATCTATCTATCTATCTATCTATCTATCTATCTGTCTCTCTGTTTGTCTGTCAATCAATCTGTCTATCAATCTGCTTGCCTGCCTGCCTGTCTGTCTGCCTGTCTATCTGCCTGTCTGCCTAGCAATCTGTCTGCCTGCCTGACTGTCTGCCTGCCTATCCATCTATCTATCTATCCGTCTATCTTTCAATCAATCTATCCGTCTATCTTTCAATCAATCTATCCGTCTATCTTTCAATCAATCTATCCGTCTATCTTTCAATCTATCCGTCTATCTTTCAATCTATCAAGCAACTTCCAATTTCCAGACATGAAGGCTCCTCGCTCCAGCGCCTAATAAAGCCTTTATAGTTGCAGCTTCTAGCTGAGAGCATTCTCAACTGCTCATATTGTGAAATCCTGCTCTGTCAGATGTACAGACCCTGCGCCTCTGCACTAAAACAGAATAAATAACTGCTTTACTTTTCATATTACATATCAAACCTGCTCCAAAACATCCGCACAGCTTAAGCCTACATGTAGCTAAATCTTACATGGCACCGCAGCCATCTGCACTTAAACAACAGCGTGAAGAGTGTTGGGCAAAAAATGCTACCCCTCCTGTTCTTCATGTTCTCCAAGCAAACTGCTAACCCTCTCCAGACAACAGAGATACAAACAGCAACATGTGGGCTGCATGACATTGACTGCAGGGTCTTGTCCCCACAGTCTTAAAACCTGTATGCAAATTCATGAATCCGGGTTGTTCGTAGAATACACTGGGAAGTAGAAAATGGTAAAAGCATGCAACTGGAATGATCTCAGGAGCCCGTGCTAGAAAACACATAACCTGTTCGCTCTGTTACTTCCTCCCGTTTCGGTGCCAGGCCTCTATCACCCCTCCTCCACCCTGACAAGCATACATTAACCTTTTAACCTCCTCTGTCAATATTTGGAGCTTGATTGGGATCCGCTCGGTTTGAAATAGGCCAACAGCACAGCAAACAGAACTGTCCGCAGCTGACCTGATAGCCAGTCAGCAGTTCTATGGGAGCAAAACAAGCTCCCCTTCAGACCTAGAGAAGTTACAGCATACTTAGAAAAGAAATATTGCCAATGAGATCTCCACTTAATCTCATGCACTTCTCCTAGATGTGCTTCAGTCCAGTTTGAAATCAGAGTAAGACCGTGGAACCACCGGTGATTCCAAAACACACTTCATCATATTCTTTACTTCATAACTTTATTTCATAAGCCTTTGACTTTGTGTTTATGCTCATGTAACACATTCTCTGTTAATCGGAGGGAAACTTCTACAGAAAACTAATTACATGTATTTCATGTAGTTACTGAATAATTTGCCTCTGTTTGAACATTAAATATCTTGTCTTTGTAGTGTATTCAATTGAGTATAGGTTGAAAAGGATTTGCAAATCATCGTATCCTGTTTTTATTTATGTTTTACACACCGTCCCAACTTCACTGGAACTGGGGTTGTACATTATCTTTTAAATGTGATCTGTATGCGACATTAATCTGAACAGATCAGCTCCTAAACCGACCCGAATGCAGAAAAGAACAGAGCGTCACGCTGCTTCATGCACCTCATGCAGAGGTAAACAATCACAACCGCCAATGAACACCAGTCACTCCCAGAGGATCAACTTCATCTTCACCAGCATCACAGGAGCGATTAGCTGGGCTCATCTCTCACAGCGTATTCGAGATTGCTGTAAGAAGTGCACGTTATTGGGACACTTTTTTTTCTTTGATGCTGCAGCCTCAGGCACCTCCAGCCACGTTCGGTGGTATCATTCAAAACCTCTTCAAACATGGAGGGTTTTGGAGGAGTTTCTTCTAATTTTGTGGTACAGACACATTTGCCTAAATGTTTACGAGCCTCAGCAGTGCAAAATTCTGATGAATGTCTAGTTGAACTGACATAAAAGTCGCATGAATTCTGACATGACTGCTCAGACGGAGTCGCATTGCCACAGATCGGATACGGATCGGATTTCAGTTCCACATATGAAAGCGTCTCAAATCGGAATTGAAAATGTCCGATTCAGTGTGTTTATCTGTTCACACTGTCCTAGATGTGACAACAATATGCTCAGTAAAGCATGTTGTGACATAATGTGACACTTTAACTTCCATCTATTTTGTATTTCTATTTTTTTTTCTACATAGTTTATATAAGTTTATGTGCAATTGCATGTCTTGCTATTGTGCAATTTTCCTTCAGGATCAATAAAGTTTGTTCTATCTATCTATATCTCCATCCATCCATCCATCCAATTTATCATGTTAACAATATTGTCATATAGACCAGTTCTAGTCATTACACTACAATGTTTTAATGCAAAAAGCCTATAAATCACTTCATATGCCTGATTACCCGCATAATGCTAATTTCCACTGGCACTCTATTGGAATTTGAGGTGCTGTTAGTGTGAAGCTGGCGGACTTATAATCTCATTTTATGCCAATTCTAGCTTAAACACAGGTGTGCGAATCTTGTAGCAGACATTCTCTATTCTATATGTGCATAATGTGAATCTTCTGAATTTGAAGCTTTTTTCTCAGCGTTTTTTAAGCCTTTTAGCTAACAGGTTAGAGGAAACACAGTGATGGGGGCCCCCTTCACTACATTACAGCACAGCGTTGGGCAGTAAATGGTTAAAAGCAGGAACTGTTCGAGCCCTGACACAGAGCTCGATACGTGGCCAGATGACTTTCGTTTTCATGTTTCCACATGTAGATAATAAGCCACAGGAGCTGCCTGAGTTCAGTCATCTGAGCCCAGAGTCTTAAAGGACAAACAACAATCATTAGCAGCAGTGTATAAATACAAAAACCACGCAGCCTACTTGGGCAGCTTTCTAAACTGGGCTACTCGTCGGCGTCCCACTGCATACAGGCGCTAAGGCGGGTGATGCATTCCAGGCTGAAGCTGTCTTGAGGCTAAAATGTGCACCAAGGACAAAATAACTAGCGCTGTTGCTACTTGCTCCAACACAGAGAGCAGCTGTATTCCACTGACAAGCTGCCCGGGGGAGGTGTGGGTGTGTGGGTTCCCACTCGATGCCTATATATCTTTAAAATGATCTATATACTTATGTGCAAAGATTTTGGCCCCTGTGGTCAAACAATAGGTTCTGTGGATTTTCTAACTGAAAACAAGTTCCTCTACATCCTCTACAGAGAACTCACTTCTGCACACAATTACTGTTTATTTCATGAATTGAACATGAGTGTGTTGCATAGTCTGAGTAGATCAGACGCAGCAGTGCTGCTGGAGTTTTTAAAAACCTCAGTGTCATTGCTGGACTGAGAACAGTCCCCCAAACAAAAATATCCTCCCACTGCAGAACTACAAATTGCACCTATATAGTAAGTAAAACAATTTGATGTGGCATGTAGATACTGATGGTGTTATAAAGCATCATTCACTCCCCAGTCCATACAGTCCATACATTGAACATAGCCTGCAAAACCAGCCTGTTTTGAGTTCCATGCTTTTGAGATGTCACAAACACCATCTCCAATCCACATATGTAGCCTACAGCAGCTTGGCTCCACCCACTCACCCTGAAGTTATAAGGAGTGTTTCAGCCCAGACTGCTTTTTTTTTTAATGAGGCACATTACAGGGCAGCCAATCAGAACGGAGCTCATTTACATGCATACAGTAACAAAAACAGCCTGTTTAATTCTAAGGGGTGAAAAGTGGTTGAGACAATAAATTATGACTCTTATAACCATACATAACAGTATATGAACTTTATAAGTGTACGCCAGGGAAAATGAATGAAGAAAGTGGTGGCAAATGAACCCCTTAAACGTCACAGTGAGAACTGCTGCGCTGACACATTCACACCTTCACTGACATCAGTAAGCTCTGAACGAAGCTTCTGAACCCTGAAGATCAGTGCAGCTATTGATTAAAGGTGACGAAATAAGGGAGATCCCTTCCTCTTGTCGAAAGCTGGGGTGAGTGAACGTCTGATCAGATCCTCCACTGCCATTCTGATCAGAGGCCTCCAACCTTCCACTGATCTGGAAGACTCCTCCTATTTGTTATCGGCTCACTGAGCCAGGCTTGGGATTGGATTATTTACATGCCAGGGAACACTGCAAGCAGCGCCCGTGGTCAATTTAACTGCACTGCACGCCAGAGTTAGCATCTCCACCGCAACTCACAGACAAAGCTTTATGGGCAAAGCTATTTGCAAAAAAAGCCCTATGGTGTATTTTGTCACGTCAAATGAGAATTCTCAAATATCTGAAGCTCAGTGTCCTTAACTTAAAGGGCACTTCCACCAAGCTTTTTAATTTTCTGCATAATTCAGTGGTTGAGATGTAAATAAAGTCATTCAGAGTGATTTCGTGTGAAATGCTGCATTGTAGAGATACCAGCTCGAATACTATCACAATGTTCATCACCACTGTGAACAACTCTGACTTGGTGAGTTTCTCCAGAATTAATAATTTCACACTAAACCACTCTTAACCATTTAATTACGCAGAAATGCTGAAAAGTTCCCTACACACCCAGCAACAATTTAAGATGAGAAACGGGGAAAACTCAATTCTATGTAGCACAAATATTTCTAAAAATATTTTGAAAAATTCGAAATATCACTGCCGTCAAACCAAAACCAAAATCTCCATTTTTGCCTTTTTTTTTTTGTTTTTGCAATAATGTGATAATGTCTGTTGCCCTTTAAATTGGGAATAAATGATTCATTTTATGATGAATGGACCAAATTAACTGACCCAAAATGACATAAAAAGTCAGGTTCCACTGACATATAGTCAGACAAAAAAACAAAGTATGTTGTTTTTTTTTCCTTCTCCTAGATAGTTATCATTTTGGAGATACGAGGTTTTCTCCTGAGAACAGTGATTTACTATATATGAGCGCTATAAATGAATCTACATTACATCTCAAGCTAAACAGAATATGCCAGGGATGGACAATGATATCAGAATCATATAGGTATTGGCAGATATTTGTTCAAAACTACCAGCACTGGACAGATGTTTTGATTATTTCAGACTGAAACTCGATGACATATTTATTTGTGTTACTGCACCAATTCATTCCTGACAGTTATATACAGCTGTATGCAAAAGCTTTAACTCCCCGGTCAAATAACACGTTCTGTTGATTTCCTAAGTGAAAATAAGTTTGCACATCTTCTACAGAGAGCACACTTAAATCTGACATTTTACTGCTCATTTTAGGGCACAGTTTTTATGCATTTTCTGAGTTAAACATATTGGAAAACCTAAGTCATCAAATATATGTGCCAATCGTTTTGCAGTGGCCACATTTTGTGTTTTATTTTTACTCCAATGTGTTAAATTCAGTAAATAAAGAGTAACTGTGGTGTTAAATATGCATCCATCTGTAGAGGATGTGTTAACGTATATGAACTTAAGTTGCTTAATGTAAACAGGGGCGGCCAAACTTTTGCATACGACTGCATGTACATGAAAAACACTGGATGACAGGATCAACCCCAGAATTCTCAGATCAGTGCTTCAATCTGAAACACAGGCCTAAACGAACCTGACAAAAGCTGTGTACTCTCAGCCTTTGATGCGACAGTTCATTATATTGACCCAAATCCTATCAGTGCCCCACAGTCAGAGATAATGCCTCCTAGGCATCAGTAGAAACTAAAAATAAAAGATTAACCAAAACACTTCAGTTTCACCCCAGAAAAACACCCAAACACGCCAGTTCCTCAGAGCTCTGCACAGTCAGTATCGTCCTCAGTGCATACAGTCCACCCTGATAAAAACGGTTAGCATCAAAACAGCCTGTGTGTCTGTAGACTTATTAGGCCACAGCAGCCTCACCTAGAAAATCTCCCACGAGGTTTCAAACCATGTCAGGGTTAATATCCTTCACTCTCGGTGATGCAGATTGAACACAAAGCAACAACGTTCCCTTTAAAGGGCCCATATCCCACATTTTCCTTGCATTTCTTTTTCTCTGAAATCCACTTATGTCCGTGTACTGTTATGTACCAAATACAGCCACAATTCATTTTCAATCATGTGACTTCAGCCCTTAGAATTAAACAGCCTGTTTCTGTTGCTGCACCTTCAAGATTGATATGCAAATGAGCTCCAACCTGTATTGTGTCTCAACAGATCTATGACAACATTTTAGGGCCGCTGTTAATAAAAATAAAATAGTAGACTTCAAAAATAAAATCATAATATTTGGGAAAAAGCAGCTGTAATATTTGAGGGACAGAGTGGGCTAACTGCAGGGGGGCTGCAATAACGTGTTGGGGTCTCGGTTGCTGTACTGGCGCCGAAGCTTCACTCACTCCTGTCTGTCTGTGGATCATTTTGATCTTCATTCTCACTGTCTGTGAAACTTCATGCCCTCTTTGAATGGGGGGAGATGTAGCCCCAGATAGCCGTGTAGACGACCCTGCATGCAATTCTCCTCCAACAACACAGACAGACGGTTTCCTCTGAGTCCATCTGGCACTTTATTCTAGATAAACACAGTTTCCTGCTCAGCCGTTTCTACTAACTAATAACAGGCTTGTGCTGATGTGCAGGCGAGACAGGGAGACTGAGTGTTTCTTTATGGGTGAACTTTTTTTCTCTAAATATTAAGACTTTATTCTCAAAGTAAAACTTTTTTCTACAATTTATTTATTTATTGATTTTTTTTTTTTAACAGAGGGCCTAAAACACCGTCAAACAGATCAAGCTGAAACATCATGGGGAATGGATGGGGCTAAACTGCTGGAGGTGAATATATGTAAATGCTCTGGTTTTTGTGACATCACAAAAACAGTAAATGGGCTGGTAGCTTAGGCTACGTTCACATTACCAGGCTGAAGTGGCACAAATCAGATTTTTTGCCCTAACGTGACTCAGATCTGATGTTTTCAGGGCTGTGTGGACACAAATCTGATCTTTTCAAATCCGATCTAAGCCACTTTCATATGTAGTCCTAGATCTGATACGTATCCGGCTCGTGGCCAAGTGACCTTAATGTGACGTTCAGATCGGAATTCGTGTGCTTTTTTTCCCCCACTGCACCTTCGGCATCATTCAGCGTTACCACGGCAACAGCGCCGAACACACGTTAAAGCCTGCAAACCGTGGAAAAGCAGCTCATCTCACCTTTTTCTCCTTCGTCTGGCTCTAATAACGAAGCTGAGAGCTGATCAGGGTTAATGATCTTCTCAGCGAAGCTCGTTCTGCTCGTTAGTTTGCGCTGATGATGCAGTGATTCAGCCGTGTGACGTTACTGAGTAGGATGTGATCATGAGGGTCAGTTCAAGATGCCCGTTTGAATCACTTACCTAAACGAGTGTGAACCATCGTGCCAGAGAGATCGGATCCGAGCAAAAAATCTGATTTGAGCAATGAGGCTTATAATGTGAATGTAGCTTTGGTTTCCATATATGGGCTTTATGGAGTGAACAGTATGTAGACCTGTCATAATGATTACATTATCACCTGATTGCAATTATTTGAGATGATCGCAATGATCATTTTCCACAATAGACTGGACAATAATATTAAGCCACTACAGACGAAATGTGAATTAGGTGCATCATTAGATTGAAAACAAAGTTTTAACATCTAACTTGGTGCTCTGACATGTTTAGAGGGCAGCAGTGAGTTTGTTAACTACATAGCTATCTACTATTTTCATGCTAGGAGGGAAAAAAAAAAGATGTTTTTGCTTTATTTTCACAACAAAAGAAACCATAAGCTTTGCTTGGGCAAGACACACTTGTGTGAAAGTTTGAGTTCAAAGGGACCCAACAGCGCAGCGTCCCAATTCGGCAGTATTATCAGTGTTACCTACCCAGAAAACAGAGCTAGGAAAACTGGCTAATAAGCCAATTTGGACACCGTTGGCTTGTACCTTAGTAGATGCATATATTCAACAAGAAAAAAAACAGTTAAAATTTCAGTTTTCATTGAAACTGACCCTCTAAACTCAAATTCAACTGTTAGTGACTGAAGCCTAACGAGCAAGGCTTAAGTTGAAGGGGGTGCCATCACCTTCAGATTAAATTGGTTATGTAATAACACCTAGGATGTCTATTAAGTCATTATTTTGCATGCAAGAATAAAAGAATGATAAAGAATCCACATTTGATGATTTTCTAAAAATATCTATACCAGGGGTGCCCAAACGTTTTGCCAAAATGTGATGTTTGTGGTGGGCCGAGGGGCCAAAAGACAAAACAATAGATCAATAAAGAATCAAGCCATTATAAAAATGTACTTTTTAATATTAGGCCATATTTTGTTGCTAAAATACTCCACAAATATACTTTCAGAAGGAAAATAAGAAGAACGTTTGTTCTCTCACTGGTAGAGGGGGTGCGGTTAAGGTAACTTTCTGGTGGGCTATCAAATCTCACCAAGGTCTGTGGGCCTCACTTTGGGCGGCCATGCAAATAACGTTAATAAGACAAGTAAATAATAAACACACACACACACACACACACACACACACACACACTGTCTAAGCTGCTTATCCTCCTGGGTTCCAGCACTCATTGGGAATAAAGCAGGAAACACCCTGGACAGGTCACTTTTTCACAGCCCTAGTGATCTAAGAGACCCTACGTGACTCCTTATACCACTTAAAAAGCCCTGCATAGTATTTTACAAAGCAGGATTTCAGAGATGGCCAGATCACATGAGCCCAAAGTTGAAGATTATTCCAATAGGATCGTCCCTCAGCACAATTGCTACTGGCCATACACCACTCAGGCATAACACTATGACCAGCTCCTTGTTTCTACACTCACTGTCCATTTTATCAGCTCCACTTACTCTATAGCTGCACTTTGTAGTTCTACAGTTACAGACTGTAGTCCATTTGTTTCTCTGATACTTTGTTACCCCCTTTTACCCTGTTCTTCAGTGGTCAGGACCCCCATGGACCCTCACAGAGCAGGTACTATATGGTTCGTGGATCACTCTCAGCACTGCAGTAACACTGACGTGGTGGTCGTGTGATGGTGTGTGTTGCGCTGGTCTGAGTGGATCAGACCCAGCAGTGCTGCTGGAGTTTTTAAACACCTCAGTGTCGCTGCTGGACTGAGAATAGTCCACCAACCAAAAATATCCAGTCAACAGCGTCCTGTGGGCAGCCTATATAGTAAGCGGAGCTGAGAAAATGGACAATGAGCGTAGAAACAAGGAGGTGGTCATAATACTGTGTTTGAATGTACATATATACTTTCTAAGTCATTTGGGCCATTTCTTTTGGCCCATTCATCATGAAATTCACAGAGAATGTAAAGGGCAACAGGCATTGTATGTATACAAACATATCACGTTTGTCGGAACAAAACCTCATATCTCCAAAATGGTAAATTTACAGGAGGAGGGGAAAAAAACAAGTGTACTTCTAATGTAAGTCAAAGGAACCAGAGTTTTTCTGTCATTTTAGGCCGTTTCTTTTGGTCAATTTATCATGAAATCTACAAACAATGTAAAGAACAACAGGCGTTTCCAAATTATGCCAAAAACTGAAAACCGACAAAAATGGAGATACAAGGTTTTGCTCCGACAGCAGCAATATCTATACCAGCCTTAAAAGCATGGTAATAAAACCAGCCTGCTTACTTCTAAGAGATAAAAAGAGGTCAAATGGTAATTACAAATTATCTTATGGATTATGACCCACACAAATGTTACATCTGGTGGAAAAAAATATATACAAGACAAAAATGCAGGGTATGGGCCCTTCAGGTTTTCTGGCTGAACTGAGAATTCCCCCCTGGCCTGGAGAATAATAACTCCAGGTGTCATATAAAAAGCAGCAAAGCGCGAGAGTCTCCTGATCTGCTCTTGCGTAACACATTCACAGACCGTACCTGCCCGAAATCCCTGCAGGTGAGCTGTGGCACTTTCTGGTGCTACACAACAGCCCCTGAATGGGCCATTCACTGCCAGCAGTAGTTGTTTTGGAGTGAACAATGCGTCCATTGGCAGCTGAACGGGCTGGCATTCTCTGACCACCACCACCACCCCCCCCACCCCTCATCTAGAGCTGGGTAATATGACGGTTGTTGTTCTTTGTTTATCGTTACCATGATAAATTATGTCACAATACACTTCTCTTAGCACATTGTGGATGCTGTCAGTATTTAAAGAGCACTGACCAACCAGATGTTTCATTAGAGTGAACATAACTGCGCCTGTTTACCTGGACTAAGGACAGTTTGTGAAACACTGAATAAAAATCACTGCAGAGGTAGGTTTATTATTAATATATTAGTTCTATATGTGGCACTACACATTCTGTTTTGTCAGCTCCAGCTTATTAAAACCTCAGAAAAACTCAATACTGTGACGCATAATGTGTATCGAGAAAACATGGAAGCCCGTTTCCCCCACAGGAAAAATACATAGCCAACGTTTTGCGTAATTATGACTTGGTATCTCATAATAATGACTTACTGTCCCATACACTGTTAGAAATAAAGGTACAGTGGAGGTAAATTTTCCATTCATCGAGGTCCAAGCAGTGTAAATGTTCCCTCAAAGGCACAGCACACATTTCAAGTCTGATTGTGAACTTTAAATCAGTTTTTCCAGGTGAAAAGTTTGTATTTGTACCTTTTCATAACCGAATGTTTTAAAACAGAACAGTAGAATAAAAGCCTGGAGGCGAGACGGGGTGTGTGGAGTCAGTACAGCTTAAAACATATCACTTCAGTGGATTATGGGTCAGTTATGTTCCCTGACTAAAGAGACTGAGATGAAGCCTTGAGGATCCCACCCCAGTGACAAGAGAGGGACTGTCCTAGTGACGGTTTAGTACCTAGAGTGTAATCATGAGAAAAGTATCTCAGAATTCTGAGAAAGTCAGAATTATGAGATATGAAGTTATAATTATGAGATAGTGTCTCACAATAATGAGGTTCAAACAGTAAGTCATTATCATGAGATTCTAAGTCATAATTATGACATACAATCTCATGATAGCGACTTACTAGGTCATGCTTAGTATCTCATTACAATGACTATCACAGGTGTCACTTAGTATCACATAATAATGACGTCAAATCAGAAGTCAAAGCTTCTCGGTATTATTACTCAGGAAAAGTCTGTATATTTTTGTCCAGTGACGCAAACGGGCTTCGTATGAGAAAGTATTGAAGTATCGTGATATCCTATTCCTGCCATATCGCCCACCCCTACCCCTCACCTCACCTCACCTCCCCCTCCCGCCTGCTTACCTTGGGCAGGTCTCGGAGCTGGTTGGCGTCGAGCAGCAGCTCCTCCAGGCTGCGGCTGTAGCGGTAGATCTCGTCGGGCACGTAAAGCAGCGAGCAGTGGCGCTTATCGATCGTTTCGACGTGACGGTTGCACCGCCACAGCGGAATGCAGTGAAACATCCCACCGGCGGAGAAAGCGCCGCACGGGGAGAGCAGGACACACACACACACACACACACACACACCAAACTCGGAGAGGAGAGGAGAGAAGCTCCACTGGCCGCTCAGCGCGGAGTAACTGACACAGTAACCAGTAAACACGCAGCAGCAGCAGCAACAGTGTTCCTCTGTTATCCGCGGTTACTCTCCGCTCTTTCTCTCCGGGCCGCTCGCTCTCCCAGCGCGGACAGACATGGGCTTCAGTCCCACTCCTTCCTCTTCTCCTCCTCCGTTACACTTTTTCAAATCTCTCCCCCCTTCCTCCTCTCCTCCTGCTCATTCCCGCCACGTCTTCACTGGAATGTCGAGAAATGTGCCATACCTTCTTCCCCCGGGACGCTTACATGTCTATTCGGGTGGGACTGTCCTTCGCCTCTGCAGTTTCTAGCTTTGTTTAGCTTTTTTGCGCGACTTTATTTCCTCTTAGTCCAGTTTTCTGACCCGGAACACTCACTCACTCACTCCCTCATTCCAAAGCCGACGTCACCGCTCCTCCCTCTCCCGTCTCTCCGCCCCTTTCCCAGGAATAGGGTTAAAAGGGCAAGTCCACCGGTCTTTTGAAAATTTCTGCTATTAAAATGAAGTGATTTTTAAAGTTTTTTTTTCATTATTATTATTATTATTATTAGGGGTGGGTAATATGACAATATATATCATTATCAGGATAAATTGTGTCACAATGCAATATGCTTTACTGAGTCTAGTTTGGATATTGTCAGCACTCGTAGGCAAAGTGCAAAATACAGGGATCGTGAGGGGTCTCGGACCTCCAGATTAAAACTTATAATGACGTTATGGCATCATTGTTTAGCCTATTTCGCCCACAATCAGCTTCTGTCTTTGGTAATAACTAGCTAACTTGTGTGTCTGGTGGTAGTAACTGGTGAGCCTTTGGGTGGCACTGTGGCAAATTGGTTTACGTAGGCCTAATCGCATTCCTTCTTTTTACCCCTACCCCTTGTTTTCGATACAATACAATAACCCAATGGTTATTGTACACTTTTAACGGAGAAAATTCTCACATTTGTGAGAATTTGGGACATCCTAGCCTTAAAAGTGAATGTGCAAACAGAGGGCTAAGGGTTCAGCGGTAGGACCATCTACAACACATTCTCCATCCATCTGAAGAACTCATTTACTTACACCAATCAGGCATAACACTATGACTATCTCATTGTTTCTACGCTCATTGTCCCATTTTATCAGCTCCACTTACTCTATAGCTGCACTTTGTAGTTCTACAGTTACAGACTGTAGTCCATCTGTTTCTCTAATACTTTGTTACCCCCTTTTACCCTGTTCTTCAGTGGTCAGGACCCCCATGATAAATAGACAAAAAGAAACTGCCCAAAATGACTTGGTAAAAAGTCTGGTTCTGTTGACTTTTATTAAAAGTAAAGTAGTTTTTTTTCCTTCTCCTGTAAAGTTACCGTTACAGAAAGAGGTTTTCTTCTACCAACAGTGATATATTTATTAAATATAATATATTTAAATATAATTCAGTAGAATGTTCCATATAAGAGTAACTCTGCTTGCTGGCTTGGTTAGGGAGGTATTTCATAAAAACTTTCTCAGTTTATCAGGATAACTTAAGCCAGACGTGAAACCCATCCAGTAAAAACATCCTTTACCCATCATAGTACTGAACTTCACTGGCTTTGTTTCCTGGCTGACCAAAAATCTGGTTTTGTCCAACTGTCCTTTGGAGAGGTTCACTAAATATCATGACTGACCTGCTTTAAAGGGCCAAATCATGGAAACCAGATTTTTCTTAGTTTTTTTAGTATGTAAACCCAGTTTTATTAAGTCACATTCACTCTCCAGTCCATTTATGTGAACTACAGAAGCTACAGAAACAGCCTGGTTTGATTTAGATTTTTGTTGTGGAAAACCAACACATTTTCACAGCTCCACCTTTTCAGCCTACAGCAGTTTTAGCCCCAGCAGAGAACTTGTACAGAGGAGAATTACACTCTGTACAGTCTCTGTACAGGCAGTCTCCCAGGTTTCTCAAACACTAGATGGCGCTCCAGAATGAGTCCAAAATGAGTGGGTTGATATGGAGGATTTGAGGAAAAGCATAATTTGTAAATACTTAACCATTTTTAATGTAAAAGAATCCTGAATATAAAACATTTTAACACTGCTGTTACATGTTTAAAAGCTTTTAAACTTGAGTTATTGGAGTTTAAAACAACACCTCATGTACATTCATGACGTCTGTGAGCACAAACAGCCAATAAGCTGTTCTGCTAACCAACAAATCAGCTCTCAGCAGCAGTCATATTAGCGCCCTGCTGTGCAAAACTGTTTGCTGTTTACTGTTTGAATAAAGGAAACATACTGGTGAGATTTCTTTTCTTTTTTAGTGAAATACATCTTTCTACTGTCTAAAATTAAATGAAAGCTCTGGCCGAGTGATTAGAAACTATTTTAACATTTCGTTTTTAGCCATTGAGCTCCATTCACTCCTATTCATTGAGGACTTGCTCAACCTTCACGGTCATGTTTTTGATATAACGGTGGAAATAGGAAGAGGCCAGGCTCCCCGTATACCGGTTCTGACTCCGTCCATTCTCACAGAAGTTTTAAGCTGTGTTTCGTTCCGGATTGCTTTTTGAAGAACGTGAACTACAGGACAGCCAATCAGAACAGAGCTCATTTACATATATACACACAGTAACAGTAAACAGCCTGTTTATTTCAAAGGGATAAAGAAAAGGTTAAAAAATATGAATGAATGGTTTTGATACTAAAAGTGCACAAATCTAAAAGGCATAAAAAATTAAACGTGACACAAATGCAGGAAATGGGCCTTTGAGAAGTTCCTCCGAGTTTCCACACAACGATTACGAAAGAATATTTGGATAACTACTTCCTGAGAGTCTGAGATGGGCCTGTTGGATCTGTGTAAACAGATGATAATTGTGTTTTGTCAAGGGGGTCTCAGAACAACGCAGAGCACAAACACAAGCAGGGCTGCAGGGGCGGGGGGGGGGGGGGGGGGGGTATAGGGGGGTTGGTTTCGCTTGTTTTGGTTTGTTGGGGCAATTTAAGTTTTCAGGAATTTGCTAGTGGTAGAATGTGGCTGAAGCTCTTCAGCTGATCCATCCAAACTGTGAAAACAAGACTGACCAGAGCTGAATTTCACAGATCACGATTCTGGTCGGCCACAAACAGGACGTCCTGAGGGCGGCTGAGAGTTTCACGAGGACTGATCACCAGGCACTGATGACCTCACTGTGACCTGAACCGCTCCAGGCCTAATCATGTGAAAATCCATCCAGAATGTTCTGTAGATGGCTCTATAAAAATCCTTTTAGAAAGGGTTCTACTATAAAGCACCAAAAAAGATTCCCACTATCATTCCAACCTTTACATCGTAAATCACATTACCCTCTACAGCACATTCTCCATCAATCTGAGGAACCCTTTCGTGACGCCAAGAACCCTTTAATCATGCAAAGGGTTCTTTGAGTGTTCATAGTTCTATATAGAACCACTTTCTTTACTAATGAACCCTTAAAAGAACCATTTTTAGGTGTGTACTATTGTCATATCTTCATCAGTATAATAAACGCTTGAAGAATCATCTTTTTTAATCACGTGAAAACCCATTTTGGGCGTTATGGTTATGGTTCTGATCATTTAACTGCTAAAGTGTGAAGATCTTTAAACTAAGAGTGGCAAAAATCTAACATCACAATACCTGAAGACATTTTCTCAATACATTATACTGACCATGATATTAAGATTTGACAAGCTGGAACAGACCAGAAAGGAACCAGCAGTGCTAGATTTAAAATACCATCAAAAATATGAATATAACAATTTTTATTTAATAATTCACTCACTGTGCTGCACTATATTTAATCAAACAGGCCTAATTCCAATGAAACATGCACATGGTCCGTGCTCTTTAAGCACCGACATCCTCAGAAAAGCATGTTGTGACACAGTTTATCAGAATCAAATCAAGGTTTTAGTTAATTAACAAAGTTAATTAAAATAAGGAGTCAATTGAACAGCATAAGAATCTGTGTCTTAAACTTCGTCAACATATTAATTGAAGCTTACTTAACTCAAAATGATAAGGCAGCCTGGCGACAAAATTCTTTTTACAACATACAGTGGTGGACAGTAACTGAGTAACTGTAATTAGTTTCTGTACTTAAATAGTTTTTTCGTGTATCTGTACTGAAGTTTTTCCATTTTGGGCGACTTTTTAACTTTCACTCCACTACATTTCAAAGTCAAATCTCTTACTTTTTCCTCCACTACATTTTGAGAAATCTGTTGTTCTTTTTTCATTTAAATTTATTTACATTTACGGCATATGGCTGACACTCTTATCCAGAGCGACTTACAATTTGATTATTTTTACACAGGTAGGCGGAGGTAGTGTTAGGAGTCTTGCCCAAGGACTCTTATTGTTATAGTGTAAAGTGTTTTGCCAAGGAGGAGACTGAACCCCAGTCTACAGCGTAGAAGGCAGAGATGTTACCCACTACACTATCCCAACCACTTTTGGGTTCTGTGTGTATAAAAATGTAACATGTCAAAACAAAAGAAGCACAAAGCAATCAGGACACAGCGGTCACTTTGTTTAGAGCTTGTTTTGACCTGTTGGTCATACCGACCCAGTGCAGCACACGGTTCAATGTCAGCGCAGCAGCTTTTTGGGAGAGTCTATTCAACATAAATGATGAACTAACCTAACTTTGTGTAAATAGAGCACAATATAGAAATATGTCCACATATGCAGTCGTGACTGATGCGGCTTTTTTCTGAATTTATACAAACACTTTCATTTTATAGTAAATTAGTTTGGGCTGGTTTATGTTTATGAACAGAGACCTACAGATCAATATAGTAAAGGAGCTCATTTGTGATCCTGAGTTTAAAGCCAGTTTTTATTCAACTTAAACTTGGAACTAAGTTGTAAATAAATCTTAAACTGAAACTTTGCTTGTGTGTAAAAAGTGATTTCAGAGCCACTCGGTTCTCCCTGATGGAAACTGTTTGCCTTCAGGGTTTTGTGCTTATGATCATTTTAATAGACGTCAGTGTCTATTCTGTGTGCATTCTGGGCGGCCTGATGGCCGCATAGGAAGACCAGCCAACAGCAATTTGCAGCAGTCAAGCCTTGAGATGACAAGAGAGAGACTGACCGGGCACCTGGGTGGCCTCTTGAGTGGTAGTTACTGGTAGATGTTGCCAGTTAGGCCTTGAATACAATGTCTTTCTGCTGTTTGATGTGTTAGGTGCTATGATAAACTGCTATTATATGTGCCATTTGCTTTAAATTTTGCAGTTTGGGCTCTAATTAAATACATTACATGCAGATGATTTGAAAAAACCGGAGCATCCTGTAAACATTTACCCTGAAACAGAATCCAAGATTTCATGGAATAAGCAATGCAGCAGGTGCATTTACTAGAATCACCACTAGGTGGAGATAAATCATTACACAAAAAGCTCCACAGGCCAAAGTTTGCTTTCAAACAATTTAATGAAAAACAAAATCAGGTTTTTTTTTTCTTTATTGAATTTCATTTATTCATCCAGTGCATTTCATCACCATACAATCTAGTAATGTGATTCAAAAGTGTAGTCTTGTATTATTTCCATACAATAAATTTAAGAGTTGGTCAAAAATGGATCCTCAATGTTGCCAAATATGGAAAAAAAAATGAAGGTACCTCAAATAGTTTGAGTGTGTAAGGACATTTGTAAATGTATACACTGTCATCTTCAACATTCATCTGCGCCCAAGCTGCTTCTTAAAGGCTTTCAAAGACTTTGCCATCATTGGTGCCACTCCTAAAAAAGAAAGACAGACACTGAGAGGGCCCCCATAAAAAGAGAAAAGACTGAGTTTTGGGATTTCAGTGTTATTTCTTTGAATAAAATTGACATTTTCTGACAAAACTGTCAGAAACTGTCAGAATGTCCTCACAGGAGATGACGTCCTCTCTACATTTCCATCGTGTTTAGACAGACAGACAAAGACAAAGATAGATAGATAGATTGATAAGAAAAAGGTAGACAGACAGACAGACAGACAGACAGACAGACGGACAGACGGACGGATTGACAGACGGACAGACAGACAGACAGAAGAATAGGCAGATAGATGGATGAATAGGCAGAAAGACAGGCAGAGATAAATAGATAGACAAACAGATGGATGGATGGACAGACTGATGGAACGATAGACAGACTGACAGGCACATAGACAAACGGACAGACAGACAGAGATAAATAGATGGACAGACAGACAGACGGATAGATGGACAGATTGATGGACTGATAGACTGACTGATGGGCGTACAGACGAACAGACATACAGACAGATGGATGAATAGGCAGGCAGGCAGGCAGACAGAGATAAATAGACAGACAGACGGATAGACGGACAGACGGATAGACAGACAGACTGATGGACCGATAGATGGACTGACAGACAGACCGACCAACAGACCGACCTATACTGTCATTGTTCAAAAACAATGAAAAACCCTTTAACGGCTCAAGAACTCACAGAAAAACAAATTAAAAAAAGAAAACGATAAATAAGCTCAAAACACAAACACAATGTCTGTATATACACACATACCAGTGCAAAATGACATAAGAGTATATGGTAAAATGCACAGATATATAGTGCAAGAAAACCTTTGTATGGCAAACACCACAATTACACTGACTGAACCATGTTGGCACCAGTTTACTGCCTTTTCTAGAGAATCTTGAACCTCACAGCTCAGTCCATTTGAACTGCTCATTAACATTAGGTGCTCAGAATAATGTTTACGTTCTTCTTTGAAGCAGATCTGCAGGCTGCCTTTTAAAGAGATTTATCTTGTTAAAATGTTTAAAAACATATTTAGCAGACACAAAACGTGCGAGTTGCGCTGTGCACTGTTCACGGCCCTGTTCTGTAAAGAAGACAACCCGCTCTCTATGGGCTGCTCAGCTTAGCAGGAAGAAATGGTTTCAATCCTTTCATCTTTTAATTTGTTTTTGTAGGGAGGGCAGCAAATGTAAGGAAAGTAATTCAGTGCTGTTACGGAAGCAGAAGATTAGCATTAATGCTCAGGAATTAAGCCAGGTTTCCTGTGTATAATCCATACTTTTACACCGTGGTGGAGTTGAGTGGATGGTGGGGTCAACCAGCTACTGGGAAAAAAAAAAAAAAAAAAAAACAACCTCTCAACTGGTTAGTTCTCTAATCAGCACTTAATTCACCCCAAACAAAAAACTCCATTATGTCCACCGAACAGGCGTAACATTACAACCACCTCCTTGTTTCTACACTCATTGTCCATTTTATCAGCTCCACTTACTCTATAGGTAACAGGAGATCTTAAGTGAGATCACATTAATCCAAGGGGGACGGAAAGAGGGGATGGCTGGTTCACCTGGAAGGGGTTGCCGTTTTATTTTGACCACCCCCCCTTCAAACTGAGCCCTGCTTATACACTCTTTTACAGCTCCATTTCCAAAAAAAGTTAGGACACTATGCAAGATGTACATAAAAAGAAGGCAATGATGTGCAAATCGTTTAAACCCTACATTTCACTGAAAATGGTGCAAAATCAACATCTAATGCTGAAACAGATTTTTTTTTAATTTGACACCAATAATACATTCCAAAAATGTTGGGACAGGGGCGACAAAAGGCTGGTAAAGTTATGTAAAAAAGTATATATTTATAATAGTAATTTAAAATAATTATTTAAAAACGTGACCAAGTACAAATGAGCATCTCACCACTCCGTTAAAGACTGCACAAGCAAATAGCGCAACAATTCAAGAATAACGTTTCCCAACACAAAATAGCAAAAAAACTTTAGCTTTTCATCGTCTACAGTACATAATAACTTTAAAAGATTCAGAGAATCTGGAGAAATCTCTGTATGCAAGGGACAAGATTAAAACAGTATTAGCTGGCCGTGATCTTTGGGTCTTCAGGCGGCACTGCATTAAAAACAGACGTGATTCTGTAGTGGAAATCACTACATGGGCTCAGAAACACTTCTGAAAACCACCGTCTGTGAAAACAGTTCATCACTGCATCCACAAAACTCAAACACACAAGAAGAAACCAAATATAAACAGGATCCAGAAATGCTGCCACCTTCTCTGGGCCTGAGCTCATTTAAAATGGATTGAGGGGAAGTGGAAAAGAGTCCTGTGGCTCGACGAATCAACATTTGAAATTCTTTTTGAAGATCATGGACACTGTGTCCTCCAGGCTAAAGACCACTCAGCTTGTTATCAGTGCACAGTTCAAAAGCCAGTATTCATGATGGTTTAGGGGGCATTAGTGCACATGGCATGGGTGACAATGGTGCACATCTGTGAAGGCACCATTAATGCCGAATGATATATACAGGTTTCAGCAACATATGCTGCCGTCCAGACGTCTTTTTCGGGGAAGGCCTTGATTATTTCAGAAAGACAATCAAACCACATTCTGCATGTATTACAACAGCTTTGCTCCGTATTAAAAGAGTCCAGGTGCTAAACTGACCTGCCTGCAGTCCAGACCTGTCACCACTGAAAACATTTGACGCATTACGGAATGAAAAATATATCAAAGGAAACCCTGAAATGATGAGCAGTTCAAATCCTGCATCAACAAGAACGTGAAAACATTTCACTTTTAAAATGACAGCAGAGTCTCCTTCGTTCCCAAATACTTAGAGTGCTGTTAAAAGAAGAGGTGATGAAACACAGCGGTAAACAGGCCCCCGTCCCAACTTTTTTGGAACGTGTTGGCATCAAATTCAAAATGGGCAAATGTTTTTCAAAACACAACAAAATTTCTCAGTTTCAACATATGATATGTTGTCCTTGTACTATTTTCCTTTAAAGATATGGTTTACATGATTTGCATATAATTGTATTCTATTTCTATTTACATTCTGCACAGCATCCCAACTTTTTGAGAAATGGGGTTGTACTTTATCGAACCCTCCTTACTAAAACATATATTATTCCACAATAACCAGTAGAGTGAGTAGAAACAGCAGAATAGGATGTGCTCCACTCACTTCTGATCCTTCGTGGGTCTGGACACTGGCTGGGTCCTGAGCTGGTGGGCTCACTGAAGCAGGGTCTTCCTCTACTATCAAGACTCTTCCCACTGAAGAAAAGAGCATGGAGACAGGAACTAATAATAATAATAATAATAATAACAATAATAATAATAAAAATAATAATGTTACATTTATATGGCGCCTTTCATAAACCCAAGGTCGCTTCACATAGCATGGGGTAAAAAAAAAAAAAAACTACAATGACATCACTTTCCCCACTTTATCACCAATATAATGAACTAATGCAGTTTACACAAAGTCACTTGGACAAGGTGTCTCAAACTACCAGAGCTTCAGGTGTTTAAAATTAAACAATAACCTCAACCTGCAACTCTCTTTTCCATTTTTCTGGCCAAATGTTTATATCCGTCAGGCAGAGCTGCACACTCTCAAAGGGGAACCAAAACTTGATGCGGCATAAATGCTGCACACTGACTGCACGTGACCGTAATTTATCTACAGCTAAGGTGGCTATTATTCTAATTCAGCCCAGTAGTTAGTTAAATCTGCCTCTGTGGATTAATTCAAGACAGCAGCAGATACAGAATTTCAAGATTAAAATACAAATAAAATTATTTAACATATTACTCAGCATGCTTTACTTTGCTGGCAATGCAGCCATATTAATATTATTCTGTTACATTTAAATTAACTTGATTTAATAGAACACATATTTAAACACTCTGTACCTACAGTAGTAGTGTTGTCGTTAGAAAAATACTAGTAAGCATTGACCAAGATATGCTTAAATGAGTGTAGCTATAATTAACATCTGGAAAAAAATTAGACTTTTTTCCCCTCCATTTTTTCAACTGGCCCCCTTTGGACTAGACCACCAATTTGATTTTGAAAGTTAATTTGAAACTGAGACTCCTGACTTATGAAGCTCAGTTAATTAATGAATCAGTTAAGCTTAACCCAAGAGGATCTACCCTGGTTTTAGGTTAGTTACACACTAGTGAACGAATACATATACACACACACACACACACACACACACACACACACACACACGGGGGCGGTGAGCACACTTGCCTGGAGGGGTGGGCAGCCCTATCTGCAGTGCCCAGGCAGCAGTTGGGGGTCAGATGCGTTGCTCAAAGGCACCTCAGTCACATACTGTTGACACCTAACCCCCAACTGCTCCCCAGGCGCTGGCCGACAGCCTGAGTTTTGGTCTCATAATGAAAGCTGGTGCATCCTTAATTTGCATCTACAGTAAACTCTATAAATACAGAGGATTCTTTGGAGGGAGGAGCAATGCCACTGAAGAACCTCTTTTGGTGAGTGAGGATTCCTTTATATATTAAAAAAAAAACATTTTCAGGCACCTTTTCTATAAACCTATATAGAATATATTAAACTATATTAGTATATGAACAGTTTTTAGACTCTACCCAAAGGCTGTCAGGCTTCAGAACAAGCTGTGGGTCCTTTTGGGTCAATTTGTTAACATTATTTATTATATCACTGCTACAGACAATAACACCAAGTCACTTTAAAATAGCCTCAGATTATCCCTGGTATATTAACATATTTGTACATAGCAGATGCTACAAATGTAGCAGATTTTACACTGGTAGATTTAAAGGTGCTGTGCAGGGACATTTTTATTCATCAAGGTACAAATAGCGTAAATGTTCCTTCAAAGCTACAGCAGTGGTTTTAAGGTCTGATGGAAAAACTGATTTAAGCTTTACAAAGTGAAAAGTTTGTATTTGAACAGTAAAATAAAAGCCTGGAGGTGAGACAGGGTGTGTGGAGTCAGGACAGCTTAGAACACATCATTTCAGTGGATTATGGTTGTTATTTTCCCTGACTAAAGGTACTGAGATGGACCCTTGCGGGTTCCACCCCAGTGACAAGATGGGAGACTACCCCAGTGACAGTTTAGTACCTTTATTTTTGAGAGTGTATGTAGGTCCCTCCAGTCTCTATATTGTGTGTATAATCTGTCTATCTATGCCTCTTTTTGTATTGGCATTGCTCTGTCTGCACCATTTTTAGTAGGTCTATAACGCTGGCCTGCTGAGTGTTTACCTGAGCCTGACCACAAGCATTTCAATGCACAATTGTCCCGATATGTTGTGCAAATGACAAACTTGAAATTGAAAGTGGAACTATAGAAAACTAGTATAGACTACATACTATTTTCACATTGAACGCATTTAAGCCGTTTAAGTCCTACCATCACTTTTTCTTTCTTTATTTCCAAATGGCACGTGACTGCACTGTGAAATACCCTCAAAAAAACTGGTTTGATTATTAACAAGCACATTGCAGAACTTTGCCCACTCTTCTGACACCTGATTACGTCACACAAGGCAGGTCATCAGGGGCACCAACTGAAGCTTTTGTTCATCTCCGAATGGCAGCATTAAACAGTTTTATTGTGAGCCACGCAAGGCTGACCTTAAGACTCAGACCACTAAACTGAGAGCAGTCTGTGCTCATAGCCGGACAGATCTGGTCAGAACTGACCTGGGTTTGTCTGCGGTGTGCGCGAGCACGGCGCCGGCAGTACCATGGAGTTCCTGCTGGATGCGTACGTTTCTAGGCGGCTTGGCAGCAGAATGAATAAATGCCATCTTCACCTGTCTTCCTGAGGAGGAGCCAAAAAGAACAGCACAGCTGGGAATGTTATAAGGAGACATTTCACATGGTCAGACTAACATAATTCAGTGAGGTAAACCACATTTAAAGGAAAGGCTCTTCTGTTATAACATATAAACAACCTTAAAGGGCCCATTTCATGGAAAAGTTCATTTTCCTCCTCACGTTTCTTAAAAAGCAGAGTTTGATGCTCTATGTCAACTTAAAAGTTTCAAAACATTCCGTCTTCTCACCTGTCCGTACCAGGGATGAATGATTTGGGGAAACTATACCAATCAGGCATAACATTAAGACCACCTCCTTGTTTCTACACTGATTGTCCATTTTATCAGCTCCACTTACTCTATAGGTGCACTTTGTAGTTCTACAGTTACAGACTGTAGTCCATCTGTTTCACAGATACTTTGTTACCCTGTACTTCAGTGGTCAGGACCCCCATGGACCCTCACAGAGCACATACTATTTGGGTGGTGGTGGTGGTGTGTTAGTGTGTGTTGTGCTGGTCTGAGTGGATCAGACACAGCAGTGCAGCTGGAGTTTTTAAACACTGTGTCCACTCACTGTCCACTCTATTAAACACTCCTACCTTGGCAGTCCACCTTGTAGATGTAAAGTCAGAGACGATAGCTCATCTGCTGCTGCACAGTTTGTGTTGGTCATCCTCTAGTCCTTCATCAGTGGTCACAGGACGCTGCCCACAGGACACTGTTGGCTGGATATATTTGGTTGGTGGACTATTCTCAGTCCACAAGTCACATTGAGGTGGACATCATGTCCAGAGGTTCAGATCAGTGAGCAGCAGTTTGGTTTCATGCCCAGAAAGAGTACCACAGATGCAATTTTTGCATTTGCATTGTGTCTTTGTGGATCTAGAGAAGGCATATGATAGGGTGCCAAGAGAGGAACTGTGGTACTGTATGAGGAAGTCAGGTGTAGCTGAAAAGTACGTTAGGGTGGTGCAGGACATGTATGAGGATTGTGAGACAGTGGTGAGGTGTGCAGTTGGAGTGACAAATGGTTTCAAGGTGAAGGTAGGGTTACATCAGGGATCAGCTTTGAGCCCCTTCTTGTTTGCAATGGTGATGGAAAGGTTGACAGATGAGGTCAGGCAGGAGGCTCCATGGACCATGATGTTTGCAGATGACATTCTGTGGTGAGAGTAGAGGGCAGGTGGAAGAGAATCTGGAGAGGTGGGGGTTTGCACTGGAGAGGAGAGGAATGAAGGTCAGTAGAGACAAGAAGGAATACATGTGTGTGAATGAGAGGGAGGCAGGTGGAAATGTGAAGATGCAAGGAGTAGAGGTCATAAAGGTGGATGACTTCAAATATCTTGGGTCAACCATCCAGAGCAATGGACAGTGTAGAAAAAAAGGTGAAGAAGAGGGTGCAGGCAGGATGGAGTGGGTGGAGACGGGTGTATGGGCTGATGTGTGACAGAAGGATAGCAGCAAGAGTGAAAGGGAAGCTTTTACAAGACAGTAGTGCGTCCTGCTATGATGTACGGTTTGGAGACTATGGCTCTGTCTAAAAGACAGGAGGTTGAGCTGGAGGTGGCGGAGATGAAGATGCTGAGATTTTTGTTGGGAGTGACAAGGATGAACGAGATTAGAAATGAGCAGATCAGAGGGAGAGTGAAGGTGGAGCAGTTTGGAGATAAAGCCAGAGAGGCCATGTTGAGATGGTTTGGACATGTGTTGAGGAGGAATAGTGGATATATTGGGCAAAGAATGTTGGAGATGGAGCTGCCAGGTAGAAGGAGAAGAGGTAGACCTCAGAGAAGGTTTATGGATGTAGTGAAGGTGGACATGGAGATGGTTGGTGTAAAAGTAGAGGAGGCAGTAGATAGGGCAAGATGGAGGCAGATGATCCGCTGTGGCGACCCCTAAAGGGAGCAGGCGAAAGAAGAAGAAGAAGTCATGCTGGAAGACCCAGCCACGTTCCATCTTCAATGCTCTCACTGATGGAAGGAGGTTTTGGCTTAAAATCTCACAATACATGGCCCCGTTCATTCTTCCCTTAACACGGATCAGTCGTCCTGTCCCCTTTGCAGAAAAACAGCCCCAAAGCATGATGTTTCCACCTCCATGCTTCACAGTAGGTATGGTGCTCTTGGGATACAACTCAGCATTCTTCTTCCTCCAAAAACGACGAGTTGAGATTTTACCAAAAAGTTCATCTGACTTTCATCTGACCACATGATATTTTCCCAATCCTCTTCTGGATCATCCATATGCTCTCTGGCAAACTTCAGACGGGCCTGGACATGTACTGGCTTAAGCAGGGGGACACGCCTGGCACTGCAGGATTTGAGTCCCTCTCAGTTTTATCAATTCATTGATTTCTTTACAGTGATGATAGGAACCAGGGGTCACAACGTATACGGTGGAATTATAGCCATTTTATTTACCATCCAAAAGGACCAGTGAACCTCCATGTGTCTCAGCGGCTCAGACAGGCCGCATATTCATAGCCTCTTAATGTAAGGTAGATTTAAAGGTTTCTCTGTAATGGAGCGTTTCATTCCAAACCACTCAATAACTGTTTGCGTCTTTACCATTTAATTATGCAGAAAATGTTGAAAAAAATCAGTGGAATAGACCTCCAGACCATGACCTCCGGCATGTACAAGTGAAGAACTAGATTATGTGATGCAGGGTAGTCCAAGACTGGGCATGTAAAGCACAACCCTTTGACAGTTACCTTTGGGCTTCCCAGAGTGAGCCAAAACGATGCTTTTGGTGAGCCGCTGGAGTTTGCGCTCTCGTTCCTCAAACAGCCTAAGGTACAGCTCTCTCCAGGACTCATACTCCTCCAACTGGGCATTCCTGAAATCCCTGTGGCAGTGCCTTTCCCACAAGTGATCTGCCACACCTATGTACACCTGTGAGGCAAAGGTATAAAGGGACAGAAAGTACAAGTCACTGTGGGGCCGATGTGTAGAGTGGTTGAGACTGCAAGGACACGAGTTCACAACTGTTTTACAAGGTCGTCAACAGCCATTCAATATCCATGCACGTCTCCTCTGCTCTAAACACGGTTTAATTTCTGTTGAAAGGGCTAATTAGACTAATTTAAGCCAATTACAAAAAAATACCCTTCGATCTTCGAAAACATCCTCATTCTCATACCTGTTATTTTGTCTATGATCTTTCAACTGTACTCATATTTAGTCTTGAAGAAAGCTCTGCTCAAATTCGCCAAAAGCTCACAGCAAATCACACAGCCAGTTATTTTACCATGTATCTTACAATTATAATCCATATTTCAGTGGTATCAAACTATTGGGCCAAGGCAGTTTCATGCAGTCAGTGACATTTACAAATTTCTTTGATACACATTCACACTTCATACATACATTTGCTTCACTCACCAGACGCTGTGTCTAATTACCCAGAAATAACTCAGATTGAGGACAATGATGTTAAAAGCAGTGCTGCATGGAAGAGGAACAATTCAATCCAACATCTGATGCAGCAGGAACGCTGCAGAGTCTGTGTGAGTAATGTAGCTTTGACTGTCTTGGCTTTTGCCATCATTTAGACTGACAGTTAAATCTGCCTTCATGAATTCAATCAACACACACAAGCAGATACAGCGTTCCGGAATTAAGAAATGAAAGGAATTATAAAACAAATCCACTGAGAACACAGATTTAACTGAAACACTTCACTCACAATAATTCCACCCATGTTCATCAGGAGCACAAGGCTACCACAAGAGATTCCCATATAATTTGGCTGTTAACATATGCCTGCGGAGCTGCATTCGGCTTTAGATTTGTAGGTATAACTAAAATAATCCTCCTTTACAGTAAAATAAAGCTCTACTGATTGTTCAACACAGTTTAACAGTAAATGGTCTTAAACGCTGGAGTTAATATAGAACTGCTGATTCACCCTTTAATCCTGAAGATCAGCGCAGACTGCTGGTCACGATAACAACACAGACAACAGTCTCGGCGAGCTAGTAGCTAGCAAAATAACAGATTTAAGACAGACATCATTGATTTGGAGATAAATGGGCTTATTTGCATTTATAATCACTCCAGCTGGTTTCTTGATACGTTTAATCTGCCACGAAAAACAGTCACAAAGCTAAAGTCAGTTTCTTGTTTGCCAGCTCACCTTAAATGGTGTAGCAGCTACATTCTGGCACCTCAGGCACCATTTAAAGTGGAACAGGAAAATCCGAACAAGAAGCTGGAGAATGAGAAGCGACTTCAGCCTCGTAAAAAGTTGAATGTTTTCAAGAAACTATTCTACTTTTGAGGAAAAGTTTCCTGCCAGAGATGTGAGAAAAGCGGTTATAGCTGACCTGCACCTTAAAGTAGAGCAAAGCAAGTCTATGTTTGTGTTTATATTATGGTTTTTTTAGGCTATACTAGCAGATCAGCACATACTAAGACATATTTACAGCCAAAATGGTAAAATGGACATAAAATGTTGTGGCTACTAAGGACAAAATGGCTCTTCTTCAAAGTTGGGTTGCCAACCACTGGTCTAGGATAAGGCAGGGCAATAACATATGATCTGAATGTGAAGTGTGGCGTCATCAACCCGGAAAGACCAAGACAGAAAGACATGGCCAAGCCTGGGTAAGTAACAATTAGTAATACTAGTAATAGCAATGGTTGACATACTAAAAGAAGCAGTAGTAGTTGTGGTGTATGGTGCCAGAATAGTTGCTGATAAAGGTCGACTAATATTCAGTTAAGTAAGTTTGTTTTAGGCAGCTAAAATTTAAAAAAAAAAAAAGAAAAGAAAAACACAGGACACTCTGCCAACACTTCACTCAGGTCTAGCAGGAATGGCAATAACGTCAGAGTAAAAGCCCCATATAACGTACCTAATTTTACTTGATTTAACTGAGCACTAAAACATTTATTTGAACACCATCTATTCATACTAATAGTACTTTGTGGTTTTGCAGTGAGATAATAAATCACTAATCACAACTAAGATGTGCCTAAATGAGTGTACATACTGTATCATGGAGTTAAATTTCATACAAAAAAGGGAACACATTCAATGAAACCCTCAGAGCTATACTGTAGTGGCTAAAAATGGAGGCCAACAGGGTCCGTGCTTATACCAGAGACCAGACCATTTAAACAAAGCTCACACAGTAAAGACCACACGAATCAATGGGCGCTGAGGCTGCCAACTGCCAAACCTTGTTTTCATACAGTGCCAGTCATATTAGCTTTACTTTATCCCTTTAACTGCTCCATAAGCTCAGTCTAACTGCACTACTGTTTATATTTGCACTATTTATACCCAAATACCTTAATCTGTATGTGCCTTATGTCACTTTAGTGTTCATTTCAGGGCCTTTTATATTCATATCATTTTTTTATTCTTCTATTTTTCTACAATTAGTGTTTATTTTTACGATTAGGGTTTAGTGTTATTCAGTGTCCATTTAAATTCACACTTTTCCTGTTTACCATCTATTTAATGTTGTCGCTACACCACGGGGGTCTAAGAGTAGCACAATTTCAATGCTCTGTATGTCCTGTACATATTGTAGTATTGACAATAAAGCTGACTTGACTTGATTAGTATTATTTGATGCCACTGTTCTTTACAGGGTTGCACTCCTCGATCCGCAGAAGCTGCTCGGGTGTACAGCGCTCCAGCACTGGCTCCAAAATTTCAAACGGCACTCCTCCGATCTCATAGAGCGCTACAGAGTGAAGAGGAGAAAACCTTTGAGATGAATCGCCACTTAAGCCCATTTGATCACAAGACAGACGGTGTGAAACACTCACAGTCAATGTTGTTTTGCAGCGTACGGATGCACTGCTGGTATAAGGTCATCATGGTGGGAAGATACACAACTTTACTCCCAGAGTACACCTGCATCTTCCTGTTCAGCCGCTGGCCAGTAAACACTGGAGCTTCCTCACAAACATCTGCAGGCTTTTCTTCCACTGGAAAAACACATTTTAATTAAATACATTGTTCGCTTTTTAGCGAGGACAGCAAAACATAAAATGTTTAATACATTAAGATTAAGGCCCAATCCCATTTCTTCTTTTTACCCCTACCTCTTGTTTTTGAGTGTCACCCTAACCCATTGGAACTGACTTACAAGGGGTAGTGGTTGAAATCTTCCCTCTGAAATGGGACCCTCAAATAAAAAGAGCATCACTTCATTAAAAGCTACTAGCACTGCTCTGTAGGCAATCCAGCCTGTCTGCAGTGACAGCAGAGGAGGGTAAAGTTCAGCTCCTCACTGCTGGGCTTTAGTTACATTTAGGGCATCATATGCCTTCAAAAAGGGGGGCAATTATTTATTATCACCCACCACTAATTCTTTGGTGATATGAATCTGAACTCAAAATTTTCCCATCCCTCCGTAAATGGAGCAGCAGTTACATTCCGGCGCTTCAGGCGTCAGAACTGCTGGACTATCTAAGGTGGAACGGGAAAGTTAGCTAGCAAGCTACCAAGACATTAGCATACTACTAGCCATTTTTTAATGCTTCTTATGAAGAAAATTACCAGAATACACTGAAACGACATCAAACTAAGATAATACAGCAGTTGTCTTTTTTTTTTTTTTTTTACAGAAAACAAATCTCACATTTGTGGGTTTCTTTGGTCTCTTGTTCAATATCTTGCCGGTTTTTCTTTCTCCCCTCATAACTCCGTTTGGAGTCTCTGAAAAACCTCCGTTTGGAGGGTCATGTAGCCCCAAGACTTCACCCCACCCCCCTATCTCAACAACAATTGGGACACCCTACCTCTAGACGTGAACATGCAAAACATGGGGCTAAGGGCTCAGTGGTAGGGGCGAGGGGTGAAATGGGACTGGGCCTAATTCTGGACAAGATTATGCCACTAACAGAAAATCCACCAGTTGCAGCTCATTAGGTTCAATTTTTCACTCGACTTCCAAGATACATTTGCTATACGTGAGCAAGGTTTAACAATTACTGACAGTAATTGATCAGCGGTCAGCCATCCTTTAGCCCCCTACACTCTTTATAAAAATAAAATTAAAAAAATGGTTATTCAGTGGTTCTTTAGTAAAGATAATCCATTTCATGCAGAAATAGCTCTTTGCATGGTGAAATGGTATTTCAGATTGTTCTATATAGCACCAAAACCTACTTATAGGCGGTACGTAGGACTATACACACACACACACACACGCACACACATTCTGCATCAACCTGAAGAACTTTCACCATGCAAAGAACCATTTAAACATTAAATGGTTCAACATTGAACTCATGGTTCCATTCCTTTTACTAAAGAACCATCTTTTATTAAGAGAGAGCATTTTATTCCACTTGTTGTGGGAACTAATGCTTGATAAAATGCATGCGTCAATGGAATAAGATACTTTCACTAGACTTACAACACTAAAGCATTGTCTAAAACCTTACAACAAACTCAAAATCTGAATTAATGAATGTTGAACTAATTTAACTATACTGTACTTGATTACTTCCTTTATTCAATTTGCATTTAAAACAACCATTAAGTAGCTGTTATTCATTTTTCAGGAGGTATTTCTGAGCAGATAAGGCAAGATAATCCACTTTCACGAAGAAGGAGAAAGTTAAAGAATTTTAAGTTAATGAAAGTTAAACGAGGGAAAACACAAGAGTTTCCAAAGCTAAAGTTCAGAAAATGATTAGAAGCTACAGAGAAAATGTGTCCCCTAACAACCACCTGGAAGACCTGGTAGACACCAAAACTGCCCCCATCAGATAAACAGCACTTAAAGCTTTCATCTCTGAGAGAGAGGAGAAAATCAAGCTGCTTCAGATCTGAAAACATCCACAGGTGTTTCTGTCCATCCTTCCACTGTGAGAAGACCACTCAGTGCTGTGGGTCTGAAAGGATGTGTAGCTGACCAAGAAGAACCTCGCTGAGAAAAGGAGACGGACACATCAAACAAAGAAGCTGAACGATGGACTGACCACCCCAGAGTCCAGACCTCAGCACCACTGAATGGGTTTACTTCAGAAAATCATTAACCAGCTTCTAAGGCTGAACTGTGGAGGTGTGTCTGCAGATTCTTTGAGGAACTGAAAGTGAGTCTCCTGAAAAGAATGGAAGCTGGAATAAAGGTGAAGAGTGAACTCACTGAACACTAAAAAATATATATATATATATATATATATATATTTAATTTCTGATGCTTCTGTGTAATTTCTATTACACTTTTTCTTACTTTACTTGCTTTTACACAGCAAAAATGATATAAAAGCAAGAGAAAACATCTCAAATATAGCAACAAATGTCTCATTATGAGACTGTTTGGAGAATATAAGATTTTTTTGTACACTTTTAGTGGTTTTAAGCAATTTTATTTATCCAGTGGAAGTATCTTATTCCATTGGCAGATCATTGTACATGTATAGAGAAATAATGAAGATAACAGAGATTAATAAATGTGCTTATTTTAAGAAATAATGCTTAAAACAAGTGACATTATCTGCTAATGGTAAGTAAGACACCATACTACAAATAAAAATATATATATAAAATAAAAAAATAAATAGGTTAAATAAACTTACAGTATTCATACAACAACCTCATAATGAGACATTTTATACTGATATGATTTTTTTTCTCCAGCGTTCCTGGTGCTGAAAACATTTTGACTGTAAATTAAATGCATGAAGCATTATAAGTATTTCCAATCAATAGAAGTCAAGACTCACCTTTATTCTTTGCAAAATACTGATACTGAGAAAGATCCTCACACTCTGTGGAAATTGCAGGCAGTGGAACCTTGAGCAAGTCCAACACAGATCCCTTTGAAGCCTAAACACAATGAAATGCATCCGATCAGAAACTGAAATGGTCTACGAACGAGGCCAATCTCTCAAATAGCTACCGTTGGATCTGATTCCTCCTTTACAGCCTTGCTTGACTTGATGCTGGAGACACACACTCTGGTGTCCTCTTTCAGGTCCGTCTTCCAACGTTTCTGGGGCTTATCGTCACAGGACCTCCTCTTCCGTTTGGGAGCTTCCAGGTCGTAGCTCAGGTAGGCCTCAAAAGACATGGAGGGCATTTCGAAGTCATCGCTCTGAAGGTCCTTCTCAATGTCAGCTGCCCTTGGCTTACATTTCTTCTCTTCACTGTCCTCCTTTTTAATGAGGTCTCTCTTCTTTCTGGCATCTCCTTTCGAGGAGCTTGTCTTGGTGGGAGTCTTGGGTCTATGCTTGTTTGTTATGTCAGAAACTTTTTCCTCTAGTTTTTTTTGCTCATCTTTTTGCTCTGCATGGCAGTCGCCACTTGGTTTCTCTTTGGGCCGGGAGGACTTTTTTGGGGTTTGCGATGTGTGCTCGGAGTCAGAATCTTTCTTTTCACCATCTTTGCCAGCTTTTGATTTATCCACAGCTCGTTTCAATGTACCTTTACCATCATAGTTCTTCGATGGTTTGCATTTAGAGCCAGAGTTTTCATGTTTGGGCTTTCTTTCACAGCTGCTCGTATTCTCTGAAGCTTGTTCGCCTTCTTGAACTTCAGCCTTGGATGGCGCTTTCAGAGGAGGAGGATGAGGCTGCGTAACGCTAGAGTTAAAAAAAACAAAAAACAGAGAGACAAAATTCGCCATACCGAATATTAAATATGATGCAAATACTACTTATAACAAACAATGATGATAAAGAAGGCTAGACAGATACTAGCAATGACCTGGAATACCACAGCAGCACTTTATCAACCACTTGAGATCACAGCAATATTCTAGTAACACCTTAGCAACCACCTGGGATTCCATAGCAATCGCCTAGCAACACCTAAGTAACCACTTAGGATTCCATTCTAACAGCTTAGCAACACCTCAGCAACCACCTAGGATACCATTGCAACAACCTAACAACCACCACAGCAACAGCCTACTAACACCTTAGTGGATGGAATGGAATAAATTAACAGAATAGCAACGCCTGAGCAATTATCAGGGATACCACAGCAGTGGCCTAGCAACACCTTAGCAACCACCTAGGATACCATACCAACAGCCTACCAACACTTTAGCAATCAAATGGGATACCATAGAAATGGCATAGCAAAACCTAAGGAACTACCTGGGATACCATAGCAAAACCTAAGCAACCACTTGGGATACCATAGCAACAGCCTAGCAACAACTTGGTAATCAAATTGGATAGCATAAAAACAGCCTAGCAACACCTTAGCAACAACCTAGGATACGATAGCAACAACCCATAAACACCTTAGTAACCAAACTGGATAACATAACGTCATAGCAACACATGAGCAATTATCTGGGATACCATGGCAATGGCCTAGCACCACCTTAGCAATCAATTGGGATAGCATAGCAACAGCACAGCAATACCTAAGCAACCACCTGGGATACCAGAGCAACAGCCTAGCAACACCTTAGCAACAACCTAGGATACCATAGCAACAGCCCAGAAACACCTTGGCAACCACCTAGGAAAGAGCAGCAATGGCCTACCAACACATTAGCCACCACCTGGGATAGGACAGCAAAAACTTAGCAACAAGTTAACAGCCACAAAGCAACGCCACAGGAACTACCTGGAACTACTGTAATAGATTTACTATATGAACCCGACTGTTTTTTGTTAACTTAAATCAATAGTGTCTGCAACCTCTTTAGTTTTTTTTTTAAGCATTATTGAATGGCTTTACCAAGACAACTAAACTTATTCATGAACATCTCCTTTCTAGTCAAATTTTTATATTTCCTTGTAGTGAAATAGTCAAATAGAAATTTCACAAAAAACCTGGTATCTCCATTTTTGACGTTTTTGACAAAATTTTAAAAATGCCTGTTACCCTTTACATTTTGTGTAAATTTCATGTTGAATTGACTAAAAGAAATGACCCAAAATGATTTTTTTTTCTGATTCTGGTTCCATTGACCTACATTAAAAATAAAGTGGGTTTTTTCCTTCTCCTGTAACGTTACCATTTTGGAGATACAAGGTTTTCTTCTGACAATAGCGATTTAAAACATCACTGCAAGATTTGGTGCTTTAGTACCTTGTAGAATCTCTCGGGACCAGCTTTTTCCATCGATTAACTAATGTTTTGGCCACTTCCCCCGCGTCACTGTGCTTGCGAAAAGAGTTCACCACTTTACCAATTCCAGTCTCCTACATAAATAACAACAGAAAATTTTAATTTATGAAGAACAGAGTTTGATTTATAAAGAAAAGAGTTTTTCAAAAAAGATAATCTCTTACAGCAAGAATATCAAGTGTTATGTCCAGTTGTTGAAGCTTCTTCAAGGTTTTCAGCAGCTGCAGCAAAAAAAAAAAAAAAATCATTATGTACAGATATGGGAGCTGTGGGCAGACAGCAATATCAGCATGTTTAATGCAGTGGTGGACAATAGCCAAGTAAAATGTAATTGGCTTCAGTACTTAAGTAGTTTTTTCGTGTATCTGTACTGAAGTTTTTCCATTTTGGGCGACTTTTTACTTTCACTCCTCTACATTTCAAAATCAAATCTCTTGTATTTTCCTCCACTACATTTTGAGAAATCTGTCGTTCCTTTTGGTTTCTGTGTGTAGAAAAACGTAACATGACAAACCAAAAGAAGCGCAAAGCAAGAACACCAATCAGGGCACAGCGGTCACTTTGTTTTGAGCTTGTTTTGACCTGTTGGTCATACCGACCCAGTGCAGCACACGGTTCAACATCAGCGCAGCAGCGTAAAGTTTTGGGAGAGTTTATTCAACATAAATGATGAACTAACCTAACTTTGTGTAAATAGAGCACAATATAGAAATATGTCCACATATGCAGTCGTGACTGACGCGGCTTTTTTCTCAATTTATACAAACACTTTCATTTTATAGTAAATTAGTTTGGGCTGGTTTATGTTTATGAACAGAGACCTACAGATCAACATAGTAAAGGAGCTCATTTGTGATCCTGAGTTTAAAGCCAGTTTTTATTAAACTTAAACTTGGAACTAAGTTGTAAATAAATCTTAAACTGAAACTTTGCAAAAAGTTATACTTTAGTACTTTTACTCAAGTGGAGGTCTAAAGGGAGGAACTTCTACTTATACTGGAGTAATATTTTACCTTGGGTGTCTCTACTTTAACTCAAGTACCTGGTTTGCGTACTTCATCCACCACTGGTTTAATGTATACAATGTAGAAATTTGGACTAAATCCACCTAATGCGTATTTTTAAAATATAACAATTACGTTAGATACAGTAAAATGAATAGAAATCTGTCAAATGGGTCCAATGCTGATTTCTGTGATCAATAATCAGCCAGATATACACTTATAAATGCTATAATCACACATCCCTGATACAAAGACATAACGTCATTGTCATATTTATTCAGTAAATCGCTGAATAAAACATGTATATTCAGTGTTTTGGTACACATCAAATCAGTGCACACCATTTAAGGACAAAACACAGCCAGCCCACTAGAAAGCCTGATTTGCTGAGCAAACAAGAACGCCAGTCTCTATGTATGGAAAAAACCTCATATGCAGCGACTCCATTGGCAAAGCGCTATAAATGGGTAGTGCAACACCCACACAGGTTGTAAAAGACCAGCCAGCACACCCGCATGAAAAAAGCCACACGTACTAAAGAACTTCAGCACATATGAAATGCTTCCAGTACAGATTTAAAGGGGGACACAATCACTCAGTCCATTATGGTCATTCATCAGAGCACATAGACCATCTAATCACGTCACGCCTGCCTGATTCTTTCCCCTCAGACTGACAGACGGGCAACAGGAGAGACAACTGCAGCAGTATTTTTAGCCTAGAACCACTCAAACCCCAACCCCCTCTATCATGTCCCCACTCAGCAGTAGCAAAAGGCAGGCCACCTGCATGACAGCAGGCTACAGATCCAAAAGCAGGCCCTGCAAGAACATCAGCGAAAAGAAGCCACTGAATAATCCACAGCAAAGCCGAGAAAGCGTCAGAATTATAATCCAGCTTAAGCAGACCTGAGAAAAAGTAAGATGGTCTTAAATTAAATTGAGCCAATACATCTAATATTTCAAACTTGTAATATTATAAGATTATGTAACTTATTTCAAGACATTTTTTTTACTTGCTTTAAGAAAGCTGGCAGATAACTTTGCCTATTTCAAGCACATTTCTCAAAACAAGCTAAATTAATTACACCCATATAATTAGATAACTTTCCTCAATAAAATCACTTAAACCAAGTAATATATCTTGAAATATGTTAAATAATCTTCTATAAAGATTACAACACTCAAGTCCTATGGCATGAGATTGAGATAACTGCACTGGAAAAGAATGGTACATCAGGTAAATGGTCTTTAATTGAGTCAAAGTATCAGATACTTCAAACTTTGAGATGCACTGGGAAAAAAAACAAAACAAAAAAATTTATCTTGTCAAGTAAAATGGAGCCAACATATCCAATATTGCAAACTTCGAAGTGGCCGTTATAATAAGATTTTATAACTTCTAGAGATTTTTTACTTGCTTTAAAAATGCTAGCAGCTACTTTTGCTTATTTCAAACACATTTCTTAAAGCAAGCCAAATTATCTACCCTTATAATGAGATACCTTCCGCTATAAAATAGGTTAACTAATCTTAACGTAAGCTTACAGTTATCCCACCATAGGTAGTATTAAATATATCTCTGCACATATTAAAGGGTCCAAAGGTAATTTCACTTGACAAGACACCATTTTTTGCTGTGTGGCTCTGTGCTGTATTTACATTACTCCTAATAAACACATCAGAATGAAACAAACGCTGACTCCTGTTTTTAGAACGATTACCTTGTAAGGAGTCTGTTATAGTGACATAAGCTAGTTAGGAAGCAAATTAGACACTGGATAATATAACCAACTATACATCACTTAAATTGTGGTTATCCTGTCTCAAGCAAGTGGGAAACAAACTAGAACTAGAACCTTAAAGGTTAATTATCCAATTATTTCTCCATAACTCAATCACTGAGAGGTAAACTGTTGCATTCAGAGACACTGATCAGCCATAACACTATGACCGTCTCCTTGTTTCTACGCTCAGTGTCCATTTTATCAGCTCCACTTACTCTATAGGTGCACTTTGTAGTTCTACAGTTACAGACTGTAGTCCATCTGTTTCTCTGATACTTTATTAGCCCCCTTTTACCCTGTTCTTCAGTAGTCAGGACCCCCCCCCCCCCCCCCCCCTCTCCTGCTGGAGTTTATTTGGGTGGTGGATCATTCTCAGCACTGCAGTAACACTGACGTGGTGGTGGTGTGTTAGAGTGTGTTGTGCTGGTCTGAGTGGATCAGACACAGCACTGCAGCTGGAGTTTTTAAACACCGTGTCCACTCAATGTCCACTCTATTAGACACTCCTACCTTCTCAGCCCACCTTGTAGATGTAAAGTCAGAGACGATAGCTCATCTGATGAGGCAATTTCTGTTGGTCATCCTGTAGTCCTTCATTAGTGGTCACAGGACGCTGCTGGCTGGACTATTCTCAGTCCAGCAGCGACACTGGGGTGTTTAAAAACTCCAGCAGCACTGCTGTGCTTGATCCACTCAGACCAGCACAACACACACTAACATACCACCACCATGTCAGTGTTACTGCAGTGCTGAGAATGATCCACCACCCAAACAGTACCTGCTCTGTGAGGGTCCATGGGGGTCCTGACCACTGAAGAACAGGGCAAAAGGGGGCTAACAGTTAAAACAGGGCTTAACAAGTATCAGAGAAACAGATGGACTACAGTCTGTAACTGTAGAACTACAAAGTGCAGCTATAGAGTAAGTGGAGCTGATAAAGTGGACACTGAGCGCAGAAACAAGGAGGTGGTCAGAAAGTTATGGCTGATCAGTTTATGGTTCACTGTAGAGAATTCTTTAAAGTGGTGGTGGCGATAAAAACCAGGAATTGCAATATTTAAAACACAAAACAGTCACGTTTTTTCAAGTTACAAGTTTTTACATGTTGATGATGATGATGATAATAATAATAATAATAATAATAATAATAATAAATTTGAAAAATACCAATTGAGGACTTTTTTGCCTTACAATGCCTTGTATCTTTCCACTGTGAAGTGTAAACCATTTACGACCAAAATCAATGTCGCTGACATCAGACATCGTGATTTTATGTAATAGATTTCTGTGAAGGAGCTTTTGGAGGCATTAAAACACTTGATATATCTAGTTCCTGTCACCACCACTGTACAATTCTGACTCAGAAGGTTTCTCTGGAACAAAGCATTTCAGACCAGACCACTCTGAATGACTACGTTTATATCTTATTCATTTCATTGCTGAGACTGATGTTTGTAATTCGTGGGGTTCCCCTTTAAATCCCACAGCACTCGTTTTAAACGACTTCTGCAACCCAGCCGACAGACACGGGGCCTTTGGTCGTGCTGGCTTATTGCTTTAAACAAAGACACACTGCCAACAGCCCCAAAAATCTATGTAGAGCAATCTGATGAGCACCCTGCGGCCTTAAAATGCCATTTTTGTGGTGTATAATGAGAGAAAAACAATACCGTGTGCCCTTCGGTGCTTTCTTTAAGCTGAAGTTTCAGCTGTAATACTTTGTCCACGTCTGTCGGGGCCATGACGGACGCGCTGCCTTTAACACAAGAAAACCTCTCCAAACCCAGCCGTCATCTTTATATGGGGCGGAGACGTGGACCAACAAATAAATGGTCAAAAAGGCCAAGAAATCACAAATAAACGTGTATTTTAATCCTGTTGCAGCAGACTATCCTGAGTTATGACTCGGGTTAACTTAAATTAGTTAAGCAAGATGCCGATGGATTTGAAGGCCTCAGTATCCTAAAATGTCAGCAGCCAGTTTTATTTATCTACGAATTTACTCATTTTTGCTTTGCTCAGTTTCATGCAGAATTGGCCGCTCATCGTGATGTTTGTGTGTGAATTGATTAGTTCAGCACTTTCACTGTTTTGTCGGTGCTCCTCTCGTCACTTGGCTAACTAGCTAGTTAGCTTAGCATAGCTCACGTAGCATAACCATTGTATTCCCGACCAAAGGTTCCAGAAAATGAGAAGAACTGTTGAAGGTGGAACAGCGAAGGAGTAGGTCTGGGGGTTGTTGAGGTTTTGATTGTTGTATTTTGAAGGATTGTTTCGGTCGAAGTGGTTATTTGGGTTGAACGAAACCAGTTAACGCGCGTCAATAGCGTCCTCTGCTAACAGCTAAAGTGTAGGGCTGCACCCGGGTTGAAACAAACGCGCGTAGTCTTAATTTCCTGGTCTTTCTATTGATTTGAAGTGGTTTTTGTTGTTAATATGTGTTTTGACTGAATTGTTTGATTTAAAGTGTTTGTTTTGGGTTGAATAAAATAATTTAACTAGCTACATCGCCACCTACCACGGTAAAACATCTTCACACTCCACCTTAAACGGTGCAGAAGTTACATTCTGACGCCTCACCCATTAAGGTGGAACGGGAAACCTCGCACAACAAGCTGACCTCAGCTCCAGTTCATGTGCTAATAGATGATGGATTTGCTCATATTATGCTTCAGTTGAGTGCTTTAGAGAACTTATTCGTGCTTGTGGAGTTTCTGGACTTGACCGAGTCCTTATTTCAGTTATGTAACTACTGTTATTTTTACTCTAGTTGAGCTTTAGCTGCCATAGCTACACCCAGAGTGAGCTGTAAGCTCATTACAAGATCATTTAGCGTATTTCTACGCATGTTTTACTTACTTCATTGCCATGTTTCTTAAAATAAGCAAAACTATCTTCCAATACAGTAAGATACTTTTTTATGTGATAAAACAACTGAAAACAGGTAGAAAGCGCTATAATATAAGCTAAACTTATAATAAGCTTATTCCCCAGCAATATTGTTCTGACAAATGGTCATATGAGCAAAGTTAAGAAAGGTATAAGTAAAATTATTTATATATATATATATATATAATATATATATATATATATATACACACACATACATACACACACATATATATATATATATATATATATATATATATATATATTGTGTGTGTGTGTGTGTGTGTACAACCCCAATTCCAATGAAGTTGGGACGTTGTGTAAAACAAAACAAAACAAAAAACAGAATATGATGATTTGCAAATCCTTTTCAAACTATATTCAGTTGAATACACTACAAAGACAAGATATTTAATGTTCAAACGGATAAACTTTATTGCTTTTTGCAAATAATCGTTCATTTTGAATTTGATGCCTGCAACACGTTCCAAAGAAGTTGGGACAGAGGCAACAAAAGACTGGGAAAGTTGAGGAATGCTCAAAAAACACCTGTTTGGAACATTCCACAGGTGAACAGGTTAAGTGTGAACAGAGTGTCATGATTGGGTATAAAGGGAGCATCCCTGAAACTCATTCATAAGCAAGGATGAGGCGAGGTTCACCACTTTGTGAACAACTGCGTGAGCAAATAGACCAACAGTTTAAAAACGTTTCTCAACTTGCAATTGCAAGGAATTCAGGGATTTCATCATCTACAGTCCATAATATCATCAAAAGATTCAGAGAATCTGGAGGAATCTCTGCAAGTAAGCAGCAAAGCAGAAAACCAACATTGAATGCCCGTGACCTTCGATCCCTCAGGCGGCACTGCATTAAAAACCGACATCATTCTGTAATGGATATTACCACATGGGCTCAGGAACACTTCAGAAAACCACTGTCAGTGAACACAGTTCGTTGCTCCATCTACAAGTGCAAGTTAAAACTCTGCCATGCAAAGTGAAAGCCATATATCAACAACACCAAGAAACGCCGCCAGCTTCTCTGGGCCCGAGCTCATCTGAGATGGACTGACGCAAAGTGGAAAAGTGTCCTGTGGTCTGACGAGTCCACATTTCAAATTGTTTTTGGAAATCATGGCCGTCGTGTCCTCTGGGCAAAAGAGGAAAAGGACTGTCCGGGTTGTTATCAGCACAAAGTTCAAAAGCCAGCATCTCTGATGGTGTGGGGGTGTGTTAGCCAAATGCCATAAATGTAAATGATGAAGCACAAAATATGACAACGGAGACCCCGGACTGTTGAGCAGCTGAAGTTGTATATCAAGTGAGAATGAGAAAGAATTCCACCTACAAAGCTTCAACAATTAGTGTCCTCAGTTCCCAAACGCTTATTGAGTGTTGTTAAAAGGAAAGATGATGTAACACAGTGGTAAACATGCCCCTGTCCCAACTTCTTTGGAACGTGTTGCAGGCATCAAATTCAAAATGAGTGAATATTTGCAAAAAACAATAAAGTTTATCAGTTTGAACATTAAATATCTTGTCTTTGTAGTGTGTTCAATTGAATATTGGTTGAAAAGGATTTGCAAATCATCGTATTCTGTTTTTATTTATGGTTTACACAACATCCCAACTTCATTGGAATTGGGGTTGTGTGTGTATGTGTATAAACCTTTTTCTCAAGTAAGTCATTAAGACAAATGGCACATTTAAGAAGATTTTCTCTAAGACACTGTTGTGAGTCCGGCCCACAGAGTGAATGAAAGGAGCAGGTCTCCCATGCTGTGTTTATTGGCTCTTAGAATAGGGGGGGTCTTGCTTCATGTCGTAATTGCGCAATGGTCTCTCTTCCCACAGGGGCAGAGGAGGAGTTAGCTGGCTGGCAGTCTTTACTGACCACTGGAACAGCGTCTCCCTCTCTCCCTCTCTCCAGCACACCAACTTGGAGGTGCAAGTCCTTCCCTTACCAGCACCCACTTCATCTCAGCACAGGTAGGCCAGATTTACACTACTACAAACTGCTGGACCTATGAGAAGGAGCTATGTCTACACTAATTAAACTTGTTCATTTATTTCAAACATTCCTGGGAAAGAACAGATGGGTACCTATTGGGAAAACAGATAGGCACTGGATTAGTAAGCATGTAGGCTGTACATTTCAACTAAAGGCAGACGTTCCAGTAATGATTTAATGGTCATTTAATGTTTATTTCTTAAACTAAGTCATCTGAAGCTAGCTGATAACGTGACTTTTTAGTGAACGCCTCTCCTGGATGTAGTTCAAACACAGGTTATAGGCTAATTAATCAATAAATGATTAAAATGATAATCATTTCTGTTATTACAATTACACATAATGGTAAACATTACTAATGAACACAAAATATAGCGAGTATCCATGTGGCTGTAGGCCATGACACAAACTCTATAAAAGGAACTTAAGGCCAGAGCTATCCGGCGTTGCTATTCCTGGGTATGGTTGTGATAAATCGTGACAGATGGAGAGAAAGGAATGTGACACTCTGCCATGTGATAACGGCTCTTAAGAGTAAATTCTGCTATTTGCAGAATAAACAGCATTGGTGCACTTATAAGATAGACCACCCATTTGCATGTTGAATTATGTTGTTTTCAGTTAGTTTCTTAAAGGGTCCATATCATGTGAAAACAAATTGTCCTAATTGTCCTCACTTTGAAAAGATAAGCATGCGTTATAAATGCAGTACAGCATCCAGACCAAATGGTGCATAGGTGGAAAAACAAAAGAGCTGCAAAACAGACTGTTTTGAATTCACTATTTTTGTGATGTCACAATGCATTTACATATCAGTCTATTCAGCCTACAGCAGATCTGTCGCTCCTATTCACGCTGAAGTAATGAAGAACATACTGCGTTTTGAATGAGGCACAAGAGCTAATTTATATATCAGGCTTAAAGGCACGGTAACAAAATTGGCCCATTTAATTAAAGGGGATTCAGAAAGGTGGGAAAATGGTCATGTAAAAGTGAGTATTTTTTGGCATATGATAGCACATACATATCACAAGTGTACTTTAGACGAAAGAGGAAAATGTGGAGGAGAGTGTAGGATGTGGGCCCTTTAATGCTGCTTCTTGGGACACATTGCACTGCACACTGTCCAGTCTTTCCACCGGATCCAGCTCATCATCCGATTATGAAGCGCCTCATGAGCTGGTTGAGCTGTGATGGCGCATGGAATAGCTCGTACTGTTGCTGTGGGTTAGCACATGGTTAGAAAGAAAGGGTACTGTCCAGGTAAATTGTAGTATAAACAATGTAAATGTACTTTCAAAGGAACAACATAGTCCATAAGGTACAACTGTGTATTTAAATGAGCTTTAAAGGTTGTATTTCTTTTTAATAGAAAAACATAATAAAAGCATTGAGTCAAGACAGGGTCTTTAAAATATATAACTATATTATGGTACGCACTAATATGTATGCACTATAACATATGTTCCTTAACTGGAGACACTGAGCCTTGAAGCAACCACCACAGTGGTTTGTGTTGCACTAAATTGTACTAAATAGTACTAATCATGTGTCTTTGTAATCAAACGTGCAGTTTGTCAGTATGCTAGATATTCATCAATCATCAAATCTCCCAGCCTTGCCTGAGATAGTATTTTTTTTTACTGATTGCAGAAGCTGAATTGAACAGCACTGATTTAAAGGGCCCATGTCTTACTTTTTTTTTGGGGTTATTTTTCTCCGCTGGGGTCCACACAGCTCTAGCTTCCCCCACGACCCAGAAAGAGAAGCGGCTTAGAAGATTTATGTAGTTTTATGTGTCAAAAACCACTGTAATTCATTTTTACATTATCATTTCATACCGTAGAACTAAACAGGCCGTTTATGTTCCTTTAAGGTGGATATATGTAGATGAGCTCTGTTCTGACTGGCTGTCATGTATTGTGCTTCATTAGAGCGCTTGAAAAAGCACTCTATTGTTATCTCAAATACTTCTTATACTTCTTCTTCCACACTTAATATCACATATTCTTCCACACAAAATATCTCATCATTTTATCAATTAGCTTTAGAGTTATGAGCTTTTGTTTGGCACTAGGCACAGAAAACTGCCCCATTCACTCCCATGTAAATTTCTCAAAATCAGAATCTGCTTATTTCAAGATTTTCTCTGTGCTTAACTTGTCATAACTCAGACATTTTCTTCTCAGTACATCCTGCTCAATACACACTGTTCAGAGGGTGCAAATCAGACTCAAACAAGGCTTCTCCACTAAGAGCTGCATAATAACAGAGTGACAGTTCATTTGAATGACCCCCCCCTCCCCCCTCAAACACACACACACACACACACACAGACAGACACTTTCAGCTCTTTTCAAGCACCTTTGCAGTTCCTTGAATGAATTCAAAGTTAGCAGCTAAATTTCTGTTAATGGATTGTGAGTCTGTGGAGGGACGGCACATTTTTGAAAGTTGTACCATGATTACATACCTCATCAAACGTTTTTATTTTAAAAATGTTAATGAGGTTTTTTTTCATTTTCATTTTTCCATGATCCCTTTAAGCCATAGAATACAGAGAGATGTAGTTTGAAAGTCAATCTGATCTTTAACCCCAATTTAGCGCGAAAAACCCAGATCTTGAGACGCTGAAGGACTCAAGTCTCTGTCCTGAGAAGGTTCTTTGTGATGTCATAGCCTTTTTTCTGTAACATGACCTCCTTATATTTATTCACTCAGGTCTTGGCTGTGACCAGCTTCAACAGTCATGGCACCCAAGAAGAACAAGGCCGCTAAGAAGAGCAAAGCAGACATCAATGAGATGACGATCATGGTGGAAGACAGCCCAATCAACAAAATCAACGGGCTGAACACCCTTCTGGAAGGAGGCAATGGTTTTAGCTGCATCTCGACAGAGGTCACCGACCCTGTCTATGCTCCTAACCTCCTGGAAGGCCTCAGCAACATGAGACAAGAGAGTTTCCTGTGTGATCTGACGGTAGCAACCAAGTCCAAGTCCTTCGATGTGCACAAAGTTGTGATGGCCTCCTGCAGCGAGTACATCCACAACATCCTCAAGAAGGACCCAGCCATCCAGAAGATCGACCTCAGCGACCTGTCCCCGGTCGGTCTGGCCACAGCCATCACGTATGCCTACTCCGGAAAGCTGACCCTGTCACTGTACACCATCGGCAGCACAATTTCTGCAGCTATGCTCTTGCAGATCAACACGCTGGTGAAGATGTGCAGCGACTTTCTGCTGCAGGAGATTAGCGTGGAAAACTGCATGTACGTGGTCAACATTGCCGATACGTACAACCTGAAAGAAACGAAGGAAGCGGCTCAGAAGTTCATGCGCGAGAACTTCATTGAATTCTCAGAAATGGAGCAGTTCCTCAAGCTCACCTATGAGCAGATCAGCGATTTCCTGACAGACGACTCCCTGCAGCTGCCCTCTGAGCTCACAGCCTTCCAGATCGCCATCAAGTGGTTGGACTTTGATGAGAAGAGACTGAAATATGCCCCTGACTTGCTGACACACATTCGCTTTGGAACCATCTCACCCCAGGACCTGGTCAGCCATGTGCAGACCGTCCCCAGGATGATGCAAGACCCTGAGTGTCACCGCCTGTTGGTGGATGCCATGAATTACCACCTGCTGCCTTACCAGCAGAACATCCTGCAGTCCCGAAGAACCAAGGTCCGCGGTGGCCGAAGAGTGCTGCTTACCGTGGGTGGACGACCTGCCTTGACTGAAAAGTCCCTCAGCAGGGACGTTCTCTATAGAGATGAGGACAGCATTTGGAACAGATTGACCGAGATGCCTGCGAAGAGCTTCAACCAGTGTGTGGCTGTGCTAGATGGCTTCCTCTATGTGGCTGGTGGTGAAGACCAGAATGATGCCAGGAACCAAGCAAAACATGCTGTCAGCAATTTCTGCAGGTAAGTGTCCTTCTCTGAGTTTCAGCTACCAAATGGCACAGCCTTCTAAGTGCTTTGCATGGTTCATCATGAAAAAGTTTCTGAAAAGTTTCTTCACTTTATTAAATAAGAGTTCAATCAAGCAAGTTTATTTCTATAACGCTTTTTACAACAGGTGTTGTCGCAAAGCAGCTTTACAGAAGAATCAGCAGTACAGAATGCACAATTGTTCTGTAATTGCATGATCACAGTTATTTGAGCTGATCAGTTATTTTCTACAGTTGTTAGCTTTGACAATCATATGATTACACCAACCACAACTGGGTGAACTGGGTGCTTATTTGTCAGTCGGGTTGAAGCAAATGCATATGAGTAAAAGAAAGCAGAAAGCACATTTAGGGACGCATCTGGAGAACAACAAAATTGGAAACTCCTTGCTGCTTATTGGTGCTAAAACACCTTTAGAGGGCAGCAGTGAGTAATTTTTGTTTATGTGAACTTGAGCTGTTGAGAGCTGGGACGCAAAAGCCGATCTGGTTTGCACGTTAGAAATTTTCTACAAAGATGAACGACGGTTAAATTGTTATATTTATTTATTTGGCACTCAACAAAGTTTAGAATGAATTGTTCTGTGATGTATGAAAATGAGTCAGTGTTTTTAAGGCCTCTTCTCATCAAGTCTAAAGCAGTTTCTGTCTAAACCCACAGGATTTATTAAGTACTGCAACTAAACAGTGTGTATACTGGGTACATCCCATTATATGGAAAGAAAACAACACAGGGAGTCCCACCACCTCTTACTAGAGCTAGCTGAAGGGGGTGGGTGGGGGTGGGGGTTTAAGTCTCTGCTTCTGTTTGTTGCTCTTGAAGCAAATGAACTCCGGTTAAGCCACTATAATGTACTCACCATCATTCATAATCATTTAGCTCTTGTCTGCCACATATTAAAAACAGGTCTTTAACCTGTTTTTTCAGTCAGTGTTTGTTTGTCATAATAGCTTTGATGCTGTCCTACAGGTTGTGCCACCATCCTGACGCACGTTGTTTGGGCTGCAGCTATGACAACAGAGCCTAATTTTAACACGTCAAAATAGAGCAGGCTGTGATTAAAATGTATGCAGTGTTGCAGTCCGTCAGTTTCTGAGTCAGTTTAAAAGACGGCATTAGTATACATGTGGTCGATTTCAAAACTTAACGCACATTTTTTTTCGTCCATAAAAATGACTTTAGCCTTTAGTTCTGTAGTCAAAAATCAAAAGTGTATTTCTATCTCACATTTGAACAAGGAACTGAACAGTCCTGTGACCAAGCAGCGTCACACATGGCTGCAGCAGGCGCGGAATATGGCTCATGTTTCACGTCACTAATAAAAGTCGGCTAAGTTAGAAAAAAAATATCGCAGATTGCACATTTGGGCTGAAAATCGGCCGATACCAATACATAACCAATGGATCGTTCCATGTTTAATTTTCAGATGTCTTCCAATTCAGCCTACGGCAGTTTAGCCTTGGATTCTGTCTTCAGCTGTTTTTCTCCATTTTAGTGGACGATGTGCCAGCATGTTAGTTTGTCAGAGAAGTGTATATTAACTATTCTAGGACCTTGCTAACGTCAGCCTATTTAGCAATAAAAATTACAATATAAAAGCAATAGAAATTATGCAGTCTCTGCCTTCTCAGGTATTAACAACACATCCTTGAATTTCTGCATAAACCCACATGAGCAATTATGAGTGGGAAATAAACCATGTACACTATGGGCTGTTTTTTAAAATGACTTTGAAATAAACTTCGTTTTTTCTGTGCAGGTATGACCCCCGATTCAACGCATGGATCCACCTCACCAGCATGATTCAGAAGCGTACACATTTCAGCCTGAACACCTTCAACGGTCTCCTGTTTGCTGTGGGTGGACGTAACTCCGATGGCTGCCAGGCTTCTATCGAGTGCTACGTTCCATCCTCCAACCAGTGGCAGATGAAGACCCCAATGGAAGTTCCAAGATGCTGCCATGCCAGCACAATCATAGATGGCAAGATCCTGGTAACCGGCGGTTACATTAACAACGCCTATTCCAGGGCCGTGTGCTCTTATGACCCATCGACGGATAGCTGGCAGGATAAAAACAGCCTGAGCACCCCAAGAGGCTGGCATTGTTCCACCACTGTGGGCGATCGAGCTTACGTTCTCGGAGGCAGCCAGCTTGGCGGTCGCGGCGAGAGGGTAGATGTCTTGGCGGTGGAAAGCTTCAACCCTCATTCTGGCCAGTGGAGCTACGTTGCCCCCTTGCATACAGGAGTGAGCACAGCTGGCGTTGCCACCCTGAATAGCAAGATTTACCTCCTGGGCGGCTGGAACGAAGTTGAGAAGAAGTATAAGAAATGCGTTCAGGTGTACAACCCCGACCTCAACGAATGGACTGAGGACGACGAGCTGCCCGAGGCGACGGTGGGCATCTCTTGCTGTGTCATCACCATCCCCACCCGTAAAACGCGAGAGTCCAGGGCCAGCTCGGTATCGTCTGCTCCAGTCAGCATATAGCTGATGATACAGGGTGGTTCGATATGCTCAATGATGCCGAAATAGGTGATCTCAAACTTTTCCTGTCAGATGTCCACACTGAACTTCAAATTTAAAATAATCCCACAAACTTCCCTTTTCACATCGACAAGCTTAATATGCTTTAATACATTTTTATTACAGTGAACATCACCTGTTATTTATGGGCGACATCTTTTATAATTCGCTTTTAATAAATTGCTGATTGCCTTTTAATGTTTTTAATTTTTTCGATGAATTTGGAAGTGTAAAAATGGTTCAAAGCTTGTGTACACAGTAATTAGAAATCTGCAGTTGGGTTAGGAATAACAACTCCGCAGCTTTCAGACACACCTCCTTTAATAGTTACACTGGGGCCAATTCTTCTGTAATTATCGGTCCTTCTCAATAACAAGGCAGATGTAGGACACGGTACGGTGCCAATATGCCAAACCTGGTCTTTTAAAAGTCACAAAATAATGATATTTAGGTCTGTAGACAATTATATATGATATACTTTACATATCATATATATTTATTTATACACAAATTACTTTGTGATGCAAAATGATGTCTGTATCAGCAGATATTTGGCAAAAAATTGCAGAGATATTTAAACTTGACCAATATTTCCAACCAGTATTAAAATATCAACATTTTATTAATGTTTGTGTGTCAGCATCCGCTGATACATACATAATATCCCATCATATTCCCATAGTGGAGCATCCCTAAGATTAACAGTCTATTTAAAGAGTAATTTACTAGAGAAAGAACAATAAGCAGAACTTTTTCAGAGCTCTGATAGTAGAGCTCCTTAGACATGTCACACATGCTGCAGCAAGCTCAACATGATTTAATACAAACTGACATGTAATGATTACACTTCAGTTCACCCGGGCGTACCTACCAGGTGTAGGCGTGTTAGAAGCAGTTCAGTTTTACTTTCCCGTCCAGCGCTTGAACAGAAAATCTAAACAGCGCTCCTCAAAATACTACAGAGGAACCACCTTCACCACCCAAAGACAGGAAACCTGACGTGAGTCATAATAAAAGTTTGAGAGTTCATTGTGTGGAGGCTTGTGTTGTAAAATGGTTGAATGAGGTGAAGCAATGTTCCTGATCTCTCTGGGTGAATTCCTGACAGTTCACGACTTGAATTGTTCTTGGAAACTGAATAATGTGATGACCGCACACAGTGATGTGTTGTATTTGGGGGGAGATGGCTACTCGAGAGAAGAAGCGTTTGTAATTATGCTGATTCATCATGTCCACGTTCTACATATTTATTAAAGGTTCCTATAAAATGTTGTTGATCTCCTTATTTTTTCTTTTAAGTGGCTTTAATGTCTTTTATTACACCTCTTAGATTTGCTGACTTGACTTGTACACATAAGTGTGTGTGTGTGTGTGTGTGTGTGTGTGTGTGTGCGTGCAACATAACATTATGACCACCTCCTTGTTTCTACACTCATTGTCCACTTTATCAGCTCCACTTACTCTATAGCTGCACTTTGTAGTTCTACAGTTACAGACTGTAGTCCATTTGTTTCTCTGATACTTTGTTAGCCCCTTTTACCCTGTTCTTCAGTGGTCAGGACCCCCATAGACCCGCACAGAGCAGGTACTATTTGGGTGGTGGATCATTCTCAGCACTGCAGTAACACTGATGTGGTGGTGGTGTGTTAGTGGGTGTTGCGCTGGCCTGAGTGGATCAGACACAGCAGTACCGGAGTTTTTAAACACCTCAGTGTCACTGCTGGACTGAGAATAGTCCACCAACCAAAAATATCCAACCAACAGCGTTCTGTGTTCAGCGTCCTGTGACCACTGATGAAGGACTAGAGGATGACCTACACAAACTGTGCAGCAGCAGATGAGCTATCATCTCTGACTTTACATCTACAAGGTGGACCAACAAGGTGGGAGTGTCTAATAGAGTGGAAAGTGAGTGGACACAGTGTTCAAAACTCCAGCAGCACCGCTGTGTCTGATCCACTCAGACCAGCACAACACACACTAACACACCGGTGTTACTGTAGTGCTGAGAATGATCGACCACCCAAATAGTACCTGCTCTCGGGATGGCCTGACTATTGAAGAACAGGGTAACAAAGTATCAGAGAAACAGATGGACTACAGTCTGTAACTGTAGAACTACAAAGTGCACCTATATGGTCAGTGCAGTTGTAAATATATGTGAAAGTGGGGGAAAAAAAAAAAAAAAAAAATATATATATATATATATATATATATATATATATATATATATATTTATATGGGCCCTTTTCTTCATGACCCAGCATAATGGCAAATTTTGTCCTGTCACTCTACAGATGCAGTTTTAAGCATGTGTCTTTTGCCTGCTTGATGCCTGAGGGCTGCTAAAGATGCAAATAAAGGGAAAAAGCCATTCTGAATACCTAGCTAATCCCTCAGCCAATCAGAAAGGCAGTTCAAGTTGTGGGAGCGGCCACTGTCTGTTCTACTATTATTAGAGAATATTTGTTATTAAGAACATGATGGGATAGACTTCCTCTGATTCTGCAACGTCATACCACAGTGTATATTATGGCCTGTTACCCTTTTTAATGCAGCTGCCAAAACCCTTATAGACAATACCTTATCTTAAGCCAGCAGGCAGGTCTCAGATCAAGGTGAAAGGCCAAGTGACACCACATGGAGTGGCAAGCAGACATGCTTTACAATGCTGATTCTGAAATGAATTTGCAATGTCATATAAAATTAAACTAAATAAAGCAAATAATAGTAATAATCATTGACTTTGACTTTTCAACCCAGAACATCCAGAAACAAGCAGTGATCTGTGTTACACCCTTAAAAATGCTTCTTTAAGAGTTCTTTAGTAAAGGCAAATGCTTGCATGTATAGATTGTATAAATGGTTCTTTACACGGTTAAATGTTTCCTTAATGTGACATAAAACCTGTTCTTTAAAGAACCTATTTAAAATTGGTTCAGTAGAGCACCAACAGGGACGAATGTATTCCGAGAGATGCTTACTTGGATCAGCATGTACAGGCGTACTCCTATCTGAAATTAATGGACTACTTAAAATAAAACTAATAAGAATTACATGATTATCATTATTACTATTATTATTATTATTATTAGCTAGGTGTGTTAGCATTACTGAAAGGACAGGTTTCCCAGTGGTTTGCCCTAAATCACTGTTGGTGTTATTTGTTGTTGATGATGATGTTAATAATCCATCCATCCATCCAGATACACCCTGGACAGGTCGCCAGTCCATCGCAGGGCAGACAGACATACTAATAATAATAATAATAGCATATATTATTATTATTAACATCATCAACAACATCAAATAACACCACCAACAACTACTATTATTATTATTATTATTGATAATTAATTTTCTGAACTCCATACAATATTAATACTGATATTAATGCTACTAAAAATAATGGTAAATCCAATATTACTAATGCTGCTACTGCTATTACTACGACTGTCGCTCCAAAACATCTAATGCTGTTTTTTCCTTAGCTCCATCTACAATAAGAGTCCTTTCGAAAACAAACCCAGAAAATAACACTGGGGAAAAAACAGCTCGAACAACATGCACACAAGAACACGCCACAGTGATAATACTAATACTTATGCAACTAATAATAATAAATAAATAATAACTACTATTACTAATGCTACTTCTACTAGGACTACTACTGTTACTAGACTTAGACAGAGGTGTCAAATTCAGGTCCAGAAAGTAAAAGTCCTTCCCAGGATTTTGTTCCAACAGGCTGGACAGCTCTGCTGGTGGTGTGATCTAACTAGAGAAGCCAGCCTGTTGGAACAAAATCCTGGGAAGGACTTTTACTTTCTGGACCTGAATTTGACACCTCTGCTACTACTACAACTGTTGGTAATAATAATAATAATAATAATAACTAATATTACTAATACTACTTCTACTAGGACTACTGCTGTTACTAGACTTAGACTACTACCACTGTTAGTAATAGTAATAGTAATAATAACTACTATTACTAATACTACTTCTACTAGGACTACTACTGTTACTATACTAGACTTAGACTACTACCACTGTTATTAATAGTAGTAATAATAATATTATTAATGAGTATCTAAGCTGCGCTACTTTTTTCAGTGCGCTGCTCTACCAGTGCATTTTTGCAGTGTCATGATTACAAGCGTCTCGAGCGAAGTCGCCGTGGCAACGGCACTCGAGCGCGTTCGTTCGCCAACCCGTGGTGACCCGCGAGGGGTCGGGAGCGCGCGCGCCTCTCTGAGCGACTGGCTGCTGAGTCACAAGATGACGCGCCTTCGCCTGCGCGCGTCACGTGAGGCGCCATCAGGGCTGAGGGCGAGAGAGAGAGAGAGAGAGAGAGAGAGAGAGAGAGAGAGAGAGAGTCAGAGACAGAGAGAGAGAGAGAGAGAGAGAGAGAGAGAGAGAGAGAGAGTCAGAGACAGAGAGAGAGAGAGAGAGAGAGAGAGAGAGTCAGAGACAGAGAGAGAGAGCGAGAGAGAGAGAGAGAGAGAGAGAGAGAGAGAGTCAGAGTCAGAGAGAGAGAGAGAGAGAGAGCGAGAGAGAGAGAGAGAGAGATAGAGAGAGAGTCAGAGTCAGAGAGAGAGAGAGCGAGAGAGAGAGGGGGCGGGACCGCCGGGCTGCACTCGATTCAATCCGCGCTCCGGCAACAGAGCGAGGGTTTTTATTGGGGACTCGGCGCAGCTCTTCGGTTCAGTGTCCGGTCTCGAGCCTCTGCGTTCGCCGGTGTTGTTGTCGCCCCGGTCTGCTGCTGCATCTCCGTGCGTGGTCTCGTGCGCGAGCGCCGACCGTTACAAGGTGCCGGATTAGAGCCCATTTAAAGGCCTCGCTTTAGCTCGGTTAGCTAGCAGGTAACGTTAACCTTACGGAAGCGTTGCTGAGACGATTTTAGCGCCGGTTTATCCCTCATTTTGTCATCGTTTATTCCCCGGATTCAGCTCAGTGTAAGCCGAGGCCGTTAATTCAGGGGAAAATAGCGTTAAGTGGCCCTGAGTTAGTTAGCTAGCCGATAAGTGAACGAGCGGCGCGGTCAGTTTGTGCTAGCTGTTATGGGCTTGCTCTCTCAAGGGTCGCCGCTGAACTGGGCAGAGACCAAGAAGTATGCAGACCACGTCAGGAAACACGGCATCCTGCAGTTCCTCAACATCTACAACAAAGTGAAGGACCGGCAGAAGGACGTGCTGAAATGGGGCGATGAGGTGAGAGCGTTTGACCTAACTTTCATCTGCTTCTTGGTTAAATTTCGCCGTTCCACCTTAAAATGGTGCAGCAGTTCCGTTCTGACGACGGAGGCGCCTGAATGTAACCGCTGCACCATTTAAGGTGGAACGGAAAAATTCGAAGAGGAAGCCAACTACGAGCCTCGCACTTGACCTAACTTAATCCCATCCCCGTTACTCGTGCTCCTTAAAAGGCAATTCCACCAATTAATTTTTTTTGTATACGTCATTGAGGAGTAAACAGCCATTTAGAGTGGTGAAGTTGTGATTGTAGACTCAGATTTCTTTACAGTGGTGGTGATGGGAACCAGGAGGTCGACATGACTACAGCACACATATAGGCATTTTATTTACTGTCCAAAACCACAAGTGAACCTACACACGAGTGTGTAGTCTTTATATATGATGATGATGATGATGATGACGTCAAAAAACCTGAAATAATAGGTTACGGGTTTTGGGCCCACAACACCCTTCGTCTAATATACCCCTCCGGATTAAATACACTTTAAGCCAAACTTTAGCATAAAACAACGACTCCGACATTAAGCAGTGAGAATTCATAACATTTCATGGAATTTAACTTTCTGTGAGGGAGCTTTTAGAGGTGGACGTCTGGTTCCTATCACCGCCACTGTGAACGGTTTTGACTCGGCAAGTTTCTCTAGAACAGAGCGTTTCACACCAAAACACCCCGAACGACTCCGTTTACGTCTCAGCAGCTTTATTATTTAGAATTTTCGGAAAAGCGGTGAAGTCCCCCTGCAAGTTGCACCGTGATGCAATTCTGAAATGAAGTTGTGTGTTGTTCTTTCAGAAGAGGGGAGAGAAGAATAAAGGGAAGCATGGTTAGCTTTGCGGCTAACCTCTCGGTCAGGAGCTGTGAGCAGGTGCATGGCTCAGCCCAGCGCTGTTAAACAAGCCTTTTACAACACTGTAACAGTTTAGACTTACTGTATATCGTGACTTATTAACATTAACGCTTTTGTTCTCAATTTGCCACTTAAGCAAACTCGATCAGGCCGAGCTGATGCTGGGCTCAGACCAGCGCAGTGTATTTTTAGCGCTGTTGTAAAGCTACTGTACAACTGTTTACTCGTCTTGGTCACATTTTAATAGTTATGCCCCGCAGGCAGGCTTGTATGTAATATTGCTGTTAACACCATGCACTGTTAAAGGGCTACATCATGGAAAACCTGAAATTTCATTCAACTGTCTGCCCGCCTGCCTGCCTTTCTGTCTAGCTACACACTCAGAAAAGATGGTTCTTCAAAAGTTCTTCAAAAGAATTTATATATATATATATATATATATATATATTTATAAAGTGTTTATATATACTTTATATATATATATATATGTATGACCATGTTATGCTTAAAGTTTTTTGCATGGTGAAATAAGTTATTCTCATTTATGTGAGAAGGTGTTGTCTTTTTTTAAATGGTTCTGTATAGCACCAAAAAGGGTTCTGCTGCTGTAAAAGAACCCTTTTTGGCGCTAAAGAGAACTTCTTCTTCTTTCGGCTGCTCCCTTTAGGGGTCGCCACAGCAGATCATCTGCCTCCATCTTGCCCTATCCATTGCCTCCTCTACTTTCGCACCAACCATCTCCATGTCCACCTTCACTACATCCATAAACCTTCTCTGAGGTCTACCTCTTCTCCTTCTACCTGGCAGCTATATCTCCAACATTCTTTGACCAATATATCCACTATTCCTCAACACATGTCCAAACCATCTCAACCTGGCCTCTCTGCCTTTATCTCCAAACTGCTCCACCTTCACTGTCCCTCTGATCTGCTCATTTCTAATCTTGTCCATCCTGGTCACTCCCAACGAAAATCTCAGCATCTTCATCTCCGCCACCTCCAGCTCAGCCTCCTGTCTTTTAGACAGAGCCACAGTCTCCAAACCATACATCATAGCAGGACGCACTACTGTCTTGTAAAAGCTTCCCTTTCACTCTTGCTGCTATCTTGTCACACATCAGCCCTGACATCCGTCTCCACCCACTCCATCCTGCCTGCACCCTCTTCTTCACCTTTTTTTCTACACTGTCCATTGCTCTGGATGGTTGACCCAAGATATTTGAAGTCATCCACCCTTATGACCTCTACTCCTTGCATCTTGACCTTTCCATCTGCCTCCCTCTCATTCACACACATGTATTCCGTCTTGTCTCTACTGACCTTCATTCCTCTCCTCTCCAGTGCAAACCTCCACCTCTCCAGATTCTCTTCCACGTGCTCTCCACTCTCACCACATATTACAATGTCATCTGCAAACATCATGGTCCATGGAGCCTCCTGCCTGACCTCATCTGTCAACCTGTCCATCACCATTGCAAACAAGAAGGGGCTCAAAGCTGATCCCTGATGTAACCCTACCTTCACCTTGAAACCATTTGTCACTCCTGCACACCTCACCACTGTCTCACTATCCTCATACATGTCCTGCACCACCCTAACGTACTTTTCAGCTACACCTGACTTCCTCATACAGTACCACAGTTCCTCTCTTGGCACCCTATCATATGCCTTCTCTAGATCCACAAAGACACAATGTAGCTCCTTCTGACCTTCTTTGTACTTCTCTACCAACACTCTCAACGCAAAAAATTGCATCTGTGGTACTTTTTCTGGGCATGAAACCAAACTGCTGCTCACTGATCTGAACCTCTCACCTTAGCCTTGCTTCAACAACTCTTTCCCATACCTTCATGGTGTGGCTCATCAACTTTATACCTCTGATTAGTGCTAAAGAGAACCATTTTCAAATAAGATTCTGTATAGAACCATATGCAACACATTCTCCATCAGTCAAGAACCGTTTCACCATGCAAAGAACCATTTAAGCATGGTTCTAAATACCAAACTCATCTATCTGTCTAGTTTGATGATGTATGTAAACATTGGTACATGTTTTTAATATTTTCCATTGATATAAATATATATATAAATAATGAAAATTGTGTGTGTGTGTTTATATGTATGTGTGTATAATATATGTATAATATATGTCTAATAAATATATATATGTATATATATACACACACACACAAAATGTCCTTAAGATCTTGCAGAGTGGTTTGGTGTGAAAAGATCCGTTCCAGAGTAACTCAACAAGAGTTGTTTGCAGTGGTGGTGATGGGAACCAGACGTCTGAATTGGTTAATGTGTCTAAAAGCGCCCTCACAGAAAGTTATTACATAAAATGGCTACAGATACACTGCATGCAGGGCAACGTAGTACACAAAGAAAACACACTTTGTCAGATGTAGCACCGTTTTGTCATCATCATCGCCACATATATAACTCTGAAGACTACATGTAGGTTCTCTGGTGTATGTATAAATAGCTGTATTTGTGTCATCACAACCACTGTTTCCTGTTACCTTGGAGAAATCTGAGTCAATAAGTTTCTCTGGAACAGCGTATTCATATCAAACCATTAGGCTGTATTGTAACGTTATAAGGAGCTCTTTTGGACGCTTAGCTGTGGACGAGATGGCGTTACAGCTGCTCTTTTGCATTGTCTACACTTCGCTGTGCAACTTCAGTCTCTTAACAGCTCTGGCCGATTTTCAGCGGGCCGGAATGCTGTTTGTTTTGGAGTAATCCCTCGGTCAGACAGCGGACTCAGTGTTGTTAGGATCAAAGATGAGGACTGGCGAATGAAAGGGGCTGTGATGGTGTCACGTTTTGTCATGGAAAGACTGAATCTCAGAATGGCGGCGAGCTGCATGAAGTGAAAGATTTTTTGGCAGCGAGTTTGTTAACAGAGCGACTGAGGTGCACTGATTACACAGGCTAGAAAAACAGATGTTAATGCTTTAAAGTGGTTTTAGTTTGAGGCCTGTAGTTACTGTTACATTGTCCTGTATAGGATTAAATTAAATTGTTGCTAAATGAGATTAAGAGACTCCAGTGATATACAGGTTGTAATCATGACAGTGTTAGTGTATTATTAACCCAGTCAATCTGCAGTCCACGTTCACCATTTACCTCAATGAATCTTAAAGGGCTATTCCACATTTTTAAGTTTCTGCATAATTGAGACATTGAGATGTAAACAACTGCCATTCAGAGTGGTTTGGTGTGAAGTGATTCAGATGTGTTTACAGTGGTGGTGGTGGGAAATAGGGGTCGCCATGACTGCAACACAAATATATGCCTTCTGGGTTTTTATGTGATAGTGGTAACACAGTAGTAAACAAAGTTTTCTTTTGGAACTATTTTGCCCAGAAATTAAATGTTGGATCCAAAACTTCTCAAAATGATCGTAAAACAATGTCTCAGCCATCAGGCAGCATATTAAAAACAGTTAAATGTTTGGAGCTTGTAGAGGCTGTAAACTCTTCAGATGTCTGGTTCCTGTCACCACCACTGTGAACAGTTCTGGCTCTGTTCTAGTTTCTCTACAAAGAAGCATTTCAAATTAAACCACTCTAAATGACTGTGTTTATATTTTAGTCGTTAGAAGTTAAAGGTCTGTGGGACCCATTTTCAATCTTTACCAAAAGAAAAAAAATGCTGTGATTTTTTTTAGTATTATTATTAACCTCAGATTCTTGGTCTTTTTGATTTTCTGTGAAGAACATATAAAGGAACCCAATTTCAGTGCCTTCACTCTATTCACCCCCCACACACTTATATTACACATGGTGTTGGGCTGAACCCACGGGGAGTAAAAGTGTGGAGGTGCTGTGTCCTTCGCTCTGTTCTCCTATGTGTCTGTGTACAACATAGACAGGCTGCTGACTGGCTACAGCTGCTAAATCCTACGCTGGACACTTGTGATATTTTAAACATCTGGTATTTTTACATAAATTGTTTTGGCTGTATTGATTTAAAAAAAACATTAAAAACTAGACCACTGAGAAACAAAAACATCAACTCCACCCAAGGGTTAAAAAAACAAGTCTAATTACCCTTTTAATACTTTTGCAGGTGGAGTACATGCTGGTGGAACTGGATGACAAGCATGAAAAAGTGCACCTGGTTCTGAATGGAAAAGAGGTTTTGGAGACGCTTCAGGAAAAAGGTGAAAAGATCAACCCCAAGTGAGTAGCTACAGTGTGTTGTCATGGAGGCATGTTTATAAAACGTTAATTACGATTTATCCAAGTACTGGAAGTATTTGCCACAGTTCAACACAATGAGGAAGGTGATATGCTCTTCACTCAGCGGTAGACGATAACACTGGGCCTCATTTACCAACCCCTCTTCATTTCTTCCTAAAATCCTTTTATGCAGTTTTACAAAGATTCTGACATCCAGTAGTGTTTTTCTTTTTTCTTTTTTTTTTTTTTTTTTTAGTTTGGGATTTATTTATGGGTAAGAAGAGAATCTACCCTCAAGAGCATATATGGCTTTTCTTGGGGCCTTTCTCAATAACACATTTAAGCAAAACCTTAGGAAGGTGTTGGTGAATGAGACCCACTGACTTGTCCTGCCTTGTAAATGCATCCAACCTTTACTGAGAATAATCAGGTGCCTTTTATATTTCATAATGGCATAAACTCCTACAGTTACAAGCTTTGTTTCTTGCCATTTGTCAAAGAAACATGTGCATTTATGTAATCGTTGTTTGGAATATGACACTATAAAACTGAGTGAGGAAAGCGGGACTGTGTTTGTACAAGGCTGTTCTGAATGGCCTTCACACGTGTAGCTGTCCCTGGTTCAAGGGAAACAGCACTGCATACTGGGAGAATGGGAAAGCAATAGCATTCCTCATTACTGCCTCACTGCTGCACATACTGAAGAGCACGCAACAAACGCACTGTTCCTCCCCTACACTCCCACACACCGGCGGTGTAGGTGGGCATACATATGCCGTATACTCACTTTCCTCACCAGCCTGTTTGTGTGTACTGACTTGAAATGATGAGCTTATATCCGTACTGATGTGTTTTTATTCCAAGATCAATTTCGAAAGCAGGTGATAGGAAAAGAAACATGGCTAGCGAGTTTTATGAAACCCTACTTCAGAGGTCACTAATAGATGGACCGCGGTCCAAATCTGGACCCAGACCCTGTCCTATGCGGACTTGGACCTATAACAAATAAACTATTTAGAATTATTTAATTTTGTTGGGGGTTAGGTGCCTTGCTTAAGAACACCTCAGTCATGTACTGTCTGCTCTGGGGATCGAACCATTGACATTTCGGTCACAAGGCTGGTTCCCTAACCTCCAGCCCATGACTGCCCCACAAACAACTTCCCATACCCGGAGTAAAAGCCGGTCTGCCTGGGTGAAAACCAAGAATCCTAGACCATATGTTGATATACAGTTAGGTCCATATATATTTGGACACTGACACAAATTGTTTTTTTACCTGTTTACTGAAACATTCAAGTTATAGTTATATAATGGACATGGGGATAAAGTCCAGACTTTCAGCTTTCATTTGAGGGTATCCACATTATAATTGGATGAAGCGTTTAGGAGTTTCAGCTCCTTAACATGTGCCACCCTGTTTTTAAAGGGACCGAAAGTAATTGGACAGTTGACTCAAAGGCTATTTCATGGGCAGGTGTGGGCAATTCCTTCGTTATGTCATTCTCAATTAAGCAGATAAAAGGCCTGGAGTTGATTTGAGGTGTTCAGGTGAAACAAGCCATCCTTAAGCTGAGAAAACAGAAAAAAACCCTTCCGAGAAATTGCTACAATATTAGGAGTGGCAAAATCTACAGTTTGGTACATCCTGAGAAAGAAAGCAAGCACTGGTGAACTCATCAATGCAAAAAGACCTGGACACCCACAGAAGACAACAGTGGTGGATGGTCGCAGAATAATTTCCATGGTGAAGAGAAGCCCCTTCACAACAGCCATCCAAGTGAACAACACTCTCCAGGAGGCAGGCATATCAATATCCAAATCTACCATAAAGAGAAGACTGCATGAAAGTAAATATAGAGGGTTCATTGCACGGTGCAAGCCACTCATAAGCCTCAAGAGTAAAAATGCTAGATTCGACTTTGCTAAAAAAACATCTAAAAAAGCCAGCACACTTCTGAAAGAACATTCTTTGGACAGATGAAACCAAGATCAACCTCTACCAGAGTGATGGAAAGAAAAAAGTATGGCGAGGGCGTGGTACAGCTCATGATCCAAAGCATACCACATCATCTGTAAAACACGGCGGAGGCAGTGTGATGGCTTGGGCATGCATGGCTGCCAGTGGCACTGGGTCACTAGTGTTTATTGATGATGTGACACAGGACAGAAGCAGCTGGATGAATTCTGAGGTATTCGTAGATATACTGTATCCAGCCAAATGCAGCCAAACTGATTGGTCGGCATTTCATAATATAGATGGACAATGACCCAAAACATAAAGCCAAAGCAACCCAGGAGTTTATTAAAGCAAAGAAGTGGAATATTCTTGAATGGCCAAGTCAGTCACCTGATCTCAACCCAATTGAGCATGCATTTCATTTGTTAAAGACTAAACCTCAGACAGAGGCCCACAAACAAACAGCAACTGAAAATCACTGCAGTAAAGGCCTGGCAGAGCATTAAAAAGGAGGAAACACAGCGTCTGGTGATGTCCATGAGTTCAAGACTTCAGGCAGTCATTGCCAACAAAGGGTTTTCAACCAAGTATTAGAAATGAACATTTTATTTACAATTATTTAATTTGTCCACTTACTTTTGAGCCCCTGAAATGAAGGGATTGTGTTTTTTAAAAAATGCTTTAGTTCCTCAGATTTTATACAGTCATTTTCTTCAGCCCACTGAATTAAAGCTGAAAGTTTGAACTTCAACTGCATCTGAATCGTTTTGTTCAAAATTAATTGTGGTATAGTACAGAACCAAAATTAGAAAAATGTTGTCTCTGTCCAAATATTTATGGACTTAACTGTAACTACTAGGCCACTTCAGTGAACAGTATAGATCACTGAATCAATCATAATGCAAGTTAGGCATTATGTTCTGGACCTTTGCATGAGGGTATTTTCTTTAGCTGGACCTTATTGAATTTCAATTAAATACCCCTGCCCTACTTGATTGATCAGTTTCATATAATCATTAATCAGCTTTAATTCAGCATACCTTTGTCTGTTTTTAATGCACAAACACAGCATGTCCCTCCCTGCCCACATGATACCTTGGCTGATCTGAGTGCTTTCACATTTGGTACTTGATTTTGTTTTGTCTCGTTTCTTATTTGGTTTGTTCCACCTGAGTGGAGGCAAGCGTGTGGCAGGCTTCCAAATTCAAATAAGCCCAAGCTGATTTGCATTCTTTCATGCTTGTCGTTTGCCAAAAATGTTTTCCTTATCTGTCTTGTAGCCATCCGACACTGTGGAGGCCAGAGTATGGAAGCTACATGATTGAGGGCACTCCAGGCCAGCCCTACGGGGGGACAATGTCCGAGTTTAACACGGTGGAGGACAACATGGGCAAGCGGAGGAGGGAGGCCTCCTCAGTACTTAATGAGAACGAAACACTCTGCACCATTACGTCATTCCCCAGGTAACATAGAGCCTTTTGCCTTCATGGTGGCACATGTGCAAGCCAAAAGTTTGGGGACACTTTATTTACTCATTTATTTATTTGCTCATTTTTGTTGGTTTGGAACTTAATAGGTTAAGTAAGGTTGGTCAAAAATGGTATTATTTTAGGTTTTTGGCCAAAAGACAAAAACGGCTAAATGTTGTGACAGAAGAATAAATGCCTCCAACAAAATGTCAAACTTAAAGACTCTTCTTTACTATTATTTTACTGATAATGAAAATTAGAAATGGTGATTAAAAATGCAGTTTGTTCCCTTCGTTCTGAAGCACTAACACCATCTCAGTTTTTCAAATGACAACTGTTTTTGTTTAGGTTGTTATCTGGGGAAAAACTCATTGTCCTCCTTTTTATTTATTTTATTTATTTATTTATTTATTTAAATTAAAAATACGAGTTTGGTGTAATGTATGTAAATTAAGTTGGTTTTAAAACATACCAGTCACTCTCAGCCCATATATATGAAAAAGTAGCTGCAAAAACACCTCAGTAAAATTCACTATTTTTATGATGTGGAAAACACACTTACATATTTCTGACTATTCCGCCTCCAGTATTGCCATTTTGCTTTGCAGAATAGTCTTACTCTGAGAATGATGCCGTTCCCCACACATTTTGTCCTCTTGTTGTGATGCCATCACTCAGCAGATCCCAAATCTTTCAGATGTTTAAAAACCACTGCTTTGTCAAAAAAATGTCACATATAGGCTTCTCAAAGCGTCTGATCTGCTGCTGCCCTTTAGGTGCTGCAGTATTAATCCTGAGTTAATATTCACCCTTGCATCCTGATGGCCTTGTTTGAGTGATATGCAACAATAGATATACATGAAACTTGACATGTGCTAAGAAAGTAACTTTGGTGTGAACAGCCTATGTTTCTGTTGACTTTTGCAAACTGCAAGCGTCAAAATGAAAATGCATTAAAGCTTTTTTTTTTTTTTTTTTTTTTTTTGCTACCCAGCAGCCCCTTTCTATCAAACTGACTTTTACACCTGGCATTGACATGCATTTTTAGTAATTGGATCATGCTTGGATTTCAATTGACCACCTTGCTATTGGTTTATAATCGGTGCACTCAAACCACATTTGGAGGGTCAGAGATGGATTCTACCTACATCTGCATTTTTCAGTTTTTGACAGAATGTGAAAATACCTGTTTTCCTTTATATTGCTTATAAATTTCATGATTAATTGACCGAAAAAAAGAGAAAAAAGTCTGGCTCCATTGGCTTACATTAGAAGTAATGTATATTTTGGAGAGGAGAGGTTTTCTTCCAACAGCAGTGGTATAAAATTACTTGATTGGAAATGTCTGCTGGGCGCTGACCAGCAAGTGAGAAGATGAACTTTTTTGATGGAGCTTTTTCTGTTCAGAAAGGCTGAAGTCTTTTATGGTCATCTTTCCCTGTAAGAGCAAAAGTGATAACATTCATTTTAAAAAAGCTTTTGTTTCCTCCACAGTCCAGCCGTACTTCACCATGCTGTTTGGGTTTGTTTGTGTTTGCACTTGAGGGAAATCTGTCACATGACACTGCATTTACACATACATTTAATATTTTTCCACTGTAGGTTTTTGCAGCATTAGATATCAATAAACATTGTTGCTGAAGTTTCATGGAAAGAAGCTTGGTCAGCATTTGTAAAATATTACTATCAGTTTCCGTTTCCAAAGCCTACATCAACAATTTTTGAAGGGTTAAACTATTTTTTACAAAAAGAAAAATCCTTTGGATGGAAACTTGTTCAAACTGACTTCTGTGCAAATAACCATTTTTAAAACGTGTGTTTCAGATTGGGCTGCCCAGGCTTCACGAAGCCGGAATTCAAGCCGACTCCTGTTGAAAAAGGAGTGTCCAAGTCCCTCTTCTTCCCTGACGAGGCCATCAACAGGCACCCCCGTTTCAGGTGTGAATTTGACTACACGGCTGTGTTTTCAGCTCTGTCTGCTGTGGATTCAGAGGAGTTCTCTGCAGGTTTACTGTGAGCAGCAGTTTTATGGAGTGGCTGATAGGAAGGGAGTGGCCTTTGAGACAGCGCTGTGAGGTTGTTTGTGTAAGGGTGAGCTCTGTGAGGCATTTAAAATGAAAGGGGATTAAGAGGAGCCCAGTCGCATCCCCACAGACTTTACTGCACAAAGCTCTGAAGGATGGGCGCGGGCGTATCCCAGCAGCCACCAACATTTTTCAGCAAGCAACACGTTGAAATGTCAGTGTAACTAATGCACTGTGTCCTCAAAAGAGGTCATGTGATATTATAATTGAACTTGATGAGGATGGCAAATATAATTCCTGACCAAAATGGACATTTTGAGTTCTGTGTTTAGCTCAGATGCACCAATCTCACTTTTTTGCATTCCTGATACAAATTCTGATATTTGACCTCAAACATAAAAATATGTACTACTTATATAATGCTCTATTAGAGTTAATTCCAAAACATGATGCATGTATTCTAAGAAAAATTAGTATTTAAGTATTTAAGTCACTTTGTCTCAGTCATCTAAAAGTTTGATATAAATGTAATAAATGTGTCCACTCACTGTCCACTCTATTAGACATTCCTACCTTGTCAGTCCACCTTGATGATGTAAAGTTGGACACGATAGCTCATCTGCTGCTGCAGTTTGTGTTGGTCATTCTGTAGTCCTTCATCATTGCTCACATTACACTGTAAGCTGGATATTTTTGGTTGGTGGACTATTCTCAGTCAAGCAGTGACACTGAGGTGTTACTGAGAATGATCCACTGCCCAAATGTGGCCTGTGAGGGTCCATGGGGGTCCTGACCACTGAAGAACAGGGTAAAAGGGGGTAACAAAGTATCAGAGAAACAGATGGACTACAGTCTGTAACTGTAGAACTACAAAGTGACCCTATAGAGTAAGTGGAGCTGATAAAGTGGACAATGAGCGTAGAAACAACGCTCTTTTCATATCAGTTCAACATGGCAACGTTATAAATTGTGTAGATAAAGCAGCCGATATAGCCACTTGTTTTTGCGTCCGCTTCCAATGAGTTAATTTTTCCATGTCTTTCAGCACTTTGACGAGAAATATTCGTCACAGAAGGGGAGAAAAGGTGGCAATCAATGTACCAAGTAAGTAACCCCTCCCTTTGAAACACATTCCATTGCATGAATTCCTGTTAAAAGTGGCAGGACTGAGTAGCAAATGGTCTTTGTTTGATAAAGTCTGTCATCTGTTTTTACATGAGAAGATGGAACATAGTTCTTTGAAAGCTGAGACGAATGTAATGCGTACTCTGTTCATTTGAGATGCTGATGACGCTGAGGCAGCTCAAATTACTGTTTGAGTAGCAACTCCATGGCACTTTAAATGCAGTGCATGAAGCAAAGTGACCGTCATTTGTGTTTCTGTCTGCCAGAAGGCCTGTACTGGCTGATAAGTCGCTTAGACTTCCAGCACTACCAGTTCCCGTGTCATTTTTTTTAGCTTTCTGTAGTTTCAGTAGTTCATAGAAACTAATGTCACTTGTAAATCATTACAGATCAATGCAGTAAACTGTAAATGTTTTAAATGAGCATAATGTTTCTGTACTTTTACAAGTGCTCAGTATGAACCTCCAGCTGTATGGACAACATCAACGCCATAGTCAAATTCATCCCATAACGGATTGTGCATGTCTGTGTCGCTGCACTCACGGCTCTTTCAGTGCGATTTCGGAGATCATCCAGTGCTGTGGAGCCAACAAAGAGCACTCTGAGGTGTTGGAGCTTCACTGCACAGTTATGATGGATTCACTGGAGAACGCAGAATGCTTTCTGCTCAGGGGTCGCATCTCCTCACAGACTGAAGGGCCATCTTCCAGCCAGACAGCCAGAAACTCTATGACCCCCTATTTCAGTTGGCTTGTGATTGGTTCCTCGGTGCCTCACAGTTGTTAAAATACGGCGCTTTGAAATCAGATGAATCTTTTTGAATCGTCCTGTATGTTGCTCTGTACCACATTATTTTTCTTTCTGTACTTTAGCTCACTTCAGCACATTAGCAGAATTTACTGGAGAAACCATAGAATCGTATGTGGTCAAAAACGAGAATAAAACGGCTGACATCCAGATTTCTGCAGAACCTGGTGTTATGTAAACCAAAGTGAATGCGTGATCCAGTGGATGAATGGAATTCCCTTCACTCATGCGCAAAAGTGAAAGTAGACTCTAGAAAAAGTGGCAAAGTGGGAGGGCCTGCATTTTTCTATCTGCTCCTTCAGAATTTTGGTTAATTACAGGTGGTAAATATTGTTTTAAAGGCCAGCTAGAACAAGTATTCAGGTATTCTTTCAATATTCTTTCAACAAGTATGTGAAATGCTGCTTGAGCCATTGTACTGCATCTTCACTTAGTATCTTTCTTTTATAGTCTTTAAAGACAAGAACACTCCGTCTCCGTTTGTGGAGGTGTTTCCTGAAGACGATGGAGAGGCGGCACGTGCGGCTCTCCCTGACCACATCTACATGGACGCCATGGGCTTTGGAATGGGCAACTGTTGTCTGCAGGTAGGGATGTGGGATGTCTCTGCTGCTGTTTCTCCAAGGAAGCATCATAGATCTGTTTTCATATTAAAGAGAAATTTCAATGATTTTTCTCTCTCTATCCTTCTGTCTGTCTCTCTCTCTCTATATCGCTATCTGTGTGTGTGTATTTTATATATATATATATATATATATATATATATATATATATATATATATATATATATATATATATATATATAATACACACACACACACACACACATACAATATATGTCTATATAAAATAGCTGTATTTGCATTGTATACATTGAAACCCCTGCTTCCTGTCACCACCACTGTAAAGAAATTAGAGTTGTTCATTTTCTCAAACCACTCTAAATGACTGTTTACAATGCAACTATTGAATATTGCAGCAGTCTTGATAAGAAAATTGATGAAATTCCCCTTTAAAGTTTACTCTTTTGCGGTGTGAATGATTGCGCACTGCTCTGCTGTTATCATAGGTCACATTCCAGGCTTGCAGCATCAGCGAGGCACGATACCTCTACGACCAGTTAGCCACGTTCTGTCCCATTGTGGTGAGTAAGACTGTCGATGTTGATCGATTTGTTTGTAACAGTCAAAGCGGTTTGTTTTCCCAGCATTTCTTCTCTTCTAGCACATGTACTAAAAAGTAGGGATGTACATGATTTTTTTTGTGACATCACTGAAACAATACATTCAAAACAGGCTGTTTTTGGAGCTTATTTTCCACATATGGGCTGTTCTTTTAATAACTGTAGCCTTTACAGCTTCAATAACAGGCTTTATGTACAACATTAAACTCCACAATGGGCACTTTAGAACATCTAAGAGTGTATTTGATGAATGTTAGTGTAGAGATCTCCTCCATCTAGTTTATAATTTGGGCTTACCTGGAAAAGATTTTGACATTTGACTCCAGTTTTATTCAGTTTACGCCGACTTCCTGTTAAGTTCTGTCTCAATACAATAAGGTCTTGCTTGTGACCTTTAAAGCTCTTAAGATGCACCTGAGCTCTGACAATGTCTTACTGATCTGTCGAAGCGTTGTAGCCGCTCCAGACCACTTCAGTCAGTATTACTGCAAAATCCTAAGATCTCTTACAGCTTATGGTAACCATACACTAGAAGACTTTGAAAAGACTTTTAAAAGACTAAGCTCTGACACTCACGCCTAAAGACAGTCACAGTTTTTAGTCACAGACTATGATTTTGCAAAGACTTGGATGGAACTTGCAGGGTCACTATTTGCAAGACTGCAACTGCATTTTTGAGATTATTTCCTGTCATGCACCTGGTGGAAATTTGCAAGCAGCGAAACCTTTTCCTTCTACTCTATAGTGGCACAAATAGAAAGACCCTTGACTAGGTGTGTAAAGATTTGGGGCTCAGCCCAGTTCACTGTAGAACTGAATGTTCTGGCAGATCATCACTCAGAATCTTATCTTTAGGCTTTAATTAACCTGCAAAATGTGCAGAAACTTTTTTTTTATTATTCAATATAAAGATTTACACATCAACAAAACATGCAGTGATTCAGTGTTGTTAATTGGGCGTTATGTACTAAACCATTAAAAACCAAACCAAAAAAAATTCCAAAAAGTACACACTAGAAATATTATAACTTACATTTTTAGTGGAGATTTGCCTCTTTTTATAGAGATAACTAAACGATCAAGATGACATGAGCACAATGCAACTCTAGCAAGACTTTGATTTTATGCCAACTTTGGAAATTTGTCTGCAACTGTAAAATCGCTTGAAAAGTTGTTTGGTGTAAGGCCGGCATTAGTTGTAATGGATTGTTTTCTTTTACAGCTCCTAAACTCTGAGATAGCATTTCAGTGAATATTAGGAATAGAAGCTTCATAAGTGTGCTTAAATCCAGATTAAAAACATGCTTATTTGTTTTGCATTTGCCTAGAAATATTTGTAATTGAGCTGTTATTTTCTCAGTTTCAAGTGTTTTACTGATATTCATTTGTAAAGCACTTTGAATGAAAATTAATTTTTTAAAATGATATTATTATCTCAATAAATAAACTATATAAAAAAATAAACTACACAACGACAAAAAAGTATGCAAGTATATTATGACTGTTACAGATTTAGCTCATCATTGGGTAACATTAGCTTTATTAGGCTGATCTGTTCCATTAAAATGTGTTTAAATATGTGCAGATGGCCCTCAGCGCTGCCTCACCCTTTTATCGTGGCTACGTATCGGATATCGACTGTCGTTGGGGTGTGATCTCGGCCTCTGTGGACGACAGGACTCGCGAGGAGAGGGGCCTGGAGGTGAGCAGCCTTTAAGAGCTGTGTAGAAACGCGAGGCATGCCTTTACAAGTTGTGCCTGGCCGATGTTTTCTCTGTGCATTAAAAACAGTCAGTAAAGTATTCTCGCTGCCTGTTTGCTTTTCAGCCACTGAAAAACAACAAATTCAGGATCCACAAGTCCAGATATGACTCAATTGACAGCTACCTCTCTTGTTGTGGCGAGAAGTACAACGATATAGAGCTGACGAAAGATGAGGAGATCTACAAGCAGCTCCTTGATGCAGGTGAAGGGTTGATGGTATTATAGCTTTACAGTTGATGTTTCCATCCACTTTCTGTGCAGACTTGCTGGTGTTACAATTAAAATGCCAGATATTTGCGAGTTAAGCTGCCCAGCAGTTTTGTTGCGTCAAACTCACTTTAAGCAATAAATTAGTTTGTTTAATTGTCATTTCTTGAAAAAACTTGTGTAACAAGTTTTGGTTTATTGATTTAAAAAAATACTTTTATAAAAATACCTTTGCATCTCTAATTCTGTGTTTGTTGCAATTTGTTTGCCTGTAGCTTCCCTGACTTGCTCATATCCTACTGATTTAGGACATTTTGGTTATTTTCTTTTCTTTTTTTAATTACTAATTGAATCGTTACAAGGTAAATTACATTTCTCTGCCACATGGAGCAGTTTGAGCTCTTGGCTCTGGTCATCTCTCTGAGAAATGGCAGCATTCCTTTTGAAAATGCTCTCATATAATACTCAGTCCAGCTCTCTCTCCACTGCATTGTTTTTATAATTAAACCCAAGAGGAAAATCTGTCACATGCCACTAAATTTATGTATAAAAGCAATCATTTTCTCGAAGGGTGTAAAAATGTTTCCAGTGTAGGTTGTCCTAGCATTCTAGGTATCCAAAATGGTTAAGTGGAAACGTTTTGTCGACATTTACAAAATATTACTAAGAATTTCCATTTCAATAACCTACACCTAAAAGCTTATTGAACTGTGTTCCACAGAAAATGCTTTGGATGGAAAGGTAGCTAGTGATGAATCAAAATCTGACAAGCCCTGATTGTTAGTCAGAAGTAAACTGTGGTCATACTAATGAAGTCATATTACTCATTTTGCTCATATTCCTGCAGGGATTGACAATTTGCTTGCCCAGCACATTGCGCACCTGTTCATTCGGGACCCACTGTCGCTCTTTGAGGAGAAGATTCATTTGGACGATGAGAATGAGTCTGACCACTTTGAGGTATTTAAAGTATAATTGGTCATAATTTTAATGTTATTTTCCTTCCTAATGCACTTTTACCACATTGCAGTTCATTCATGATGGTGTTCATTATTGCATTTGATTTGATTTAATTTTCCGATGTTGCTCTTATGGACAGAATATACAGTCAACCAACTGGCAGACCATGCGGTTCAAGCCACCTCCTCCGAACTCCGACATAGGATGGAGAGTGGAGTTCCGTCCAATGGAGGTGAGTGTAACTACAGTTGATGGCATTATTCCATTGTCCAGTCAGAACCTCCAGAATATGGTCTTAGTCTCTTGATATGGAATATTTCATTATAGAGAAACTTTCCGACTCATAAACACTGTTTATTACAGTGGTCGTGATGGAAACCAGGGGTCACCATCGTTGTCTCCCAATTCAGGGCCTGGTTCCTGCTTAGACCCGCAAAGCCTGAACCAAAATGAGATGGTCTGGTCTATGGCGGATTTTCTGTTTGCGTCACAGCACTGCCGTTTCCAGTGTCACCACTGCATCACAAAACGCTGCTCCTGTTAAGTTCTTTAAAGACGGAGCCAGAAACTTTGATTTTAGTTGTTCTTTTTTTTTCCTTTATTAGAGCTGGAGATGCTTCCCCACTGGCTAACGATGAGATTGTGGATTTTGTTTGTTTGTTTTGTTTTAATTTGTATCATTAGCCATTCGCATCAGTTTAAACCCAATACTTATATTTTAAAGCGTCTCTTCAGCCGCTGTTCGCTTCTCTGTTAATGCCGCCATGTTCTCGAATCCTCCCCGTGAACCTCGGGATATGTTGGCTGACGAAGGATACACCCGAGAAATCCTTCGTTGCCATGGAAAAGAACACATTTCTCAGGCACATATGAAAGAGCCTTTGAAAAGGGACAGCCTAGTCACACCACTGTGATGTAATCGCCCTTTAAATGCAGCCTCCGAAGGGCGCAGCCCCTGAAATGGGACACGCTGCATGACTACAACACAAATATAACCGTTTTATTTACTGTCCGAAACCACCAGTAAACTTGCACGTGTCTTTGAGTTTTTATATAAAATGCTGGTAATGGTAAATCTGGGGGAAAGATATTTTATTTGGTGGACTGTTTTCTCCTTGGATTGGCCTGCTTGTATCTGTCTCCCATGATTGTTTTAAGTGTGTTGTAAAACAAAAGCATATCACACAGCTGTCAGTGTTGCAGGTATCAGGCATTGTATTCATAACTATTGTGAGGGAGCTTTTGGAGACTTCTCAGTCTCTAAAACTCAACAGATGTCGGGTTCCTCCTCACCAACAATTCTCTACAATGGAGCATTTTACCCCAAACCACTCAATGACTGACCTCTTAACCACATCTGATCTCTTAATCACACAGAAATGTTGAAAAGTCAGAGAAATTGACCTCCAAAATAGGCATGTATGATTGAAGGAGAACAAGAATTATGCAATGCAGGATGGTCTGAGACTGGGCATTCGTTTACAGCAAACTGCTCTGAATGACTCTGCGTACATCTGAACCAGTTAATTATACCTCTATTAATTGTCCTTTAAATTATATTAGGTAAGTGAGTGACGCCTTGGTTTGACTGAACTCGCTGCCGCCTACTTCTCATGTGTCAAACTGACTTGTTCAGTGCATGTCAGCAGGGTGGGAACTTTGGTTTGCGTTTTGTGATGCTGGTCTGTAGGCCAGTACTGACATGCACCATGCGTGCCTGAGGGGGCGCTGCAGAGGCTGAACGGGCCACAGTAGTGACGTTACTTTGATGGTTTGAAAAGAAGTGTTGAATTTTTAACACGCCTGATGTCAGCTTATCATTACTAAGCAATATATTTCGGTTTTTAATTAACAAAAGTTGCCTTAGGGTGTAATTACTCTTTGGGGATCTGCATATAAAAAGCGCTAGTTCACATGCCTAAAATGGAATTTTAAAAAATCAATCACTTTCTGAAAATAAGGACATAATCATGGCAAATTAATTGTGTATTACTAGATGACCTTAGTTGCGCTATAAATTTAGACCCAGTGCAGTTGCAAAAGCCAGTAGTTCTGAGTTCTGGTCTTAATGAATCCACTGTCTGGTTCAGTGTAGCGTTTCCTTGTTCCCAGGACACCTAAACCAACCAAAGAACCAGTTAAAAAGCCCTTTCTGAGGTGTACTAGTGTGTTAGAGCCTGGAATGCTATGGTGCTCCAGGACCAGCACTGAGAACCAGAGGTTTAAGCACAACCAGTGCTGCCCTCTGTTGGATGCTACATGGTGCAGCCACTGCAGATGGTGTTGAGTTAATGCGTTCTCAAGTGAATGTCTATTTCTGTGCATTTTTAACTTTAAACTTGGATTATATATTAGTTTGTGATGCACAATAGAAGAATCATATCATTATTGGCAGATGTTCCGAGGGCTAAGCATTATTATGGTATTTTATTGTCATTGTGATAAAATATGGCAAAATATTTTTTTCTGGGCATATTGTAGATATTCTTAGTACTTAAAGAACACTGACTAACTACATGCCTCATTACAAAGTGAGCATAATCAAGCCTGTTTAATTTAGCCCATACAGTTTGTAGAACACTGAATGGACATCTTTGTAATTGTAGGGATAATAATAATAATTATTATTATTAGTAGTAGTAATAATAAAGTAGTAGTACTTTAATAAAGTAGCAGTAGTACTTATGTGGCACTACAGGGTTTATTTTGTCCATTTGAACTTATCATAGTTAACCTAAGTTTTGTGATTCATATAAAGTATCCTGAAAATGCCTTGAAGTATTGTGATAATATTTTTGCCAAATGGCCCACTCCTAATTTGACAGATATTTTAAACTTGTATTTATTGAAGAGCAGAATGTCCAGGTGACGCTGAGTTACTACTCTTAAAATATATGCATTTTATTCATTTTGCAAATATTATTTCTTTGTAATACCAATCTAGGTAGATGTAGTTTGTGTGTGTGTGTGTATATATATATATATATATATATATATATATATATATATATATATATATATGTATGTATACATATATATATGTATGTATGTATGTATGTATGTATGTATTTTATATGTTAATGTTGACATATCAGCATTGGCATCTGCTCTTCTATAAATTCCAGATAGAATAACATAAACATGATTACTATGAACTCATGGTGAATTGTAAAATAATTGGAAGCCGTGTGTGTGTGTGTGTGTGTGTGTGTGTGTGTGTGTGTGTGTGTGTGTGTGTGTGTAATGTATACATTCTGTCACGCAGGTTCAACTAACCGATTTCGAGAACTCTGCGTATGTTGTGTTTATCGTCCTCCTTACCAGAGTGATCCTGTCCTACAAGTTGGACTTCCTTATTCCCCTGTCAAAGGTTTGTTTAATTCATAGTTTGTTTTTTATTGCAAAAATTGCCTTTTAAATTTGTGCTACCTTTCCAAGTCTCTCTCAATGAGAAGCTGAATTAAGTCATGTGCTTGAATAATTATTGACTTAGGTTGATGACAACATGAAGGTTGCCCAGAAGCGAAATGCTGTGCAAGAAGGAATGTTTTATTTCCGGAAGGACATCTTCAAAGGTAAAGGAAGATTCTCACCCGCTCACGTTTAATTGTTATTCACTTCATTCAACTTTTCGTTCTACCCAGTTAGTCATTAATATAAATTGTTGTTGGTAAAACATTAAAACCTCACAAACAAGCAAGAATGGCACAGCTTGCCTGCCTCGTAAATCTGATGTCCTCTGTATTTGCGTAAATTTCTTCCAAGGCTGCAATCTGGTCTTTGACTCGGCCTCCACAGCAGCACAAAACGGAGTGGAATGTGATGGAGACGGTGAAGAGTACACTCTGATGAGCATCGACACAATCATCAATGGCAAGGTGCGCCTCTTTTTCACAGGTCGCTGTGAAGAGCTAGTTCAGTAGCTAAATAAGGCAGGAAAGCAGTGAACAGGAGAATATTCACTGTTCAAAAATGTTGCCTGTTTACATAAAAATACTAATTATATCTTCAGGAGGGAGTTTTCCAGGGTCTCATTCCAATCCTGAACTGCTACCTGGACAACATAGAAGTGGACGTAGACACACGGTGCACCATCTTGAACTACCTGAAACTCATAAAGAGGCGAGCTTCTGGTATGCAAATAGTCACAAACTCAGGATAGGTTTTGTTCACTGTCATGGTAGTCACTAATGTCACGGGGCTACATATGATTTTGTAACAAGAACACACAGCTGGGACTTTGTTAAACATTTAGTGTTGAATTGGGGTAAAAAAAAAATCTTACAGCTTTTCTAAAATCCACCCTCAAATTCAAGTCAAGTCAAAGTTTATTTTTATAGACTGCTGTTGTCACAAAGCAGCATTACAGAAAAATCAGGATTCGAGCCCCCATGAGTGTCACCGATGGCGACAGTGGCAAGGCAAAACTCTCTAAGAGCGAGAGGAAGAAACACACTGAGAGGGACCAAGACTCAAAACTCATCATCCTCTGAAACACACTGGATAGCAAACAGCGTTAATATAAAATATTAAAATACAGAAACAGAAGGTGGAGGTTTGCACTGGAGAGGAGAGGAATGAAGGTCAGTAGAGACAAGAAGGAATACATGTGTGTGAATGAGAGGGAGGCAGGTGGAAAGGTGAAGATGCAAGGAGTAGAGGTCATAATGGTGGATGACTTCAAATATCTTGGGTCAACCATCCAGAGCAATGGACAGTGTAGAAAAGAGGTGAAGAAGAGGGTGCAGGCAGGATGGAGCGGGTGGAGATGGATATCAGGGCTGATGTGTGACAGAAGGATAGCAGCAAGAGTGAAAGGGAAGGTTTACAAGACAGTAGTGCTTCCTGCTATGATGTATGGTTTGGAGACTGTGGCTCTGTCTAAAAGACAGGAGGCTGAGCTGGAGGTGGCGGAGATGAAGATGCTGAGATTTTCGTTGGGAGTGACCAGGATGGACAAGATTAGAAATGAGCAGATCAGAGGGACAGTGAAGGTGGAGCAGTTTGGAGATAAAGGCAGAGAGGCCAGGTTGAGATGGTTTGAACATGTGTTGAGGAGGAATAGTGGATATATTGGTCAAAGAATGTTGGAGATATAGCTGCCAGGTAGAAGGAGAAGAGGTAGACCTCAGAGAAGGTTTATGGATGTAGTGAAGGTGGACATGGAGATGGTTGGTGTAAAAGTAGAGGAGGCAATGGATAGGGCAAGATGGAGGCAGATGATCCGCTGTGGTGACCTCTAAAGGGAGCAGCCGAAAGAAGATTAAAATACAGAAACCGGGGGGGGAAATCAGGTGGACCAATGGTTAATAAGATGGCTCGAGTTTGTGCAGCATCATCAGGAGGGTCAGTTCATGAGGGTGAGGTTTGCACAGCGTTGTAAAACGTGAAGCTCCACGTTGTTCGAAACTGTGCAGATCAGCCAATGGAGATGGAGTTCTGTTAACTCTAGCAGCTATAGTAGCTTCCATGTGGCGACTCATGTCACCATGTCGCTCAGGAGCCCAAATAAAGGGGGAGAGAGACGGAGACAGAAATTTATTAACAGGACAGGAATGACTAGACTATTCGGATTGAGCTATTACTCAGATTATTAACAGATATTAGGCTGCATGCAAAAGGATGAGCCATTGTAATCTCGCAGTACCGAGACATTGCAGTTTTCAAGAGCTGCTAGCTCACGTGGGGTGCTGTTGATAAAACTGTCTGCTTTGATCTCGGCTCCTCCCCCCAACTGCAACTAGTTAATCTAGTCAGTGTGAGGTGCGGTTCATCTCAAGCAAGCCCAGTTTCTTATGGTTGTCCCCAAACGTTCTCATTACAAGATTACATTTGGCCCTGTAAGATTAGACACTGTCTTAGTACACCACTAGAATTTATACACAAAATAATGGGTTATTGTCTTTCATTGAGAGCTAGTTTGAGATTCCCAAACTAACTCCCCCCTTTTTTGAATGATGATTATCTCCAGGTGAGCTGATGACCATGGCCAAATGGATGAGGGAGTTCGTCGCCAAGCATCCACACTACAAGCAAGACAGCATCATCACCAACAAAATAAACTATGACCTGCTTCGGAAGTGTGACCGCATCGCTAAGGGTCAGGAGGGCTGCCCTGAACTGATTGGTGACCCGGTCAACAGAGGCAAATGAGGGATTTGCTTGTCGTTACTCAAGTTCCTTCTATTCCCTTTGCATGAAAATCGAAGACCAAAATGTTTCATTTAAAGAAGAGAGCGGTCCAGAATAGAATTAAGCGTTGGAGAGGATATTTAAAAAAGAAATGAATAGACCAGTCAGTAACATGTGCGGATTGCAGTTGTTCTGCCAAATGTCTATTGAATTTGTATATATCAGATTTTTATGTAATCTGGAAATTATTTTAATATCTTGCAAGATCAAATATGTAATTGAGATCAGACGTGTACATATTTCCCTCGTTTCTGGCTTCAGATCCAGCACAGACTTGGTGTGAGATTTATGTAAATGTAGCAAACACTAAATCTGTACATTTTAGTGAGGGTTTTTTTTTCTTTTCACCCCTTCATTTTATGTGCTGTAAATACTGTTCTTTTCATTATATTAACAAGTGTACTTGCTTTTCTCCATGGACAAAAACGGCTCGTTAGCTTGACCTGCAGTGTCTTGAGTAACCTTTTAACACATTTTACTCTGTTGATTTTCTTGGCTTGAGTTGTGTAAAAACTGATCATACGCACATGAATTGAGGTTCTATTCAAATGTAAAGAAAAAGATGTAAACTGCACTGCAATGCTGTACAAGTCCATGTGGAGCATTATGTGGTGTGTTGCATTGTGCTTTAACACTTAGTAATAATTCTGGAAGTGCATTTTCCGAGACGGTCCTCATCGTCATCAGCCTTTTAAACCGTTAAAAACATCCAGTTGTTTGATTTTTAGATGCTCAGTTGATTCTGTTTGGAGGCCTTACCTCCAAGATGGGGAAGGTTAATACTTTAGAGCATTCAGTCATCCAGCAGAGGGTGCATGGCTCTCAGACACTGTCTGAGCTTTTTTTTTTTGCTGGGGAATTAAGGTCATTGTGTCAGGGAAAGCATCTGCCTCTCATTGGTGTCTGTATATGGCCTCAAATAAAGCAGTTTCTGTACATATACACTTTACATTCCTTTATCACCATATTATAATGATGTGTCTCAAATTTTAACACCTTGATAAAAACAAACAAAACTGGGCAGAATATTTCTACACTACTTTACATTATTGTGTGCTTAATGTACAGATGCTCCTCTAACACCATTTTGTGGATCATTCAGTAGCCACGTTTACATGCAGCCTAATAATCTGAATAATAGCTCAACTGGAATAGAAAACGTCCATGTAAACACCTCAATTGAAATAGTCTAGCCTGATTGATGCGATTCGGAATACAATTTCTATCCAATTGATTGAGGTGGGTAAACCTGTAAATAATCCGTTAAGTAGTAGAATAATATCTGTGTAAACGCCTGCATCTGATTAAATTCCCTATCGGAAAGTTTAAGTCCGTTCTGCATGTGCGTCGCGTCATAGTGAAAGTTTATACCATTCAACATGGCAGAGCAGAAACTGGTCTGCAGAGGAGACGAAGTTTATGCTCTGATATTTAAAAGATGGCGGTGGGACGAATGTCCAGCTTATGTGCCTCAGAACGCAACGTCCTCCTCTCAGCCTTCTTTAATAAGGACGTGTGAAAGATGTTTTCCTGAGTCTGACATCATTTTAAAGCAGTTAAAAACACAAGCACTGCTCACTGCTACTCATCTCACTCTGGATTCACGTGATGCTGGTTGTCATGGTAACATTTACTCTAAGTAGTTCTCCATGTGGCGGCACGGTGGCGTGGTGGGTAGCGCTGTCGCCTCACAGCGAGGAGGGCCTGGGTTTGATTCCCTGGCCGGGCGACCGGGGTCCTCTCTGCGTGGAGTTTGCATGTTCTCCCCGTGTCTGCGTGGGTTTCCTCCGGGTTCTCCCCGCAGTCAGGCCAATTGGACATGCTAAATTGCCCCTGAGTGTGTGAGTGACTGTGTCTGTCTGTCTGCCCTGCGATGGACTGGCGACCTGTCCAGGGTGTATCCTGCCTTCCGCCCGAAGACTGCTGGGATAGGCTCCAGCGCGACCCTGATGGAGAAGCGGCTTAGAGAATGGATGGATGGATAGTTCTCCATGTGTACTTGTCATTTTGGATCGGATTACTTCAGAGAACTTTTTTAGAGACTATTTTAACTTCGTTTTTAGCCGTTGGGCTCCATTCACTCTCATTCATTGAGGACTCGCTCGCAGGCGCCCTCTGATGTTTAGCAGCCCTGGTTTTGATATAATGGGGGAAATAGGAAGTGGCCAGGCTCCTCATAAACCGCCTCTGGAATTACTTTTAGTGAGCATGTAAACAAAGATTTTCATCAGATTGTTGAGTAGAGTGAAAATAAACACCTCAGTCTTGATCTGTAATCAGAATGTATTTAATCAGATTGATAATCTTTGCATGTAAACACAGCCAGTGAGAGGTGGGCTACTCGTCATTTCCAGAGCTGTCCTGCTTTTTTAACCCTTCTATCCCGTTCCAGGTCAAAAGTGACCCTTTTCAGGTTTGAGTGCCACTTGATCATTTTTCATGATGCTTGACTTCCTCAACAGTGATGATCTGGACTAATTTGATGTTTTATGAAGATGCTGTTCAGGGTCAAATTGGAACCTGTAGCTCAGAGCAGCAGTGCACAGTTCAGCGGGTTAAAATAAGATAATCCTTTATTAGTCCCACAAATGGGGAAATTCTCTGTGCTACAGCAGCAAAGGGAGAGCAAGGCACTCAAAAAAAGAGAATTTACCAAACAAGATAATTAACTTTGTTACTTAACAGGGTTTTACAGTTTACTGGTCACTATGTAGACAATATATATATATATATATATATATATATATATATATATATATATATATATATATATATATATATACATATACATATATATATATATATATATATATATATATAATACTTAAAGTAAAAAGCAAGATAGAAGTACATTATCCTACACAAACACAAACAATATAAACAGTTATAAATAAATAAAAGCAAAAATATTTACACTGTAAGGGTAATTTTACCTGTATTTTACCTGAACTTCACAGTTTTACACATGGGGTACTGATTTATGTTACCCAGGGATGGTGAGGAGTTAAAACACACACACACACATCTTCTAAGCCGCTTCTCCTTCTGGGTCGCTGGAGCCTATCCCAGCTGTCATTGAGCGAAAGGTAGGATACACCCTGGTCAGGTCGCCAGTCCATCACAGGGCAGACAGACAGACAGACAGACACATGAACTCGCTCATACCTAGGGGCAACTTAGCACGTCCAAACAGCCTGACTGCACGTCTTTGGACTGTCGGGGGGAACCAAAGAACCCAGAGGAAACCCACGCAGACATGGGGAGAACATGCAAACTCCACACAAAAAGGACCCTGGTCACCCGGTCGGGGACTCGAACCCAGCCCCTCCTTGCTACCCACGACGCCACTGTGCCACCCGAGTTATATAAACATTATAAATAGAAAAGCAAATCCTACACTATAAAGATATTAGAGTGTTCCACATTCAGGCCGGATAGGATTACGCTAAGGGCCTGACTTGGCCTGCGGGGCTCGTGTTTGCCGCATGGGTTTTACACACGCAGTCGATGTATTGCTCTGTCACACACACAGTCAGAAGGAATGGAAAGCATGATCCAGACCAATCGGCGAAGGGGCAGATCAAGTTCATGACAATAAACTTAAATATTTTGTGCGAGCACATTCGGTCGCTCTCCTTCTCACAGACACACTCAACTCATGTTTGTACATGATTTACAAGACGCTGGTAGTGAAATGGAAGAGGTGTCTGAAACTGAGGACGGTGCTGAACACATGAGAGTTTCATTCATATGTGCAGAGAAATGCTGAAAAGGGGAGACAGGGTCAAAACTGATGCCCAGAACCCAGTGATTTAAATTACAGTTTTGCATAGAACCTTTTAGAACAGGGTACTGCTGTTTCAGTGTTTAGCTTTTATACAACAGAACCGTTTTTTACTGCTACTGAGAGCTGATTGGTTGGCATTACTGCTACTGAGTGCTGATTGGTTAGAATTACTGCTACTGAGTGCTGATTGGTTAGCATTACTGCTACTGAGTGGTTATTAGTTAGCATTACAGCTATTGAGGGCTGATTAGATAACATTACTGCTGCTGAGGGCTGATTGGTTAGAATTACTGCTACTGAGTGCTGATTGGTTAGAATTACTGCTACTGAGTGCTGATTGGTTGGCATTACTGCTACTGAGTGCTGATTGGTTAGAATTACTGCTACTGAGTGCTGATTGGTTAGCAGTACTGCTACTGAGTGGTTATTAATTAGCATTACAGCTATTGAGGGCTGATTAGATAACATTACTGCTGCTGAGGGCTGATTGGTTAGAATTACTGCTACTGAGTGCTGATTGGTTAGAATTACTGCTACTGAGTGCTGATTGGTTGGCATTACTGCTACTGAGTGCTGATTGGTTAGAATTACTGCTACTGAGTGCTGATTGGTTAGCAGTACTGCTACTGAGTGGTTATTAATTAGCATTACTGCTACTGAGGGCTGATTAGATAACATTACTGCTGCTGAGGGCTGATTGGTTAGAATTACTGCTACTGAGAGCTGATTGGTTAGTGTTACTGCTACTGAGAGCTGATTGGTTGGCATTACTGCTACTGAGTGCTGATTGGTTAGAATTACTGCTACTGAGTGCTGATTGGTTAGAATTACTGCTACTGAGTGCTGATTGGTTAGCAGTACTGCTACTGAGTGGTTATTAATTAGCATTACTGCTACTGAGTGCTGATTAGATAACATTACTGCTGCTGAGGGCTGATTGGTTGGCATTACTGCTACTGAGAGCTGATTGGTTAGTGTTACTGCTACTGAGAGCTGATTGGTTGGCATTACTGCTACTGAGGGCTGATTGGTTAGTGTTACTGCTACTGAGTGCTGATTGGTTAGCATTACTGCTATTGAGCGCTGATTGGTTAGTGTTACTGCTACTGAGAGCTGATTGGTTAGTGTTACTGCTACTGAGAGCTGATTGGTTGGCATTACTGCTACTGAGGGCTGATTGGTTAACATTACTGCTACTGAGCACTGATTGGTTAGCGTTACTGCTACTGAGTGCTGATTGGTTGGCATTACTGCTACTGAGCACTGATTGGTTAGTGTTACTGCTACTGAGAGCTGATTGGTTGGCATTACTGCTACTGAGGGTTGATTGGTTAACATTACTGCTACTGAGCACTGATTGGTTAGCGTTACTGCTACTGAGTGCTGATTGGTTGGCATTACTGCTACTGAGCACTGATTGGTTAGCGTTACTGCTACTGAGTGCTGATGGGTGAGCATTACTGCTACTAAGAGCTGAGTGGTCAGCATTACTGCTAGTGAGTCCTGATTGGTTGGCATTACTGCTGCTGAGTGCTGATTGGTTAACATGACGGCTACTGAGAGCTGATTGGCTGGCATTACTGCTACTGAGAGCTGGTTCGTGGGCATTACTGCTACTGAGTGCTGATTGGTTGGCAATACTGCTACTGAAGGCTGATTGGTGAGCATTACTGCTACTGAGTGCTGATTGGTTAGCATTACTGCTTTTGAGCGCTGATTGGTTAGTGTTACTGCTACTGAGAGCTGATTGGTTGGCATTACTGCTACTGAGCACTGATTGGTTAGCATTACTGCTACTGAGTGCTGATTGGTTGGCATTACTGCTACTGAGCACTGATTGATGAGCATTACTGCTACTGAGAGCTCATTGGTTAGCATTACTGCTACTGAGAGCTGATTGGTTGGCATTACTGCTAGTGAGTCCTGATTGGTTGGCATTACTGCTGCTGAGTGCTGATTGGTTACCATTACTTCTACTCAGGGCTAATTGGTAGGCCTTACTGCTACTAAGAGCTGATTGGTCAGCATTACTGCTAGTCAGTCCTGATTGGTTGGCATTACTGCTGCTGAGTGCTGATTGGTTAGCGTCACTGCTACTGAGTGCTGATTGGTTAGCATTACTGCTACTGAGAGCTGATTGGCTGGCATTACTGCTACTGAGAGCTGATTGGTTGGCATTACTGCTACTGCGAGCTGATTGATTAGCATTACTGCTACTGAGTGCTGATTGGTTAGCATTACTGCTACTGAGCGCTGATTAGTTAGCAGTACTGCTACTGAGAGCTGATTGATTAGCATTACTGCTACTGAGGGCTGATTGGTTAGCATTACTGCTACTGAGCGCTGATTGGTTAGTGTTACTGCTACTGAGGGCTGATTGGTTAGCATTACTGCTACTGAGCACTGATTGGTTAGCGTTACTGCTACTGAGTGCTGATTGGTTGGCATTACTGCTACTGAAGGCTGATTGGTGAGCATTACTGCTACTGAGTGCTGATTAGTTGGCATTACTGCTACAGAGTGCTGATTGGTTAGCGTTACTGCTACTGAGTGCTGATTGGTTGGCATTACTGCTACTGAGTGCTGATTGGTTAGCGTTACTGCTACTGAGTGCTGATTGGTTGGCATTACTGCTACTGAGCACTGATTGGTGAGCATTACTGCTACTGAGAGCTCATTGGTTAGCATTACTGCTACTGAGAGCTGATTGGTTGGCATTACTGCTAGTGAGTCCTGATTGGTTGGCATTACTGCTGCTGAGTGCTGATTGGTTACCATTACTTCTACTCAGGGCTAATTGGTAGGCCTTACTGCTACTAAGAGCTGATTGGTCAGCATTACTGCTTGTCAGTCCTGATTGGTTGGCATTACTGCTGCTGAGTGCTGATTGGTTACCATTACTTCTACTCAGGGCTAATTGGTAGGCCTTACTGCTACTAAGAGCTGATTGGTCAGCATTACTGCTAGTCAGTCCTGATTGGTTGGCATTACTGCTGCTGAGTGCTGATTGGTTAGCGTCACTGCTACTGAGTGCTGATTGGTTAGCATTACTGCTACTGAGAGCTGATTGGCTGGCATTACTGCTACTGAGAGCTGATTGGTTGGCATTACTGCTACTGCGAGCTGATTGATTAGCATTACTGCTACTGAGTGCTGATTGGTTAGCATTACTGCTACTGAGTGCTGATTGGTTGGCATTACTGCTACTGAAGGCTGACTGGTGAGCATTACTGCTACTGAGAGCTGATTGGTTAGCATTACTGCTACTGAGTGCTGATTAGTTGGCATTACTGCTACAGAGTGCTGATTGGTTAGCGTTACTGCTACTGAGTGCTGATTGGTTGGCATTACTGCTACTGAGTGCTGATTGGTTAGCGTTACTGCTACTGAGTGCTGATTGGTTGGCATTACTGCTACTGAGCACTGATTGGTGAGCATTACTGCTACTGAGAGCTCATTGGTTAGCATTACTGCTACTGAGAGCTGATTGGTTGGCATTACTGCTAGTGAGTCCTGATCGGTTGGCATTACTGCTGCTGAGTGCTGATTGGTTACCATTACTTCTACTCAGGGCTAATTGGTAGGCCTTACTGCTACTAAGAGCTGATTGGTCAGCATTACTGCTAGTCAGTCCTGATTGGTTGGCATTACTGCTACTGAGAGCTGATTGGTTGGCATTACTGCTACTGCGAGCTGATTGATTAGCATTACTGCTACTGAGTGCTGATTGGTTAGCATTACTGCTACTGAGTGCTGATTGGTTAGCATTACTGCTACTGAGCGCTGATTAGTTAGCAGTACTGCTACTGAGGGCTGATTGGTTAGCATTACTGCTACTCAGCACTGATTGGTTAGCGTTACTGCTACTGAGTGCTGATTGGTTAGTGTTACTGCTACTGAGTGCTAATTGGTTGGCATTACTGCTACTGAAGGCTGATTGGTGAGCATTACTGCTACTGAGAGCTGATTGATTAGCATTACTTCTACTCAGGGCTGACTGGTAGGCCTTACTGCCTCTGAGTCCTGATTGGTTGGCATTACTGCTGCTGAGTGCTGATTGGTTAACATGACGGCTACTGAGCGCTGATTGGTTAGCATTACTGCTATTGAGAGCTGACTGGCTGGCATTACTGCTACTGAGAGCTGGTTCATTGGCATTACTGCTACTGCGAGCTGATTGATTAGCATTACTGCTACTGAGTGCTGATTGGTTAGCATTACTGCTACTGAGCACTGATTGGTTAGCGTTACTGCTACTGAGTGCTGATTGGTTGGCATTACTGCTACTGAAGGCTGATTGGTGAGCATTACTGCTACTGAGAGCTGATTGGTTAGCATTACTGCTATTGAGAGCTGATTGGCTGGCATTACTGCTACTGAGAGCTGGTTCATTGGCATTACTGCTACTGCGAGCTGATTGATTAGCATTACTGCTACTGAGTGCTGATTGGTTAGCATTACTGCTACTGAGCACTGATTGGTTAGCGTTACTGCTACTGAGTGCTGATTGGTTGGCATTACTGCTACTGAAGGCTGATTGGTGAGCATTACTGCTACTGAGAGCTGATTGGTTAGCATTACTGCTATTGAGAGCTGATTGGCTGGCATTACTGCTACTGAGAGCTGATTCGTTGGCATTACTGCTACTGAGCGCTGATTGGTTAGCTTTACTGCTACTGAGTGCTGATTGGTTAGCATTACTGCTACTGAGCACTGATTAGTTAGCAGTACTGCTACTGAGAGCTGATTGATTAGCATTACTGCTACTGAGAGCTGATTGGTTAGCATTACTGCTACTGAGAGCTGATTGGTTAGCATTACTGCTACTGAGAGCTGATTATTTAGCAGTACTGCTACTGAGAGCTGATTGGTTAGTGTTACTGCTACTGAGTGCTGATTGGTTAGCATTACTGCTACTGAGAGCTGATTGGTTGGCATTACTGCTACTGAGAGCTGATTGGTTAGCATTACTGCTACTGAGAGCTGATTGGTTGGCATTACTGCTACTGAGAGCTGATTGGTTAGCATTACTTCTATTCAGGGCTAATTCGTAGGCTTTACTGCTACTAAGAGCTGATTGGTCAGCATTACTGCTAGTGAGTCCTGATTGGTTAGCATGACTGCTACTGAGCGCTTATTGGTTTCCATTACTGCTACTGAGAGCTGATTGGTTACAATTACTGCTACTGAGTGCTGATTGGTTAGCATTACTGCTACTGAGAGTTGATTGGCTGGCATTACTGCTACTGAGCGCTGATTGGTTTTCATTACTTCTACTTCTACTTCTATATTGAACGTTTTTTGCCACCTATGATTCAACGGAAACTTTATAGCGCCCCATGCATTTTGGGCTCGCTCGGCCTCGCCGTCTATCGGACAATCTCAGAAGGCAATACTGAGTGGCAGCTCTCCTTTGCACATATTCTCTGTTCCTTCCTCCTCGCGGCCCCATTGGGCCCCTCTCGTGCCTGTGTGTCATGCGCAGTCCGCCCTCTCTGCTCTTCGCAGCTGTGTGAGAGGCGTGCTGTGATTGGTCCGCTTAGCCTCCACATGGATCGGGTGACTTTGGGCGAGAGACGGTCAACGCCTATAGAGAGTTATGATTATCAGCACGGTTAATAATTAAACTCGGACCCCGTGTGCGTTCAGCTCATCTTTTACTGGTCATACAGTCCTGTTTCCTGTCCATACAAATAATAAAAACACACAAAATCTAAGCAGTGATTGGTGCTGCTACTGCGAGCTGATTGATTAGCATTACTGCTACTGAGTGCTGATTGGTTAGCATTACTGCTACTGAGCACTGATTGGTTAGCGTTACTGCTACTGAGTGCTGATTGGTTGGCATTACTGCTACTGAAGGCTGATTGGTGAGCATTACTGCTACTGAGAGCTGATTGGTTAGCATTACTGCTATTGAGAGCTGATTGGCTGGCATTACTGCTACTGAGAGCTGGTTCGTTGGCATTACTGCTACTGAGCGCTGATTGGTTAGCTTTACTGCTACTGAGTGCTGATTGGTTAGCATTACTGCTACTGAGCACTGATTAGTTAGCAGTACTGCTACTGAGAGCTGATTGATTAGCATTACTGCTACTGAGAGCTGATTGGTTAGCATTACTGCTACTGAGAGCTGATTGGTTAGCATTACTGCTACTGAGAGCTGATTGGTTAGCATTACTGCTACTGAGAGCTGATTATTTAGCAGTACTGCTACTGAGAGCTGATTGGTTAGTGTTACTGCTACTGAGTGCTGATTGGTTAGCATTACTGCTACTGAGAGCTGATTGGTTGGCATTACTGCTACTGAGAGCTGATTGGTTAGCATTACTTCTATTCAGGGCTAATTCGTAGGCTTTACTGCTACTAAGAGCTGATTGGTCAGCATTACTGCTAGTGAGTCCTGATTGGTTAGCATGACTGCTACTGAGCGCTTATTGGTTTCCATTACTGCTACTGAGAGCTGATTGGTTACAATTACTGCTACTGAGTGCTGATTGGTTAGCATTACTGCTACTGAGAGTTGATTGGCTGGCATTACTGCTACTGAGCGCTGATTGGTTTTCATTACTTCTACTTCTACTTCTATATTGAACGTTTTTTGCCACCTATGATTCAACGGAAACTTTATAGCGCCCCATGCATTTTGGGCTCGCTCGGCCTCGCCGTCTATCGGACAATCTCAGAAGGCAATACTGAGTGGCAGCTCTCCTTTGCACATATTCTCTGTTCCTTCCTCCTCGCGGCCCCATTGGGCCCCTCTCGTGCCTGTGTGTCATGCGCAGTCCGCCCTCTCTGCTCTTCGCAGCTGTGTGAGAGGCGTGCTGTGATTGGTCCGCTTAGCCTCCACATGGATCGGGTGACTTTGGGCGAGAGACGGTCAACGCCTATAGAGAGTTATGATTATCAGCACGGTTAATAATTAAACTCGGACCCCGTGTGCGTTCAGCTCATCTTTTACTGGTCATACAGTCCTGTTTCCTGTCCATACAAATAATAAAAACACACAAAATCTAAGCCCGGGCTCTATACAAACTTTAAAGGGGAAGTCCACCGAGTTTTTTTTTTTTTAATCTACATAATAAAACGATTGCGATGTAAAAGAGTGGTTTGGTGTGAATTGCCCCAAAAACCAGACGTCCACCTCTAAAAGCTCCCTTACATAAAGGTACCACATGAAATGGTTGTGAATTATACTTGAAACACTGTTTTATGATAGTTTTGAGATGCTTAAAATGTATTTAAATCTATTTATTTGAATCCCTTCATGATGGAGGGACACATGCAGGACGTTGTGACCCAAAATAGTTTCTAAAGAAAGCTTATTTCTTCCCGATTCATGGCTGTTTTAGCATCATCAGCATTCTATATTGAAACTATATAGTAACTAAAATAGCTATATTTGTCTTGTAGTCATGGTGACTCCTAGTTCCTATCACCACCACTGCGTCTCTGATTAAAATGAACCATTTCACACCAACCCGTTCTGAATGGCTTAATGACGTAGATGGAATTATACAGAAATTTGAAACTTTGGTGGAATTGCCCTTTAACCTCCTAAAGCCTCCTCACTGGTCCACCGCCTACAGCCAAACTAATCAAAGTCAGTAGAGACGGTTTCCATTCAGAACAGCCCATGTTAACGTCGTTGGCTTAGATGAGGTTCACACAATTCATATTCATAGTCAATCAATCAATCATTTAATCAATCAATTAATCAATCAATCAATAAACATGAATGTGTCTGTTGGTTCCGGATGGTTTTGTAACGTGTTTTTTTTTTTTTTTTTTAATGAGTTCATTAAAAATGTGCTGTGGCTGTAAAAGTAGATCCCGCTGTCCTGCTGCCGCACGCCCCACGGTCAGCTCTGAAAGGGCAACTCCACTGATTTTCCAAAATTTCTGTATAGTTCAGTTTGTTAAGTCTAAGCAAAGTCACTCGTGGTTTGGTGTGAAATGGTTCAGATGTCTTTGCAGCGGTGGTGATAGGAACCAGGCGTCGCCAGGGCTACAACACAGATATAGACGTTTTATTTCCCATCCAGAACCACCAGGTAAAACTATGATTTGCCAGATGATGTAAAATCACCGTGTTAGGGATCCTAATAATGTACTAAATGACCAGTGGCTGATTCCAAATGCATTTCCTACTGGGAAACTAGTGATGTCTTTTGGGAAATATACTAATGCACAACAGATAGACTCTCGTTCTTGGGGTTTCTAATAGTCATATTCCAGCAAGAAAGGGGAAAAAACTTTCTCGGCTCACTGTAACTCGAGGCTGAGAAGGGCAGGCAGTAGACTTTGTCCTATCAGGCCACTGTGAGACATTTCACCCATCCCGCTAGATGCTGCTTTAGCTCCGTCCCTCATGACGCGCTCTCACTTCACCAGCTTTTTCCACTCATTCGCCAGAGTTGAGCAGACAGAGAGACGCAGGCAGCGCCGTCTCCACAAGGACAGCAGACGAGGGGAAACAGAGGTATGTTTGGGGGGGTTTCGGGGGGAAAGGCTCTATCTGGAGCTCTCACAGTTCAATCTGTTGAAATAGCCTCCATTCTGGCTACGTTTGAGTCTCGAAAACAGCAGCTGCCTCATGAGGCAGCCTGGATGCTGCCCGTTTCTGTGACCTGTATTGCAGGGGATGGAGTTCCTGCGAAGGCATATTACGCACTTTTAGCATGAAGCTGCGCCCTTTTCAGCCCCGTAGGAGCCAAAAGAGGCTCTTTTCTTTAGCATAGCCCCCATTTGAGGCGTCCACAGGGTCACTCTGGCCAAGAAATGCTCTCTTCAGAAAGTCATGAGTTGTGGCTGTAAAAGTAGATCCTGCTGTCCTGCTGCTGCACGCCCAACGGTCAGCTCTGAAGGGCAACTTCACCGCCTTTTCACAATTCAGTGGTTGAAACGTGAGCAAGGTCAGTCAGAGTGGTTTGGTGTGATGGTTCGTTGTAATCAGAGACCTAGATTTGTTTACAGTGGTGGTGATAGGAACCAGGGCTCGTCATGACTACAACACAGATACAGACGTTTCATTTAACCAGAAGTGAACCTACACGAGTCCTCTGAGCATTTTTTTTTAAATTTGGTGATAGTAAAATACGTATAAATCTGAAATAATCAGTTCCTTGGGGGACTATTTTGTCATAAAATGCTCTTCATGTATCCCTCCACCATGAATGGATTGAAATAAATGAAATGGATTAAATGGTGTCTCAGGTATCAGGCAGTGTATTCATAACTGCTCAAGGTAATATACTGCTGTGAGGGAGCTTTTAGAGGTGGACGTCTGGTTCCTATCACCGCCACTGTGAGCAGTTCTGACTCGGCAAGTTTCTCTAGAACAGAGCGTTTCACACCAAACCACCAAACACCAAACAAAGAGTTCCACTGTAAGAACTGATTAACTCTTTTCCAGAGTGAAACTAGAAATGTCAGTTACAGAATTACAGTTAGTTATGGTTATATGGTTATATGGTTTGCTATTACAGACAATAGGAAAGTGTGTGAAAATGCTATAATAGGGGATCATATGACATGAGATGACAAACCTTTTGTGAACTAACACATTTTGTTAATCATTTTCCAACTTTGAAACGTTTAACCATTCATGCTAACCCTTCTCAGGAACTAAGCTGGCAGTGTCTTAAAGGGGAACTCCACTGATTTTTCAAAATTTCTGCATAGCTAAATGGTTACCATGACAACAAATTCTTTCAGAGGGGCTTGGTGTGAAACGCTCCGTTCTAGAGAAGCTTACAGAGTCACAACTGTTCACAGTGGTGGTGATGGGAACCAGACGTCCACCTCTAAAAGCTCCCTCACAGAAAGTTATTACATGAGATGGTTGTAAATTCACCGCCTGATGACTGAGACACTGTTTTAGGATAGTTTTGAGAAGATTTTGCCATTTAAAAATGTTCGTGGTGGAGGGATACATGCAGGGTGTTGTGAGGCAAAATAGTCCCCAAAGAAAACACATTATTTCTGATTGTCTACTATTGTACCGTCATCGACATTCCCTATAAACTCAGGAGACTCGTGTAGGCTCACTGCTGGGTTTGGATGGGAAATAAAACGTCTATATCTGTGTTGTAGTCATGGCGACACCTGGTTCCTATCACCACAACTGTAAAGACATCTGAATCATTTGACACCAAACCCCTTTGAATCTCTCTGTTTACATCTCACACACTGAATTATGCAGAGATTATGAAAAACTGATTCAAACAACAGCCAATCAGAGAGCTGGAAGAAGGAGAGTGGAGGAAAAGTTGAAGAGATGCACATGAACACCACCTGAACAGCAGAGCAGAGCGGTGTGTAAAACACAGGCAGATAAGAGCCGATATCATGATTATAATGTTGGTCCAGATCAGGTCACTCTCTACAGTTTCAGCTCAGCTGCCAGTTTGTAGTAAAATATTTCTCCAGCTCTCACTGTAATATCAGTGCTTATCACCAAATATCAACCCCCACTTTGAGCTTTCGTTGCCCATAAAAGTCCAGTAAGTTTAGCTTTACATGTGCTATGTGATCTGAGGAATTCTGGGAGTTTGAGTTCTTATTCGTTGCCCAGGCTTGTTCTATTAAGTGACACTTTTTAATCCCACAAACGGGGAAATTTCATCTCTGCATTTAACCCATCTGTGAAGAGAAACACCACATATACACAGCACTATCCACAATGCCTGGGGAGCATTCGGGTGTTAGGTGTCTTCCTCAGTCATGGACTGTCTGTGCTGGATTGAACCAGCCACCTTCCGGTCACGGGGCCAGTTCTCTAATCTCCAGCCCACAACTGCTGTACTTTCTCTTGTGTTGTACTTTCTCTTTGCCTTGTCGGCTAGTCTGAGCAACCTCATGACAAAGAGACAAGAAATTCTGTGAAATTCTATGACAAACTGATGTGTAGAGTCATGCAATGAAACCCTTTTCACCTCCACCTTCACCTGTTAACCGCTAGAAAGTATGAAGGAAAACAGAAAAACAACAAAAATGTTTTTGCTAAAAAATAAATCTACAATACATTTTTGAAAAATTCAGCACAGCAAATTTTTGGGTGACACATCATGCAATATGCATCACTGAACAATGAATATCAACAGATTAGGTGAATTTAAGCCTGTTTTATACCTCAAATCAAGCCGATTGGTGAGAATTGAAGCTAGATTTTCCACTTGGAAGTGAACAATTGAAACTTTTGGGACAGTGTGTTTTGTTTCTAGAGACGAGTGGCAAAAATAGATGAAGCTGCTTTGTGCACCATTTTTGGTGTCTTGTATAAATATAAATAAATATAAATTTTTATTACCATCACTAGCCTACTATGGACCACTGGCTCCTCCTCAGTATTGACCAGAGGACCACCAGAGGGTGGTCCATGGCCCAGTGGTCAACATCATCACACCACATCACACAGTGGGATTGAGAGCTGTTTCAGGACAGATTTGTTACAGGATTGGATCAGATTTATTCTGCTGTCTCCTCCGAAATCCCATCCAGCATTTTCACCTGCCATCCACACAATACCTATATGGCATCTGTACCTTAAATACAGTGCTGGGTAAGTCAGAGACCACCTGCCCTTAATTCCATTCCCCAAAATGGCCAGTAAGTTCAAAATATTCATTTTCCAGCTGAAAAACGCAGAAAATTACATGAAATCCTCAATAACTAAATCTACTGTCAGACATCTGAGTGTCAGTGAGTCGCTCTTTTCCTTTATTCCAGCTTCCATCCTTTTCTGCAGACTCACTTTCAGCTCCTCAAAGAATCTGCAGACACGCCTCCAAAGCTCAGTCTTAGAAGCTGGTTGATGATTTTCTGAATTGATCAAACCCATTCAGTGGTGTTGAGGTCTGGACTCTGGGGTGGTCAGGAGTCCTGCTTTATTTTGCATTATCATATCTGATCGCCTCAGAAAATATCTCCTGAAAAATAAATAATGTGTACACTCTTAAAAAGATGGTTCTTTAAGGGTTCTTTAGCCAAGAAAATGGTTGAAGAAACTGATAAAAAACGTTCTTAGAACCTTTTGTATGATTAAAATGTACATTGCATCATGAAAGCGTTCTTCAGAATGTGCTGTAGATGGTTCTATATAGAACCTTTTTGAAACAAGTCCTATATAGCACCCAAAAGGGTTCTTCTATGTTTATAAGCATTAACATTGTAATGATAGAAGAACCCTTTTGAGTGCTATATAGAACCATTTCAAACAGGTTCTATATAGAACCATCTACAGCACATTCTAAAGATGGCTCTACATAGAACCTTTTTGAAAAGGGTTCCGTAAAGCACCCAAAAGGGTTTTTCTGTTGTTACAAGCTTAACATCATAGAAGAACCGTTTTGAGTGCTATATAGAACCCATTTTCAAAAATGTTCTATATAGAACCATCTACAGCACATTCTGACGAACACTTTCATGATGCAAAGAGCGCTTTAATCATGCAAAGGGTTCTTTGAGTGCTCGTGGTTCTTTACAGAACCATTTTTTTTACTAAAGAACCCTTAGAGAACCATCTTTTTAAGAGAGTACTTAATGGTACTTAATGGTTTGAATGGTAATTAAATCAGTACAGGGTGGTCTCTGACTCCCACTCAGCTCTGTATGGGCTGTTGTTGTGAGTGAACTGATTCAGTGCTGTGCTCTAATAACATACAGCACTGAGAAGCTGGCAAGTCACATTTCACAGTTTAGGTCCGGTGATAACATGAAGCGAAACAGCTTCTTATGAAGTTAACAGCTTTCAGCAGCTGTTTAGAACTAAATGGATGTGTCTGCTGCTGCAAAGACCCATAGTTTGTCTTCCCAACACAGTCTAAACTGGAACTGCATGGAGCTTCAGCTGAGAAATTCAGCTGGGATTCACCTTGAGGGAAGCTACAATGGTACGTGCTACTAATTCAGCTCTGCATTTATGGCATTTGGTAGACGCTCTTATCCAGAGCAACTTACAATTTGATCATTTTACACAGGTAGGTGAAGGTAGTGTTAGGAGTCTTGCCCAAGGACTCTTATTGATATAGCGTAGGGTGCTTACCCAGGCAGGGACCGAACCCCAGTGTACAGCGTAGAAGGCAGAGGTGTTACCCACTACACCAACCAACCTCCTCTATTTTATCACTTAAAATGATTCAGGTGGCATCCGCTGCCTCCGTAAGCAATTCTGTGTTTTGTCCTTGTCTGTTCGAGCTGTTTAAGCCCTCACTTCAGTGGGGGAGAGTGAGGAGGTGAGCTAATCTCACTATCCTTTTCTACAGGCTGAAGATGGAGGCCTTTAATCACAGACTGAACACATATATTGACTCATGGATGGGTCCCAGAGGTGAGTTCAGCCTGTCTCCTTTAATTTATGCACAGTGCCTTCACTGAGGACGAAGAAGGCCTCTAAACTTTCTGTTGCACTTCAAACCCCATTATATTGACCTGTATTTTGAACGCTGACAGTCACATGTTGACACGGAAGATGCTGCTAATGCTTTTACTGAAATATTGCTTTATGCTTTAGTTACAGTCCTACCAGGCCTTCACGTTGCAGGTCTTGCAGGAGTTATTTAAAACCTGTAAATAAATACATTCAAATTTAAGTGTACTAATAAGTGTCAGATGCTAATTCTGACTGTGGCTCATTGAGGCTTATTGAGGCTTATGATATGCACTAGTAAAAGCACCTTTAATTGTCTATTAAGAAGCAAATCCATGTTACTCATTGTTAATCCTTGTCATATAATGGCTGGCCAAATAGGATTTAGTGGGAAATTAACTATAATATCATATTAAGTCTGTCTTTGTGTGTAAATCATCAAATAATATTTACAGAGATTTTTTTTCTAAGCATATACACGAATCAGGCATAAGCAAGCTATGTTAGTATAAAGTATTATAGTACAAAGCGGGAGAAACAGGTGGGCAGTGGTTAATAGTTGATTAGTGGTTAATTATGATTAGCAGTGGCAGCAGCAGCATCTGAGGGTGAGGATTACACAGTGTTGTACAGCAAGAAGCCAAGAAGCTCAATGGTGGTCAAGTTGGTCCAGAAGGCTGGCGTGCAGTTGCACCTGATCAAGGTAGAAGAGGCAGCAGCATCAGACAGTCAGGATGGGCAGCTATTCAACTCGGCAAAGAAAGTAAAGACACAGTTCTGTAAAGAGTGACTGATCACAGATTACAGTGTTAACAGAGCAGCACAGACTCCAGCAGGTCTAGATCTGACAGGGAAGACTAATCAGCAAAGGCTTGACTATACAAGTACGTTTTTAGTCCCAAACATTAACAGGAAGATTATTCCAAAGCTGGGGGGCTGGGGTTGTATGAGAAGGCTCTTCCTCGTGTTGTAGCTTTATTAGTTCTATTGAGCAGCACCTTGTGATCTAAGTAGGTGTGATGGTTCATAGTAGGAGAGAAGGTCACTCAGGTACTGAGGGGCGAGTCCATTTAGAGCTTTATAGGTCAGTAATAGAATTTTATAATCAATGTGAAATTTAACTGGTAACCAGTGTAGGGTTGATAAAACTGGGCTGATATGGTCAAACTTAACTCATAACATTCTGACCACCTCCTTGTTTCTGAGCTCATTGACCATTATATCAGTTCCACTTACTCTATAGCTGCACTTTGTAGTTCTACAGTTACAGACTATAGTCCATCTGTTTCTCTGATACTTTGTTACCCCCTTTTACCGCGTTCTTCAGTGGTCAGGACCCCCATGGACCCTCACAGAGCAGGTACTATTTGGGTGGTAGATCATTCTCAGCACTGCAGTGGCACTGACGTGGTGGTGGTGTGTTAGTGGGTGTTGCGCTGGCCTGAGTGGATCAGACACAGCAGTGCAAAAATAACTAGTTAAGAACAGTAGAATGTAATAGTAATGATAACTGATTTCTGAGATCTGATTCATTTTAAATGGTCCATATCCTATATTTTTCCTCACTTGTGACGTTTATATAGTGACTAAGTCTTTATTTATTAAGCACATTTTATCCAAAAGTGCAGTGCAAAATGGACATTTTAAAATCCCATGTAAAAGACAACATAAGGTATGTAACAAAACAAGACAAGACAAAACAACTTAAAGGCATCAGTAGGGGATGCAGACCTACACTGTAAAAAGTGTCTCATCAGATCTACTTCAAAAAATCACTTCATGTGGTAACAACTAAATGAACTAGTTTCATTTAACCTAAATAAATGCTTTGAATGAACAATTCCTTCCGTCAAAGAAATTTTTTGAGTTGACTGAAACTGCTTATTACCACAAAGAAGTAGATCTGACTTTTTACAGTGTGATGTCCAGACATAGACCGTTCTACAGTCTCGGCCCTGCAACAAGCACATGCCCGGTCACCTTTGAGTTTCAGCTGAGACCGTGGCACAGCTAGTAACCACTGATCTGATGACCTCAAGGATTAGAGCAGATCTCCTGGTGCAGATCCATTTAGTGACTTGAAAACAAGTAAAATAACTTTGAATTGGATCCTGCAATAAACAAGGAGGCAGTGTAGGGTTTTCATAACAGGGCTGATGTGGTCCCTCTGTTTTCTTGTTTCATAAATTAATTCATGACCATTTTCCAACCTCTCTTTACCCCTTAGAAAGAAACAGGCTGTTTGTATTACTGTGCCTTTAAGACTGATGTATGTAAATGAGCTCTGTTCTGATAGGCTGTCCTGTGTTGTGGGGTGAAACACTGTCTTATAACACTCCTTATGATGTCAGGGTAAGGGGCGGAGCTAAACTGATCTAGGCTGGAGAGGAGGGTATATGTAAATGTGTTTGTGGCAACCTCACAAAATCACTGAATTCAGAATTGCTTTTTATATTAGTTTATGGGACCTGATGGGCGGCGGGGTGAACTGTACGTCTTGAAACCTTAACAGTGTTTACACACTACATCAAAATATTTCAAAAATGAGGAAAATATGTTTTTTTTGTGTGATATTGTTACCCATGTTACCCTTGTTACCCATTTCACTCCTCTGCCCTATTACTTAGCCCTAACCCTCCATTATGTTCACATCTAGAGGTAGGGTGTCCTGATTCTTTTTGAGATAGAGGGGTAGAACGAAGTCTTAGTGCTACATTACCCTTCAAAAAGAGGTTTTTCAGAGACTCCAAACAGAGAGTTGAGAGAACAAAAGAAAAACAGACAAGATGCTGAATAAGAGACCAAAGAAACCCAGAAATGTGAGAATTTTCTTTGTAAAAAATGTTTAATAACCACTGTATTATATTAGTTTAATGTTTTTCTTCAAAACAAGCATAAAAATTGCCTCAGTATGTCTCGGTAGCTAGCTAAGTTTCTCGTTCCACCTTAAATGGTGCTACATTTACATTCTGGCAGATCTGCTGCTCCATTTTAGGTGGAACGGGAAAATTCGAACAAGAAACTGGTGAATATCTGACTTCAGCTTTGTCTCAGTGAAGTGGGTGGTAATACATAATTGCCCCCCTCGTTGAAGGCGTATGATGCCCTAAATGTAACTGAAGCCCAGCAGTGAGGAGTTGAACTTTACACTCCTCTGCTGACGGGCAGGGTCGCCTACAGAGCAGTGCTAGTAGCTGTTAATGAAGTAAATGTCTTTTCATTTGAGGGTCCCATCTCATAGGGAAGATTTCAACCACTACCCCAAGGAGACACTAGAAAACAAGGGGTAGGGGTAAAAATAAGAAATGGGATTGGGCCTACGTTGACACTGAATTTTTTCTGCCATTCTGGATGTTCTCAGATGTTATTTTTCATTGTTAGATTATAGTGGGTTAAAGTCAGGCTTGCAAATGAGTCCGATTGATTCCGATGTCCGATGATTAATTTGATTTCAGTATGAACAATTTGATCCCTGCCTAGTTTTTAACCAGCTTTTATACTGAGGAGGGCAGAGAGAGAGCACTGACTGCCCTGAAATACAACACGCTAAATTAGGCTATATTTCAGGGCTGTATTGCACACAGTGATGTGTCTTCTTTCCTATCTGTTCCATTTAATACCGCTCTTTGCCTGAAGGCACCCATTTCCGACATTCTTCTCTCTCTTTCTTCATTTCAGTGCTTTGAGCTTCTTTCATTGCATTATTTGACTGACCTGATTTACACGGCTGAGCAGTGTGATCAGTTTAAGCGGCGCCGCTGAGGGGGAGATAAAGATGTAGATGTTTTTGCTCTTATTTTTCAGATCCTCGTGTGAGAGGATGGTTTCTGCTGGACGACTACCCCCCCACTTTCGTCTTCACCATCCTATACCTCCTGATTGTATGGCTGGGGCCAAAGTACATGAAGGACAGGCAGCCGTACTCCTGCAGGAGGATCTTAGTGGTGTATAACCTGGCTCTCACTCTACTGTCCCTCTACATGTTTTATGAGGTGAGTCGACTGTACTGTTTTTTAACAGCGGGAATTTCTTTGCGACACTGTTTTTAAAGACCCCCTCCACTGAAATTTAATTTTAGAATATTCTGTTGAATGTTCTGTAAGAATAAGGCTGCGTGCTCTGGTGTGAGGAACACACTGTTTTACAGCTTGGATTGAGTTTAAGCTCTGCTCTTCATGTGTCACTTTTCATAAGATAACCAATCAAAAAAAGGGAGGATAAGGAATGAACTGGAGAGCAATGCGTGGCTGAACAGTAGAACAGTTTAGCACTGCAGCTTAGAGAGTAATTTACTTTAACCTCCTGTAGTCTGAGGTCATTTTCTTGATTTGTTCATCTCTTCTTAAACTCTACTTTAAAGGCTCTTCATAAAACATGATCCTCATATGTTTCATATCAAAATGCTCTGTTATCTTCATCACTATTTTCCAAACCCGCTGCAGCAGCTTCAGTAGCTTTAAACTCTCTGACAGTGTTTCACACGAGTCTCCAAGACTGAATGAAGAATGAAGGGTTGTCGGTGTGACGGTCAGTCCTTAGTGATTTCCTGAGTGTCCGTTGGTCAGTTTCACACAAAACGTAGACATACACACTAATCCACCAGCTACACGGTGAGAGGCAGCTGACGTGTATCTCAGCCCCTCTCCATAGGCTCATAACTCCGGATGTGAGTCTCCTATGATCTCATGATGAGATGGAATGGAAAGGGCGGCTCTACAGATTCAGGAAGGGGTTGAACTGGATTTCTGAGCTGGATCATCACAAAGATACACAAACAGATACAGAAAGATTGAATTTGACATGTTCCAGGCACCTGCTAACATTATTAACGTTGACATGGGCCGATTCGTAAGAATTAAAACCTTCTTCCATAAAAGCACAATAAGTGCCAGTTTCTTGCGTCTGTCCATTTAGTGCAATGAACTGTTGAACTTCCTGCCCACAAAACCGCCCATAAACATCCACTCTGCTCTTTTTCTACTTTGCAGAAGTTGCCACAGGCTGACTACTTGCAGTTCATGCTTATTTTTTGCAGAGTACACACACTTTGGTTATTAAATGAAAATATAAATCCAGAGATAATACAGTACTAAGGTCATCGAAAAAAATCACTAATTAATAATTATTGTTACAGTTACTAGCATAAAATGCTATTCTGGGGAAATCTGTCCAATCTGGCAACAATGATCAGGTTGCGGAGACTGATCAGAAAGACTGAATCTGTGTTCGGTCATGTTAAACTAAGCTGTTAGTCTGTTAATATAGCGCCAGCCTGTCCAGCTCCTCTAGCACTCTTCAGCATTTAGCAGTATTGATTATGGTTAAACACACAAAAATCTCTCTAGTTAATTTTCTCATTAATAATGTTACAGTGAGAGCTTTCAGTTTTTTGCCCTGTCAGTATAAAGCGGATCCTTTGCTCAGTGCAGCTTTAGTGGGTAGAAGAGGCCAGGTTTAGAAATGGGGTAACTTTCAGAACCACTTCCATTATTTTCAGGAGACTCACTTTCAGTTCCTCAAAGAATCTGCAGACACACCATTTTCTCTGTAGCTTTTAATCCGTTTTTGAAATCCAGCTGATTATCTTATATCAAATATCTCCTGAAAATGAATGACCTGTACTTCATGGTGGTTTGAATGGAAATTAAATAAATGAAACATCTCAGACGTTTATGCTGTAGCATCTTTGCAACTGATCAGCTAAAAAAAGTATGTAATAGATTCATAATTATATTCATAAGCGTAGCCAAGTGCACTGAAGTGCTGAAAAGCCCGTTGGTGCAGGGCGAGTCCAGAACACAGCTGGCCTTTCACAGACTCTTTGTCTCTGCATGCGCATCTGCTGCAGTTCTCCTCAACTAGCACAAGTTTGCTTTGTTGTTTTTGGAATGACTTCAACTGGTCGCATCTCTTCAAAAAAGCTGTTTTGTGTTGCAGCACATGTGATGCTCCCGTTTTATCCCTACAGATTTTTGATCGACCTTCATAAAAATGAGAGACAATAGCAGTTCTCTTTGAGTTAGCTAATCAGTTCAGCCGTCATACCTGTGATATTAAAGTCTTCTCTGGCTTGATTAATTCTCATTAATCTGTCTGTGTTGTAAAACTCACTTATTGGCTGGTGACCATTTGATTCAAGAACACATGCAGAATATGCAAGTCATCTTTTAATCTCAGCATGGACAGAGCAAGGTCTAAAGCAGGAAAAGGGCACGGAGGTGAAAACCTTGGCCTTCTATTGTATAATAGCTTGACTTTGGTGTTATATAGAGATTTTTTTATGCAGAGAACCAGTACGCAGAGAACCATTTCAGTATGCAAATTGTTTCTTTAAGAGTTTATGGTTCTATAAATATCATTGTCTTTATGAAAGAACCCTTGAAGAACCATCTTTTTAGTGGTGTACCCAAAAGTGTAACGTTTAAGCTGAGACAGCCAATCAGAACAGCTTCCATTTACATATATCAGTCTTAAAGGCACAGTAGCAAAACAACATGTTTAGATCTTAGGGATGAAGAGAGACTGGAAAATGGTCATGTAAAAATGAATAATGACTGTTATTATACATTAAAAATATGGAATATGGGTCCTTTAATGTGCACCTATTGCTGACACAGTCGCTCACAGTTGTATAATCGCCATAGAAAAGCAGTGCCGATATAATGGGGCGCATTGGTGCAGCCACACATGAGCCTAATGTCACCATGTGCAGTTGGACAAGCGGGGTATAAAGACCCCCAGCACTGTCTTTACTAAAGTTCCCTTGAAGGGATCTTTTTTAAGGGTGAACCCCAAAAGTGGGTCACAGACTGATCTCTTTACTTGATAGAAGCAGGTATGAGTGTGATGACACTGTATTAGTGTCCAGTAGTTTATGGGTAGATCTCCAGCTAGGCGAGAGTTCACCTTAATGTCAGGCCAACCTTCTGACCGTCCACAAGCTGAAGTAATCAGATTTTATGGGGACGCTCTAATTGTTCTCTGAATGCTCTTCTGAAGAGGCTGTTTAAACCACAGTGTCTTCTGAATACAGCAGGATGTGTAGGAAATAAGTAAGAAAGGTTAAGTTCACACACATCAATCTGTATAATCGATCTTTCAATTCCGTCTCATCACGAGATCATACGAGACTCACATCGGAGTTATGAGCCTATGAAGATGGGATGAGATACATGTCATACATGGATGTTTATGGGCGGTTTTGTGGGCAGGAAGTTCAACACTTCATCTCACTAAATGGACAGATGCAAGAAACTGGCACTTCTTGCACTTTTTTGGAAGGTTTAATTCTTATCTTTAATTCCATATCTGTTTGTGTACCTTTGTGATGATCCTGCTCAGAAATCCAGTTCAAACCCTTCCTAAATCTGTAGAGGGGCCCTTTCAATTCCATCTCATCACAAGATCATACATCCGAAGTTATGAGCCTGTGAAGAGGGGCTGAGATACACGTCAGCTGCCTCTCGCTGTGTAGCTGGTGGATTAGTGTGTCTGTCTCCATTCTGTGTGAAACATATGTCGATAAATTTCCTTTTTTTTGTTAAATGTTGTTTTCTTTTTATAATACATCATTTAAAAGCAAATTTTCATGAGCGGTCTCTATTTATTTGCTGAATTCAACATATTAGAAAAAAGTCAAATATAAAATATGCTACAACATTAAATAGTAATTAAATAATAAAGTTTGGACAGCCTACTAAGTCATTATTTGGCGACCCCACAGACTTGGTCAGATATCACAGCTTGCAGATGCTTTGTCTTTTTGCTCTTGTTTAAGCCTAGACTGCTTTTCAAATGAGACAGCCAATCAGAAAAGACACCATTTATATATGTCAGTCATAAAGGCACAGTAACAAAACAACCTGTTTACATCTAAAGGATGACGAGAGACTGGAAAATGGTTGTGTAAAAATGTTTTAGGTACATAAAACCACACAAATGTCAATAACTGACCCCAGGGAGAAAAATAAAATACATAAAAAATATAGGATATGGGTCCTTTAAAGTGCACCCATTGCTGACACATCAGCTCACAGTTAATCTCCATATAATCTCCATAGAAAAGCAGTGCTAATATAATGGGATGCTCTGAAACCTGAGGTGATCATGCCCAGTGCCAAGCGTGGGCTGGAGGGGTATAAAGCCCCCCCAGCATTGGGCTGTGGAGCAGTGGAACTGTGTTCTCTGGAGTGATTGAGTTCCATCTCCATCCGGTACCTTTGGGGTGAGTTGGAGTGATCCAGAGCTGACCATCCAACCTGACCTCACTAATACTCAATCAAACCCTTACAGCAATGTTCCAACTTCTACTGTAAAGCCTTCCCAAAAGAGTAGAGGCTGTTAACCACAACAAAGGGGGACAAACTCTCTATTAAAGGGACCCACATCATATATTTTTATTGTATTTTACTTTTCTCCCTGGGGTCAATTATTCAGATTTGAGCGGTTCTATGTACAAAAAACAAGCATGATTCTTTTTTTTTACATGATCAGTTTCCATCCACTGTTTATCCCTTAGAATTAGACAGGCTGTGCCTTTCAGACTGATATATGTAAATGCTAAAACTGGCTCTCCCGTATTGTGTGTCAAATAAAAATGCAGGATGAAACGAAATGGTGATTCACAAAGATTCATCTGATTTCAAAGCGCTATGTTTTTATGACTGTGAGGCGCAGAGGAACCAATCACAATCAGATTGTAAGAGGAGGTCATAGAGTGTCTGACTGCCACCAGAAGATGACTCGGCGTTGGTTCCACAGCACTGGACGATCTCCAAAATCGCACTGAAAGAGCCGTGAATGCAGCGACACCCGAAACGCTCAATCGAGTATGGGGTTCATTTGACTATGGTGTTTATGTCGTCCGTACAGCTGGAGGAGGTTCAGACTGATCATAAAGTTTATGATGTACAATTACATCATAAACTTTATGCTCATTTAAACCATTTACAGTTTACTGCATTGTTCTGTAACGATTTACAAGGGAAATAAATCATTTTGAAATCAGATCAATCTTTTTGAATCAACCTGTGTAATAATGCCTGATGCCATGCATGCTTGGAAATTGTATCTACCAAGTTGGCCTACACAAGTTTTTCACTGCCTTACCCAGGAATTTGCCTTTGCCTACGCCACAGATTTAGACACAGCAGCCTGCGTCCTAAATTTGAAAAATATGGTGAAACAAAGACTTTATTGAGAAGGTAAAAAAAAGCGCAGAGCAGAGAGACAGTAAACAATGGCAGGTCACAAGCTTCGAGGAGACTTTGGCAGAGAAGAGCCTGGATCACTGATAAGAAAGAAAAGAAAAGAAAGTTTGATATAGAACATAAACACTGTTAAAGCTTAAAACCTGCCTAGTCCGTACTGTCCGTACATGGAAGTTGCAAAAAAAAACAGCATGGTTTGAATTTTGTGATGTCACATAAAACATTCAAGTTTTTTAATTTTCACAATTTTTTAAATTATTATTTCATTTTTCTTTTTGGTTTTTAAATTCTGTTACTCATAAGTTGCATTAAATGATAGTGTAATATTTTCGATAGTTTAATAGTTTTGTTCTTATTTTCTGAAAAGTAAAAGCTTTAATTTAGTTTTTGTTTAGTTTCAGTTTTACTTTTTGTTATTGAACACTGATAGGGTACAATAAAATTAGCAAAACAATAGATTCTGATTAATGCACTGAAAGAACAACCTAATGCTTTTTTTTGTAACACTTACTATGATTGTCACCTTTGTAAGCATCTATAAACACATTCATAACATGTTATAATGCATTCATAAGACATCATAAACATGGCTATAAATATTTATAAAAAATGCATTACACATTATAGCCATGCTTATTATGCATTATGAATTGTTAACATAATGCATTATAAGTACTGTTAATAATAAATTATAAGAGCTCATAAGCTGTGTTTGTCCACTCTAAGTAAAGTGATGCGTACTGTACTAAAGCCTCCTCCAGTGTTAAGAGTGAGGCTTCAAGTTTAAGTGTTTCCTGAATGATTTACTGAAACACTAAAATACACACAATAAAGCTCATTACAGGCTTCAAATGTCAGAGTTTAAACTAGTGCTCACATTAGCATTGTTTTTGTCCTTGATTTGCTGTGATGTAATATAACATTTAAAGTGAGAGCATTGAGTAAGAAAAGTACAGTGCATTCTTGGCTGGACGACCTGTTTGGAGCATCTGAATATTCAGGACTGAAGCCCTGAAGATGCAGCTCTAACATCACCAGCACTGAGAAATAAAATACTGAAAATCTCAGGATGTAAATAAACTTTGCATTTGTTTTTACTTTACACTCTCCAAGCTGGCACTGACTTCTTTGGCCCTGACAGTATAACATGTAATTAACACTACGTATAATGCATTATACTAACAATTCATAATGTATCATAAACATGGCTATAAAATGTAATTCAGTGTAATTCATTTTATAAAGATTTATAATATTTATCATGTTTATAATGCCATATGAATGCATTATAACATGTTATAAATGTGTTTATAGATGCTAACACACGTGACATTCATAGAAAGTGTTAACGTTTTTTCTCTGTAATTCTGTTTCATTTCAGTCCGTCTTGCCGTGGACTTTACAGCTTTGGTTTAGCTTATTAGAACAGTCATTTTCATTTTTATTTCAATTAATTAGCATGTTTTTTTCACCGCTAGTTTAGCAATAATTTTAGTTTTAATAAAAGATTTATTTAACTATAATAACCCTGAAAACCAGTGAACTGTTCAAGCAGGGTCGATAAAGAGACAGAGGGCTGTTCACTGTGGCAAGTTTAGTTGCCAGTCATCTTAAAGAGTTAGATGCTCTTCTCTTAAGTGACGGTTCCTCTATGAATGAATAAAGTGGACTGGTGTGTGGACACTGAGCGAGCTGGTTTGAGAAACTTGGGTCTTAATGATGATGTCTGTGAGTTGTGGTTCTAATTATTGCAGTAATGGATTTGAACTTGTGCATGCAAAATTCATTATATCACTCTGGATGGATGGATGGATGGATGGATGGATGGATAGATAGATAGATAGATAGATAGATAGATAGATAGATAGATAGATAGATAGATAGATAGAGACAGACAGACAGACAGACAGATAGACACAGACAGACAGATAGATAAATAGATACAGACAGACAGATAGATAAATAGATACAGACAGACAGATAGATAGATAGAAAGACAGACAGGTAGATAGATAGATAGATAGATGGATGGATAGATGATATTCTACTTAAATCTGTTTGACTGCATAAAAAGTTTGTGCTACATTCCACCCCATGTTAGTCGTGAGCCTCTTTAAGATTCTTAATGCTCTCAAATCCCTGCTGTGTCTCCGCAGCTTGTGACTGCTGTGTGGCAAGGTGGATATAATTTCTTCTGCCAGGGCACTCGCAGCGCGGGAGCGGCCGATGACAAGGTAAAACAAGTGCATGCATGCAATTCGTTCACATCCTGTACAAATCCAACCTGGAAAATGGCATCGGATTGAGGTTCTTGCACAATATGCCTCAGCATTGCTCACATCCTACCTACATGTTGTATTGCGTACCTGAATCACTTTGCACTGATTTTGGTACGCACGAGTGCTTGCCAAATTCATTGTGTCACCCGTTATCTTGTCTCAACAAAGCCCACGGTATGTTCAGCCAGTGTAATTAAGCTGTTCCCTCCTCTTACAGAGAAATGTGACCAGTATTTCCCCCTTTCTGTACATCCTAAAGATGAATCTCTTTCCCTTCAGTTCACACACAGGCAAATGGGGATATAAAGTGTTTCCATGTTCATAAGGAACATCTCCTATGCTGGTGTAGTTTAGTCATGAAACACAAAGTAATTTTAGTTAAGAGTAAATAACAACAGCTACTTTTTTTATACCAATGAACTATAAAGTTGTAATTATTACTGCCAACTCATATGCTGCCAGCCAGCAATCCGGGAGCTATCAGATTTTGGATTATAATATGCAGCTCTATTTGACATCAGACATCTAACAATAGGCAGTGACCAGTTACCGTCACTTATACCATCTAACATCATTTGCTGTTATTGTCATGGTTTCAGAAGTAGAATGATCTGTACCTAAAGCTTGTACAGAGGTATTAAACCTTGGGATTACATGACAAACAAAACAACCACCCAAAATCTTATGGTATGATTTTGTGCTCACAGAATGGCCTGAGCACAGACCATGTTGCGGTCACAAACATCCTACATCATGCCTGCAAGAGGTATTGTCAGAATGTTTATGAAAACTACAGGTTTATTCTCTTTCTGTTATTAAAAGTCCTTTATGAAGCAGCTTGTTGCAGTGGTAGCTGTCTTCCAGAATAGAGGGAGCACGCATTGTTGTGTCCAAACAGCTTGCAGGGCAGAGTCAGGGGGCCTAGATAGAATACAATAGAATTAGAATAGAATTCAACTTTATTGTCATTGCGTATGTCACAGGTACAAAGCAACGAAATGCAGTTTGCATCCATCCAGAAGTGCTTAGCAGCAATATAAATATATATCTTACAATGTACAGTAAGTATAGTATATACAGGTTAAAAAAAATATGAGGGGGTATGAACATGAAGGGGGTTATACAGGTTATAAACAAGAATGTACAGGTTATAAATATGAGGGGTATAAGTACTATGAACAGGTTATAAATAAGAGGGGGTATAAAGTACTATGAACAGGTTATAAATATGAAGGGGTATAAAGTACTATGAACAGGTTATAAATATGAAGGGGAATAAGTATGTACTTATGAACAGGTAGAGTATTTACACAGTATATACAATAATGGGCAGTATATACAGCAGATGTAAGTGCCGGTAAGTGGTGTTGAGTGGTGTGTAAGTCTGTGTGTTATTGGTGTGTGTTAGGGTACAGTCCATTGTTATTTGTTTAGATGTCAGGAGGCAGAGTTCAGGAGTGTGACAGCTGTTGGAAAGAAGCTGTTCCGGTACCTGGTGGTCTTAGTCCGGAGGCTCCTGTAGCGCCTCCCAGAGGGCAGGGGGGTGAAGAGTCTGTGTGCTGGGTGACTGGGATCTTTGATGATTTTCCCAGCCCTCTTCAGACACCGCTTCTTGTAGATGTCCTCTATGGCAGGAAGTGGTGCACCGATGATGCAGCTTTCACCACCCTTTGCAGCGCCTTCCGGTCTGAGGCAGAGCAGCACCCGTACCATACTGGTCAGGATGCTCTCAATGGTGCAGCGATAGAAGTTCACCAGGATGTCTGAGGACAGGTGGTTCATCCTCAGCCTCCTCAGAAAGAAGAGGCGCTGGTGAGCCTTCTTTACCAGCTTGGAGCAGCTGGTCGTCCGGGTGAGATCCTTGGAGATGTGGACACCAAGGAACTTGAAGCTGTTCACACGCTCCACTGCCGTCCCCTTGATGTGGATGGGTGGATGTGGGTCAGCATTCCTTCTGAAGTCCACAATGAGCTCCTTAGTTTTCTCAGCGTTGAGCAGAAGGTTGTTTGTGTCGCACCACTCAGCCAGACGATCCACCTCCTCCCTATAGGCTGTCTCATCGTTGTTTTTGATGAGGCCAAGCACCGTGATGTCATCTGCAAACTTAATGATGGTATTGGAACCATCGACAGGCTTGCAGTCATGGGTGAAGAGGGAGTAGAGGAAGGGACTCATCACACAGTTTATGTTTATGGTGATGGTGGATGAGCAGTGGTTGTACCACCGGACATGTTGGGGTCGGTTGGTCAGGAAGTCCAGTAACCAGTTGCACATGAGGGAACTAATACCCAAGTCTGTGAGTTTTGTGATGAGTTTTGAGGGGATGACTGTGTTGAATGCTGAACTGAAGTCTACGAACAGCATCCTGATGGAGGTATTTTTATTGTCCAGGTGTGAGAGGACAGAGTGCAGTGCTATGGAGACTGCATCTTCTGTGCTCCTGTTCTGGCGGTATGCAAATTGGTGGGCGTCCAGGGAGGGGGGGGGGGCAGGATTTGAGCTGTGCTAGGACCAGCCGCTCAAAGCACTTTGTGATGATGGGGGTGAGGGCTACCGGGCGGTAGTCATTCAGTCGTGATGGTTTGGAATTTTTGGGTATCGGGACGATGGAGGTGGTTTTGAAGCAGCTTGGTACCACAGCACGGGCCAAGGACATGTTGAATATGTCCGTCAGCACTCTTGCAAGCTCACCAGAACATGTTCTGAGAACACGTCCAGGGATGCCATCAGGACCCGCAGCCTTGTGGGCTTTAATCTTGCCCAGCGCCACTCCTACGTCGGTGGGAGAAAGAGTCAGTGGTTGGTGGTCTGCAGACACATCTGCCTTGGTTGCAGTTGTTGGGTTCCCTTTCTCAAAACGAGCATAGAAATTGTTGAGCTCATTGAGGAAGGAAACATCAGAGGAGGCGGTTGATGGTCTTGTAATCTGTCATAATCTGGAGTCCTTGCCACATACGCCGGGGATCGGAGTTGGAGAAGTGTTCTTCTACCTTCCCTTTGTGTCAGGTTGGAGTGGTTGAAGTCACCAGCAACAATAAAAGCAGCCTCAGGGTGTTTGGTCTGTTGTTTGCTAATGGCTGCATGAAGTTCTTTCATAGCCATCTTAGCATTAGCGTCCGGGGGTACATACGCTACAGTGATTATGATGCAGTTTATTTCTCTTGGGAGATAATGAGGTCTGCATTTGACCATTATAAACTCCACATTAGGTGAGCATTGTCTCTCGGTAGTAGCAGAGTTTGTGCACCAAGCTTTGTTAATATAAATGCACAAACCTCCACCTCTGGTCTTGCCGGAGTCTTCTGCTATCCTATCAGCTCGGTGTATGTGTCGTCCTGCTAACTCAATAGACTTTGATGTCAGTTCTTCAACCACCAATTAGGAACCTGTCTCATGTCCTGTTTCATCGACACTGTTTTAGGTCTGCTTTGGCATGTTTTAAAAATAAAAAACACATAGACACAGCAGCAGTATCATGTTCTTCTTACACAAACCATGTTGTTTTGTGTAAAGGTTTGGTTTAGCACTTGTAATGGATACCTTCTTTCCCTACCTAACCTGGGTCCTGGTCTCTGGTGGGAGTAAGGGACTGCTATCTGCAAAGGGGATTAGGAAAATCTTCACTCTGAGGTTGACCCCCATGATCTAGACATCACAGTTCCTCCTCAGAGCATCTCCCAAGCAGAGTCACCCATGCTATCCCTATGCTAGCCATCACCATCAGGTGGTGGTACCCATGTATCCATATATTTTCTTCCTGACATTTTAGAGCAGAAAATGTGGTTAGGAGGACTTGATATGGACCTTCTCATTTTGGCTCTAATGGCCGAGTCTTATACACCTCAACCTTTTGTCCTTAGACAATAGGGTGATCCCCCTGACTAAGTTCTTACACATCCAACACCAGTTTCTGGGCAACATCTTCAGATAAAGTCTGACAGTATTGCAGTAGAACTATCGGACATAACGTATGTCTGCAGCTTTCATAACAAGCCGTAATCGTGGTATTTACCATGACAAGACATTCCCTTTTAAAGTCTTTAGTAAGAATGCAGGTGATCCGGCAATCTACCTATAGCTATTCCTACATACTGCTTTGTGACTGCCCAACCTGTGTCGTCATACTGGACGATCAGCGTTTACCACAACATTAGCATTTGGCGAAGGCGTTTTTCATACAGACTTTGCACAGAATTAGAAAAAACCTTTAAGACCTTGCCCCATGAGCTGACTGATGACACCTAATTCCACCATGAAAACACAGGACAACCATAAAACTTGCACAGACCCCAGTACAGGGCAGAGGTCAGTGCTACTTTGGGCTTCTAAACACAGCTTCAGTTGCATCTGAAACTCAACCCTGAGCTTTTCAGGAAGGTAGTCCCAGTCACTGTATGAGACAAGATTGTTCTAGACTTATTTTAAAGCATCAAACTCACATTTTCTTACGATTATACTTCCACAGGCCTGTTTTGCCTTGGAGGCAGCATGCATTAAGACATGCTCTGTGAGTTTGTACTTGTTTGCCAGAATGCCGTATTTAGCTTCTCATCTAGGGACTATATTTTATCTGAATGAACAGACACTTTCTTGTGGTTGTATTTGTCCAAATGAGTCTGTATGTTCATATAACTGTTCATCCACTCTGACAATGAAAACATTATCAGACCAATCAGGTGCCACACTACCCCCATGGTGGTCCCTGTTCCACCCCTGTCCTGCAGTCAGCAGACAAACCCTTCTCTCCTGAGCAGCTGTAAACTCCGCTGTGGCGGACTAGATATGTCTCTAACTGTGAGCTGTAGTCTAAGCAGTTGTTAGGTATGGAAGGCAGCGGCAGCAGCTCTAGGTCAGGAGTCTCTACTAAAAGAAAAACTGTAAAACTGACTGGGTTTGTTTGAGTGGGGAAACTACCAAACTGTGCTGGACACTGGACCTCCAGGACTCAGATTAGATCAGGAGTCACGCACTCCTGATCTAAAAAATTGTCCCAAAAATGTTCATGTAATTAGCTTAGTGCTAACATACGACTAGAAACATATAGAAATTAGCTTTATTGTAGAGGTTTCTTTTTTGTTTTCTTGTTTTTGACCAGTTTTTATCACTGAAGGCCCAAACTGAGTGCCCAGCTCTCGTAGTTCATCGCAGTTTATCACTGGATTGTATTCATTTATTTATATTATATCTATAACAATTTGCATGATGAGAATGCATACTCTGATTTTTAAATTTAATATACCTTACAGTAAGAAACAGCATGATGAAAGCTCCAATTTGCATGCATTGTTTGCCATTTTTGTATTTTCTTTAAAAGGCTTCCTTCCCTGACGTTGAACTGAGTGCTGCACTGGGTCAGTATGACCAACAAGCTCAAAACAAAGTGACCGCTGTGCCCTGATTGGTGTTCTTGCTTTGCGCTTCTTTCGTTTTGACATGTTACGTTTATATACACACAAAAACCAAAAGGAACGACAGATTTCTAAAAATGTAGTGGAGGAAAAGTAAAAAGTCGCCCAAAATGGAAAAACTTCAGTACAGATACACAAAAAAACTACATAAGTACAGTAACCAATTACATTTACTTGCCCACCACTGAATGTCACAGTATAATTGCGTCAATCTGGTGCTGCATATGTCTAATGTAACGAATGTCTAAATTGAATAACATCAAAAGCCCTGACATCTGCTTATGGAGGCTGCGTGGGTAAGATTTGGTAACTTTAGGTTGAACATACTAACAGAACCAAGCCTCTGGAGGTATAGTCCATATAAGCTTGTAATTATATTATTGTAAAAAATAGTGTAAAAATAACTTTAAGTTTAGTCAGATCTTCTTGTTAAAAAGGGTTAGGTCAAAAAATCAGTTTAAGTTGAGCATACTCCAAAAACACAGTGAATACAATTGCCTCCTCATAAGCTGAAATTGCTTACATTTTCAGAGGATATTTATTCAGTTCCCCCTCAGTTTAGTCATCGCTACATCCCACCCACAAGCTGTGACTCCAACCAAGGCTTGGTGGGCTTTCTAACTACAGAGGGCTGAGTCATGGCTGGGATATGAACTCATAATCTCTTGATGATGATGCAGTCAGGAGCCAAAAAGTTACTTGAATTTCTGTGTTCAAGAAAGACTGAAAGGCAAGACAAGGCAAGTTTACTTATGTAGCACATTTTATACACAGAGAAAATTAAGAGTGATTCACATGAACCAAAGCAAAGCTGAAAATGAAAAAACAGGGGTTAGGTATAATTAAAACGAAAATAAAGTGAGATAAAATTAGGTATACGTTTAAACAGACAGTCACAGTGAATCAATAGTAAAATATGTAAAGCACAAACGATCAGACCTTTTCAGTCTGATTTTGAAACTGGGTCTTAAAGTGTCTCGTCTCTATGTGTTTATTCCAGCTGAATGCAGCGTAGTGGGTGAAGGCTGCCTCACCATGTTTAGTTCTGGTTCTAAGCGCTGTTAGCTGTTAGCTTTACTGGGATGCACATGTTTGGGCATGCCAGGAAAAATCCCAGTAAACAGGAGGCGGCATCTTCGTCATAAATAAGCAACAACTTTTTAATTTCTCATAAAACTCGATTGTAGAAACACAAACATGTCACATAGTCATTTTGCTCTGCTGGCCATGTATGAGCAAAGAGTTTGGGTTTGGGCCATTTTCTCTAGAATCATGTACGAAATTCTCTCCAGTGATGTTTTCACTCGCAAAACTAAAGTAAAAAACTACAGCTTCACAGAAACGTTCAGCTTTATTGGCTGTAATCTAGACATCACTGTATTTTCCAATGTTTTATCAGCATCTGTTCACACAAACCCTTCACACCCTTCCTGTTTAATGAGTGGTAACTACTAGGGCTAAAGTGCATGTGGGAACAGGGCTTATGATGGAGGAAGTAAAATACAAAAAAACTGCTTATGAGGAGTTTTTCCAGATTGAGGTCAAATTAAACTGCTTTGTAGACGGGATAAAGATGCAGTGAAACATATGTAAGTTTGAACAACCTTAGACTAAACTACGTTGAGAGAACTAAAACTAAGACTTTCAGCTTTCAATAATTTCAAGTGGACTTTTTACAATGCACAGTGATGAGCCATAGCTATTAGGGCTAGGCCTTCAATTTGGGCCATAAATGTCAACACATTCCATTAAAACACCTCTATGCAAGGCTAATTTCTAAATTAACCTTTTGTTAAAGCACATATTGAACCCTCCCCCACACCGAAGGTGGTTTAGACAGCTTAAAGGTTTATGTGGTAACAGCAGTGGGATAAAAAACCTGAGCATGTCATTTCGTAAGATAGCACTGTCACCAATACTGTCATTGACACATGTGATATTGACTCAGAATAAATCTAGTTAGTCTTTAATATTTGAAGTTGTTGCAAATTGACAAACATGCAAATTTGTAATTAAAACATAAACCAAAGGTGGTTTAGACAGTTTGTGTGCCAAAATCAGCAGGACAAAATACCAGAGTATGTCACTTCCTAAGATTGCACTGTCACTTATACTGTCATTGACATGCGTGATACTGACACGCGGGATATCGTCTCAAAATAAATCTATTCAGTCTTTAATATATTAAGTTATTGCAAACTAACATGTATTTAAAACATTTTGGGGATGCCAGGAGTCCTCCTTTAAATGTACTTTTAGCAGTGACATCTCCTTATGACACAACACATCTGTTATAAACAGAGGCCATTCAAAAACCTTGCCAATCATTTATGTTCTACTGGCTCTAAAAGGTACAAAGTACTTGGACCACAAAGATCGCCACTTGTAGTGTAATTTATGGATGGTTGTTTAGCTCTTGTAGATGTTACCATCCACAGAAATTAAGAAACTAATGATAGCTGACCATCTTGGTTGCTAACGAGGATAATTTAGAATTTAGAACCATTTGCCAACTGTGTTTGCACATAGAGGAATTAGACCTCCGCATTTAACCCATCCGTGCAGTGAAACACCCACATGCATGCACACTAGTGAACACACACACTAGGGGGCAGTGAGCACACTCACCCGGAGCGGTGGGCAGCCCTGTCCACGGCGCTTGGAGAGCAGTTGGGGGTTAGCTGCCTTGCTCAAGGGCACTTCAGTCATGGACCATCAGCTGAGGGGATCGACCCGGTAACCTTCTGGTCACAGGGCTGGTTCCCTAACCTCCAGTCCACGACTGCCCCAATTTATAAACAGACAGTCCCCAAATTTACTCAATTTAACTGTTTTACACCCATCACTCAAAAGTTGAAGAAGAAAGTAATTTGAATATGTGAAAATGAAACTACTGTTATTACTCAAACTGGCTGTATAGTTATAGAGTTTACACAACAAAAACCATGAATTGAGTACTTTTTAAATAGGTTCTGTAAGTAATATAGTATTTCTTTAAGTATATTCTGCTGTGTCTTTATCAGAGTGTCTTCCCTCATATGAAAAACAGGTTTTTCTTTTCCAAACCTTTGTTAAATGCACATATTAAAACTCTCTCCTGTCCCCCAAAGGTGGTTTAGACAGTTTGTGTGCTAACATCAGCAGGATAAAATACCAGAGTATGTCACTTCCTAAGATTGCACTGTCACTAATACTGTCACAGAAATTGACACGTGTGATATCGTCTCAAAATAAATCTATATAGTCTTTAATATATTAAGTTATTGCAAACTAATATGCATTTAAAACATTTTGGGGATGCCAGGTGTCCCCAGACTTTTGAAGAGCAATATAAGTTATAGGTACAGGCAAATAAAAGAATAGGTGGTCAGTGACCTCGGCTTGACTGGCATGATGTGAAATGACGTGATGTTTTAGTTATTTGTCAACTTCACTCTCGCCACTGTCCCTGCAGATCATTCACGTCCTGTGGTGGTATTACTTCTCCAAGCTCATCGAGTTCATGGACACATTCTTCTTCATCCTGCGGAAGAACAACCACCAGATCACCTTCCTGCATGTCTATCACCACGCCACTATGCTCAACATCTGGTGGTTCGTCATGAACTGGGTGCCGTGTGGCCACTGTGAGTTCACCAGACAGAAGCTGCCCTTGTCTCGCTGTTTTAAGCACTCCATAAAGAGCTGAGGCCACAATTTATGTGCTGAATAATTCAGAAACAGAAAAGCAAATGTGAACGAGACAAAAACGCTCCATTTCCAGATGCTTCTGTAACAAATGCAGCGTTACATAGTTCTTGAGACAGATTTTTCCTTGTTCAGGCAGATAATAGGTCATTTGCACCACATCCTGATAAAGATTGTGGATATTGATCAGTGGGAGCTATAAGGGGAACAGTGCATGGCAGAAGAAAGACGGGTTCATCTGTTGGCAGCTGTGATTGCTTTTATTATTATTTCATTTGCATAGCCAGGACACTCTGTCCTGTAATTCGCTGGGCACACTGTTATCAGTATGGCTTTATGCTTGCCAACTAGAACACAACTGCCAACTAAATACTGTGCACAATATAAACACCAGAGCTGGACTGTAAACGTTTGGGCACCATGGATTGTTAAACTTAACCCATATTAATTGTGTTGTATTGTGTAGTGTTACTGTATTTGATACTCAGTGGTCTGGTGAATTCACTGCATTATTGGCTTTTAAATCAATACAGCCATAACAATTTATATAAAAATACCAGATGTTTAAAATATTACAAGTGTCCAGCTTAGGGTTCTCCTTTAGCAGCTGTAGCCAGTCAGCAGCGTGTCCATGTTGTCCACCCTAACACACACAGATATACAAACACACACACACACACACACACTAACAGCAGGCCATGTAGGAGGAGAACAGAGTGAAGGACATAGAACCTCCACACTTTTACTCCCCACGGGTTCAGCCCAGCACCACATGTGTAATATAAGTGTGTGTGGGGTGAACAGAGTGAAAGCACTGAAAATGGGTTATTTTATATGTTCTATATTTATTATCTATTGAAATAATAATAAATCACAGCATTTTTTGGGGTGAATATTGAAAATGGGTCAACACACAAGGGTTAGCTTTTTGTTCCACTGAAACATATTTCTTGTTTTTATAGAGTCTTATAAGAACTAGTACTAGGTTTTATTGTATAATAGTGGTATAGAAATAGCAAAGACTTGCCCTCAGGAGATTAACTGTGTCATGTTCCTTTTTTTCACCAGCCTACTTCGGTGCCACCTTCAACAGCTTCATCCACGTGCTTATGTACTCCTATTATGGGCTCTCAGCCGTTCCTGCCATGCGACCGTACCTTTGGTGGAAGAAGTATATAACTCAAGGACAGCTGGTGAGCTGCTGCCATTGCTGACATTCTTATGATTAATATGATTGCTGCACAACATGGGCAAGATATACTGCCTATTATTATGATTATTATTAGCATTATTATAATAATTATTATAATTTAGTGTCATGATATATTGTCACATATTGAGATTTCAGTATTCCTTACAATACATAAACACATTTATAAACATAAAGACTCTTCAGGAGTGAAAAAGATGACAAGTTCAGAAACCAATCCCCTAAAGCAGGGTCTGGTGGAATTGTTCCTAGCAGAGCATTTCAGTGATTTGACCTTTTTAAAATAAAAATAAAATTCTGGTTTCTGGTTGAAAAGTGATTGGACCCCGATGATTGCCACTTGTATCTGAATGACTGTGAATTGCGGTTCTGCTGTGTTTAGGGGTAGAGGAGCGACTGTCTCTTAGATCAGTCTGCTGGTAGGAAACCTCCCCCATGTCCTAAAATTAAAAACTCATCAAATCTACACCATTTACATGAGCGTTCGTTGTTCCGAACAGCGAGATTGTCCAAATTTTGTTTCCATGTATGCATTTAACTCTTAATTTGACGGGGTTGATGGGGCCCTGCATTATTTTAAACAAAATGAATTACATTTGCTGGATCAGATGAATGCTTTAGTTCATCTTTAGTTCATGCTTTAGTGACTCTCTCAGAAACACATCTGGACCATATGTAATTGGTGAGTTTGCTCGCAACACCCAGTAAAACATTCAGTGATTGATTAGAGACCCAATAACATAATATGCACTTATGTGATATGTTGTGATGCTGATTAACTATTCAATCAAACATCCTTTCTGAGAATTTGTCATTCTGTGAGCGACCGTGTTTCCTTTTACTGTGTAAAAGATACAGGAGGCTTCATTTGTAGTGCAGTGTGATTATTTTCTGAGCATGCTCATGAGATTGTTAAGCATGTTTATTAAGCATTTGTTTAATCAGAATAATAATGAAATGGGACATAGTGGTGACTCATAATGCCATTCATCTATTTTCTTGTTTGAAAAGGCAGTTTGTGAAAAACTAAATAAACAACTCAGCTTTTCTTTTGATCTGTTCATTATCAAATTTACACACAATCTAAAGGGCATTTTCAAATTATGTCAAAAACTGAAAAACGACAAAAATGGAGATTCAAGGTTTTCTTCCGACAGCAGCGAATTGCCAAATTACTACAGTTGGTTTTAAAGGCTGGTTTCTCTTCTGCTTTTACAGGTCCAGTTTGTGTTGACCATGTTCCAGACGTCCTGTGCTGTAGTCTGGCCGTGCGGTTTTCCGATGGGCTGGCTGTATTTCCAGATCAGTTATATGATTAGTCTCATCATTCTCTTTATGAACTTCTACATAAAGGTAGGAATTTGGTTTCGGGTCATGTTTGTTTCCCATTAAAACGCACTCAGAACCACAGAGTTATTCTGCGAATCGCTGGAGGAAGCACTTAGGGTCATATTTCACACTGAGTCATAGGTTGTTCTCTGACTGCATGACCAGAAATAAAGATATAAAGAACAATATTCTATTCTTCTAAACGTTTTAGTGGTTCAATAGTAAACCTTTGGGTTCGAACTCCTACGCAGCAGGGTGTGTAAATAAACACATGAGGCATCTAAAAGCCTGAATCAGTGGAAACATAACCACTGTATTGCTTTTAGATGTATGTAGTATCTCCAAATTTGCACCTTTACAGGAGAAAGCAAACATGTTCTTTACTATTATTGTAAGTTAATGTAAAGAGATTTTTTGTTTAAGTTATTTTGAAGAATTTATATTGGTCCATTTATCAAGAAATGTACATTTTACATGATGTAAAAGGCAGCCGCTGTGCTTAAATGATGCAGAAAAATATACATAGTAAATTCCAAATATACAGTGATAGAGAAAATGTTTTTTTTGTACCCACACATCAAAAAAAAAAGCCAGGTCCACAAATAATCTTATTGTATATATTGTAAATATCACTACTTTACACAAATCTTCATTTCACAAGTTGTCATATTACACAAGTCACAGTCAGAGTTATACATTGCTTCAAAAACAAATTTAAATGTGAGTTATTGTAAATTTTTCTAATTTATTGGTGAGATGTCTGCACTGCAAAATGCAATACCTAAGCAAAAACATCCTAAATGTAGTTTAAATTTAATATAACTCATATTTTTTACTATGAAATTATATTGTATGATTATTTAACTGATTTCTAGGTTTTTACTAGTTTTAATATAATTTTATCTAGTGAAATTCTAATCTGAAGCTGAAGGCAAACACTTTCTTTACCATTAATGCAAGTTAATGTAAAGAGATTTTATTATTTTAGAGCATTTCTGTTGGTCCATTTATCAAGAAATTTAGAATTTATATGGTGTAAGAGGCAGCTGTTGTGCTAAAATGATGTAGAAATTATTTTTTTAAATACTAAAATTCCTTAACAATATATGCACATAGTAAATTCCGAATATACACAGTGATACAGAAAATCATGTTCTTTGTACCATGTTATCCCTCACACACACACACACACACACACATATATATATATATATATATATATATATATATATATATATATATATATAAAATCTCACATTACAGATTTCCACAGTCAGAATTATAGTTTTTAAAAAAGTGGAAAATTTATTTTATATTCACAGCATGATGAATAAAAAATATGAATACGATGTCTAAGTGAAAACATCTTAAATGTAATGTAAATGTAATATAGCTAATATTTTTCATTATGCATTTCCTTTAATATGCATTATGCATTTACAACCAAGTGGTGTTCAGTTTTTGGACTTCTGCGCAAACCACAGTTTGTCCATCACGAACACCATGTTTGAACACAAGGATGTCCATAAGTGCACATGGCACCAGGACACCCTAGGCCGCAGTTCAATGATTGACTTTGTAGTCGTGTCATCGGACTTGCGGCCATGTGTTTTGGACACTCGGGTAAAAAGAGGAGCTGAGCTGTCAACTGATCACCACCTGGTGGTGAGTTGGATCAGGTGGTGGGGGAAGATGCCAGTCAGACCAGGCAAGCCCAAACGCATAGTGAGGGTTTGCTGGGAACGTCTAGCAGAAGAACCTGTCAGATTGATCTTCAACTCACACCTCCGTCAGAACTTTGACCAGATATCGGGGGGGGGTGGGGGACATTGACTCAGAATGGGCCATGTTCCGTTCCTCCATTGCTGAAGCGGCTGACTGTAGCTGTGACCGTAAGGTAGTTGGTGCCTGTCGGGGCAGTAATCCTCGAACCCGGTGGTGGACACCCCAGGTGAGAGATGCCGTCAAGCTGAAGAAGGAGTCCTACCGGGCATGGTTGGCCTGTGGGACACCAGAGGCAGCTGGCAGGTATCGACAGGCCAAGCGTTCTGCGGCTTCAGTTGTTGCCAAGGCAAAAACCCGTGTATGGGAGGAGTTTGGTGAGGCCTTGGAAACTGACTTTAAGTCGGCTCCGAAAAGATTCTGGCAAACCATCAGGCGACTCAGAAGGGGAAAGCAGTGTGCCACTAGCACTGTATATAGTGGAGATGGTGTGCTGCTGACTTCGACTGAAGACGTCATTGGGCGGTGGAAGGAATACTTTGAGGACCTTCTCAATCCCACCAACACGTTCTCCAGTGAGGAGGCTGAGTCTGGGGACATGGGAATAGGCTTGTCCATTACTGAGGCCGAAGTCGCTAAGGTAGTTAAGAAGCTCCTTGGTGGCAAGGCTCCAGGGGTGGATGAGATCCGCCCTGAGTTCCTCAAGGCTCTGGATGTTGTGGGGCTGTCTTGGCTGACATGCCTTTTCAACATTGCGTGGACATCGGGGGCGGTGCCACTGGATTGGCAGACTGGGGTGGTGGTGCCTCTTTTTAAAAAAGGGGACCGGAGGGTGTGTTCCAACTACAGGGGAATCACACTCCTCAGCCTCCCTGGCAAGGTCTATGCAGGGGTACTGGAGAAGAGAGTCTGGCTTATAGTCGGACCTCGGATCCAGGAGGAACAGTGCGGGTTCCGCCCTGGTCGTGGAACACTGGACCAACTCTTCACCCTCTCCAGGATTCTGGAGGGTTCATGGGAGTTTGCCCAACCAGTCCACATGTGCTTTGTGGATCTGGAGAAGGCATTCGACTGTGTTCCCCGGGGTATTCTGTGGGAGGTGCTTCGGGAGTACGGGGTACATGGCTCTTTGCTACGAGCCATTCAGGCCCTGTACAAACAAAGCTGGAGTTTGGTTCGCATAGCCGGCAGTAAGTCAGACTCGTTCCCAGTGAGAGTTGGACTCTGTCAGGGCTGCCCTTTGTCACCAATTCTATTCATAATTTTTATGGATAGAATTTCTAGGCGCAGTCAAGGGATGGAGGGTGTCCGGTTTGGTGACCTCAGGGTCACATCACTGCTGTTTGCAGATGATGTGGTCCTATTGGGGACATCAGGCCGCGAACTTCAGCTTTCGCTGGATCGGTTTGCAGTCGAGTGTGAAGCGACTGGGATGAGAATCAGTACCTCTAAATCCGAGACCATGGTTCTCAGGCGGAAAAGGGTGGAGAGCCCTCTCTGGGTCGGGGATAGGCTCTTGCCTCAAGTGGAGGAGTTCAAGTATCTCGGGGTCTTGTTCACGAGTGATGGTACAAGGGAGCGGGAGATTGACAGGCGGATTGGTGCTGGGTCAGCAGTGATGCGGGCTCTTTACCGGTCTGTTGTGGTAAAGAAAGAGCTGAGCCATAAGGCAAGGCTCTCGATTTGCTGGTCGATCTACGTTCCCACCCTCACCTATGGTCATGAGCTTTGGGTAATGACCGAAAGAATAAGATCGCGAATACAAGCGGCCGAAATGAGTTTCCTCCGCAGGGTGTCTGGACTCTCCCTTAGAGATAGGGTGAGAAGTTCAGTCATCCGGGAGGGACTCGGAGTAGAGCCGCTGCTTCTTCACGTCGAGAGGAGCCAGCTGAGGTGGTTCGGGCATCTGGTTAGGATGCCTCCTGGACGCCTCCCTTGGGAGGTGTCACAGGCGAGTCCACCTGGGAGGAGACCCCGGGGAAGACCCAGGACACGCTGGAGCGACTATATCGCCCAGCTGGCCTGGGAGCGCCTCGGAATCCCCCTTGGAGAGCTGGTGGAAGTGGCTGGGGAAAGGGAGGTCTGGGCTTCATTGCTTAGGATGCTGCCCCCGCGACCCGAACCCCGGACAAGCGGAAGATGATGGATGGATGGATGGATGACATTTACAACCCCAATTCCAATGAAGTTTGGGACGTTGTGTAAAACATAAATAAAAACAAAATACGATGATTTGCAAATCTTTTTCAATGTATATTCAATTGAATACACTACAAAGACAAGATATTTAATGTTCACACTGATAAACTTTATTGTTTTTTGCAAATATTCACTCATTTTGAATCACTCCATCTACAAGTGCAAGTTAAAAAACATGCAAAGCGAAAGCCACATATCAACAACTTCCAGAAACGCCCGGCTTCTCTGGGCCCAAGCTCATCTGAGATAGACTGATGCTAAGTGGAAAAGTGTCCTGTGGTCTGACGAGTCCACATTTCAAATTGTTTTTGGAAATCATGGACTAGAGACCTCCAGGCCAAAGAGGAAAAGGACTGTCCGGATTGTTACCAGCGCAAAGTTCAAAAGCCAGCATCTCTGATAGTGTGGGGGTGTGTTAGTGCCCATGGCATGGGTAACTTGCATATCTGTGAAGGCACCATTAATGCTGAAAGGTACATACAGGTTTTGGAGCAACATCTGCTGCCATCCAAGCAACGTCTTTTTCAGGGACGTCCTGCTTATTTCAGCAAGACAATGACAAACCACATTCTGCACGTGTTACAACAGCGTGGCTTCGTAGTAAAAGAGTGCAGGTACTAGACTGGCCTGCCTGCAGTCCAGACCTGTCTCCCATTGAAAATGTGTGGCGCATTATGAAGCACAAAATACGACAACGGAGACCCCGGACTGTTGAACAACTGAAGATGTACATCAAGCAAGAATGGGAAAGAATTCCACCTACAAAGCTTCAACAATTAGTGTCCTCAGTTCTCAAACGCTTATTGAGTGTTGTTAAAAGGAAAGGTGATGTAACACAGTGGTAAACATGCCCCTGTCCCAACTCCTTTGGAACGTGTTGCAGGCATCAAATTAAAAATGAGTGAATATTTGCAAAAAACAATAAAGTTTATCCATTTGAACATTAAATATCTTGTCTTTGTAGTGTATTCAATTGAATATAGGTTGGAAAGGATTTGCAAATCATTGTATTCTGTTTTTATTTATGTTTTACACAACGTCCCAACTTCATTGGAATTGGGGTTGTATTTCATAAAACAAGCATAATTATCTTCATTATCTCTTGAAAACACGTAAAATGATCTGCCAATGGAATAAGATGCTTTTACTACATAAAATCACTTAAAACAAGTAAAATTGTCTAGAAACACTGAATTAAGTTATAATATTCATACAAAATACCATAATTAGAAATATTAGATATATATGACTCCATTCAAAATGTTTTCACTTTCAGAGATATTTTTTGCTGTGCAGGATTTTCTCAGGGTTTTTTTTTTTGGACAGCATCCTTTAATACACTCTAATGTCCAGTGTTTCCTCCAGCTGTAGTGTCTCCTCCCACCATTCTTTCAGATCTGACATGAATAAAAACAATGAATTTGTCAGAAAGTGGTGCTGAAATGTGATCTGAGTTGCCTGTTGCTCTCTGTCCATCAGACATACAAGAAGCACGGAGCATCCCGGAAAAAGGATTACCGGAACGGTGTTGTTGCATCTGTGAACGGCCACACAAACGGGATGACCCCAGCAGAGACGGTCAAGCACAGGAAGCCACGGGCAGATTGATGACTTCACCAAGTCGACCCTCCGAATCCTCACAGCTCATCCATGTCTGTGTAACATTACTAAGAAAGTGATGTAGGACTTCATAATGCACCAGAGGAGCCCAGTAGACCCACCGTAGACACAAACAAACAGCTAAAGCCATTTAATCTTTAGGAGATTCCTAACATTACAAACCTCAACCTGTTATTGTTCATACTGAATTAAGGACCAGAGGACAGAGCGGACAGAGACAGGCTGTAGACTAAAAGGAAACAGGGTCCAACTTATATAGAAAGACTTTTTCAGTTAATTTACTTTCAATTCTTGTTTAATTGAATGAGATTTCATGACCATTTGTGTCACCACCAAGTCTTAAATGTGTCTTATGAATGTCCAGTACAGTGCGAAGGTCAGAGACTACCATTTTATTTATTTAATTCCCAGCCAAAATGGCCAATAAATGCAAGTAATTTGTTTTTCAGTTTCAGGGAAAAAGCAGAAACATATTTAACAGAAAAATTCCAACATCTGAATGTAATTAATATCAAATTAGGCTTGTTTTATTTACGCCTTATATTTTTTGAAATTCAGGTTTGGAGACTCACGTTTTTCCCCCCAGTTATTTGTATCTGACTTTGCCCTTAATTATGCCTAAAAGTTTTGGCACCCCATCATGCCATGTAACCCAACCGGCACAGGGAGACTTGACTTGGACTCTCCCTGGCTCCGCCCACTTACCTCCTCTCTCACACACTTGCAGATCATTCCATAGACATTAAGTCTCCCATATATATTCCTTTGCTTTTTCCAGTTGTTGTGAAGTCTCTGTTTCCTACCTGAGGTCCAAGCCCATTTTTATTTGTATTGTTTTCTTGTTCAGACCCTTTCTTATCTCTGTTTTTTTAAGTATGGTTCCACCTTTTCTATTGCCTTCTTGTGTGTTGACCCCTGCCTGTTATATATAAATAAGTGTTGGGCTGCCCCTAATAAAACCATTTCGCATTAGCTACATGCTTCAGCCCCTACATTACAACCCCTACTCAGATGACGTTTTTTTGATGATTCCTGAGTTTAACATATTGGCAAAAATCAAATAGAAATTTGGATATAATATTTAAGATTGGAAGTTGAATAAATGAAGGGTGGTCTCTGACTTCTACACAGTACTGTATAAGAATGCTAAAGCTTATAGGGTATTTTGAACAGTCAAAACAAGCCCCAATTGCAATGTGATGTGCAGATATGTATTTTGCACTGAAAACTATGTACACGTTACGTTGGTGCAGAGAAAAGTGAAGGATATAATGAATTGTCAGCGTCAGATCAGTGGCAGGTATTTATAGCACAGTAAATAATAGGCTACTGAATGTAAATGAATAGAAATTGTTTGAAATTATTGTCTCCAGATTGGTGAAACCAGTGTGTCGATTATTAGTGTGATATTTTTAGATTATTCTGTAGGTTTACACATTTCAAAAACATGGCCATGTTCTCCAGTAAGTGTTGTGACTTGGCGAAGGGAACTGACCCTTCAAGGCTTATGCACTGAAAAGGCCTGACTCAGGAGATCGGACGTTTCAACCGAGCACAGCGGCATGAGGTCTGAATATACACCATTGTGTTTTATATATTTGCTACTGAGAAGTAAAAAATGGATTTGACATTTCATATTTCCACTCGAGACATTTACACTCGGCCTTCAGTAGTAGACCATCTTGCAGCTTGTGTTAAGCTTTGCAGCACTATGCATTAAACACTGTGGTTGTTGTTGTGCATTGGTTCTGAGTCCAGATCTGGGAGCACACCTGTTCTGCATATTGTAGTCTTTTGCTGTACTAACACACCCACTCCAAATCAGAAAGGGCTTCCTAGCAAGAGGTAATCCAGCACCAGGGTGAGGAACCACTGCCAGTGTGAATGCTATTCCATGTTCTTCTGCCCCAAGAACTCGTTCAGTTGCAAGCCACTGGTGAGAATCTGAATGTGATTGGCCCTCGAATACACTAACAACATTCCTAGCGTCCTTTGCCAACTGCAATATGAGATTGGCTTTTAGACATGCTGCAGCAGGACTCTGCCCAGGCTCAGTATCTACAAATCTGACTGCACACTGCACTGATCTAAGCACCAGTATTTATTTTCAGCCTGGTTCCGGCTCTCAGATAGCCCAGCAGAAAGGTCCAGAAGACATACGACCTGAAAAAAGCTCAAATTTAACATGCTTAGGCGTGTGCTGATGTATAAATTATCACGATAACTGCACCATAAAAAGTTATGGCACATTTTACCTCATGAATATGTGGCTTGCAGATCTTGTAACAAAAATACACCTCTGGGGACAACTTGTTAAACAAGGCTATGCCACCTTTTAAACCTGCTCCCCAAAATGTCTCTAGTGTTGACTATTTAGACGTCCAGGGTACAATCAGTACCACAACTAAAAATACTTTATTAAGGGACAGTAACTCAGATATAAGATATCTTCTAAAGCTAAAGTACAGTCTGGGTTAACTGAGCTGTTTTGCTCTTGTAAGGCTTATAAGTTTACACAGCAGATAAAAGTGACCCGAATCAGATTTTCTCATCAAATCTTGCTTTTTTTGGTTTGGCTGTTCACATTATGTTTTAAATGTGATCTGTAAGCGACATCAGTCTGAACAGATCAGCTCCTAAACTGACCCTCATGTGCAAAAGAACAGAGTTTCACTTGGCTCGTCCAGAGGTAAACAATCATGACTGCCGAGGATCAGCTTCATCTTCACCAGCATCACCAGAGCCATCATGAAGCTTCACTGACTGACAGTTGGGCACGTCACCCAGAATGTGTTCAAGCCATAAAAAGGGCGCGTCACTTCTTTGGTTTGTGTCCTCGGATTCTTTCAACTTCGCTTTCAGACTTTTAACCATGCTTTGATGCTGCAGCCTCATTCTCCTGCGACCGCGCTCGGACATTTCTTTCAGAATCTCTTTGAACACCGAGGGTTTTGGACGAGTCTCTTCTCGTTTTTTGCACTAAAACATCAGCCTAGATTTTTCTGAGTCTGAACAGCGCAAAATTATGACGAATGGCATAAAATTGCATAAATTCCGGCTGTTCAGACCGAGTCACATTGCTGCAGATCGGATACGTATCGGATTTCAGTTCCACATATGAAAGCGTCTCAAATCGGCATGGAAAATGTCAGATTCAGTGTGTTTATCTGTTCACACAGCCACACATCTTTGTCATATATGAAGAAAGAGATCGGATTTGGGCCACTTTTACATGCTGTGTAAAGGAAAAGCTTATTTTGGGGGACTTATCAGCCATGCTAACTTACATTCCATCCATGAGCTAACGACAGGCTTGTTGTTTGTTGGACAATGTGGACGAGTGGATTCAGGAGTTTCACATTCAGTTTGTTACCATATAATAAGTTCCTTCCAAATTTAGCTCATGGTTGTCCTCAGACGTTCTCCTTATGAGATCACATCTGACCCTGCGAGACTGACCCTCGATGTTCTAGATAGCACATGAACTATAAAAGGTATAGCACTACTCCGCTCCGCATATTTCTTTAAATTCTCTGGCGAAACAGCAACTTGTTTGACTAAAATGCAGTAAGATGTGATTTTTTTTGCATAGGCTGGTATTTTATTACTGAATGTTTAAACATGCTAGTATTTTAGCAAAGTCTGTTGTATTGCAGTTATGTTATGTAACAGAAATCAAATACAAATATAATTTAACGTACGTTAGTAGGTTTAATTACAATTTCTAAATCAATAGTAGTCAATTGTGTCAATGAACAAAGCTGAAGTTATGTCGGAAGCATTAATCAAGAGACAGCAGTGCATAGCAACTCTACTTCTGACACCATGAATTCCTTACCGCCATCAACTTGATAATCCCCCTGCTAATGCTGTTTATAGTGTGGCTCTGTCACTGTTATTTGTGCTGTTAAGTACATACGTCTCACCAAATAATGTTAAACTTGACATTTTTAGGCAAATCTAGGACTGTACAGTATTTTGAAAGCCCTCTCATTTGTGCTAAAATGATGCTGGGCTGTTTGCACACTGTTTGTCTGTGGTTCTTTTCTTTCAGTTCATTCCTAATATTGCCTTAAACAATGTATGTAGCCTTCCTCTCTGAGCGAATCGCTTATGATGTTCTAGGTCACTGTGGTATTCTTTATTGGGATGCTTCAGTATTTCGAGTATGGCCATATTATTTAGTCAATACATGCCTTAAACGTTGGCATAAAGGCCAAAATATCCAAAGTAGCTGATATGAGTTTCTTATTGTCTTACAGCTGTTAAGCGGAGATGTGTTTCCCTATGATGTAACAACACTGTTCAAATCACACCCAGAAAATAGACTAGAAATAGACTCTGTCATAGAAACAGTGATCTGTCATTGCGGTTTGAATAAATAAATCTATTAGTGTCCAGCGTGCCATGTGCTTGATTTCACCTCTAATTAGAACTGACTTTTTCAAACCTATTTCTAATAAAAAACATGGTTTTATTTTATATGAATTGTTTCTGGTGTGTAAATCGTTGAAACATACAGAGACGTTCTATTAAACTATTAATCAAGATCACATTTTTGGGAGATACGTTTTTATTACGATATGGATTTGATTAACTTTTTGTTTTGTCATCTTTGGCGGAACAAAGAACCATTGTTTACATTTTTGCGATATTTTTGTTTTTATTGATATTGATAGACTCAAATCTGATTACGTACAATGTAAATTGTAAATTTAATTAATTACCGTGACAGAACAAACAAACTAGTTTCCCCAGTTAAACTTGGGGGGCCGTCGTCGGCTGGAGGTCAGGGAACCTGCCTTGCAAACGGAAGGTCGCTGGTTCGATCCCCAGAACTGACTGTATGTGACTGATGTGCCCTTGAGGAAGACATCCAACCCCTATCTGCTCCCTGGGGCGTTATGGGGTTCATAAAGTTTTAAATATTTTTTCGTTTAATTTTTTTTTTCCAATTAATTTGAGTTTGTGGGTTTTTAGCATTTCCATTTCTGGATTCTGTATTTACCTTATTGGTTATTGACTATGATCATCATTTTCTCCCCCTGCAGATGCACTAAAAAAAGGTTTTTCAACAGTTCTTCACTAAAGGGCTCTACATAACACCAAATGTTCTTCTGTTGTTACAAGCTTGACATAGTAACAATAGAAGAACCATTTATAGTTCTATATAGAACTCTTTTCAAAAAGGTTCTATGTACAGCACATCCTCCTTCAATCTGAAGAACTATTTTGCCATGGAAAGAATGAGTGTTCGTAGTGTTCGTCGTTCTATATAGAACCATATAATAAAAAAACTTGAAGAACCATCTTTGGTGTATTGTTGCACAACAGTTGTGTATTGTTGAAGCTTGACAATATAACATTAGAAGAACCCTTTTTGGTGCTATAGCCCATTTCAAAAAGGTTCTATATATAAAGGTTAGGACCATCTATAGCACATTTTCCATCAATGTGAAAAATGCTTTCCTGATGCAAAGAAGCCTTTAATCATGCAAAGGGTTCGAGTGCCTGTACATAGAACCAGAACCACTGTCTTTTATAAAGAACCCTTTATATATATATATATATATATATATATATATAGACATACAAAGGTAGATAAATCATATATATATATATTCTGTGTCCATCTTTGTATGTTTAGATACACAGATCCTGTTAATTATTAGTTTGACGTTGTCATTCTATGCAATCACATGATACGTTATGATTCATGATGAATCATATGACTATGATTCGTTTCTCAAAGTTGAGACACTTGTAACTGTTGCGGCTGAGTTTCAGATTAGTTGCAGGTGCTTTTACATCATGCAACTCGAGTGAAATTTAATTTCATGTAAGTTTCAAGCAACCAAAATTCCATGTAAGTTTCACAGTGTAATGCCAGCCTAAGTTTTGGCTTAAGGCTAATGTGATAGAGATCTGAGGTGGCTTTGTTGTACATTACTCATGAGCTATGTGAGCTTCATAACTTCAAAACTAAAGATGCAACCTTTGCACACCTGATCTTGGCTGACGGACCACATTTGGGTTAATTTAAGGATTAAATCAAACTTAATATTAAACTGCACTGTGACAATTTGCAACGAATCTTTTCTAGTGTTTGAATCAGAACGTCCTGTGTCCAGACTGTATCGTCCATCTCTATCAATAGATGCGTCCCACTCACTATGGACTTCATTTTCTGCATGACTCGGACAGTTTATTCCACAACTGCAGCCCCAATGTCCTCTTAAGGAGCTTAGCCGACTGACAGTTTAGGAACCAGAAGGGGGAGCTTAGCAGAGCGAATACAAATTACATTCTAATCCAAAACATGTGCTGCCTGCAGACTTCTTAACAAAGACTGTTACAACGGCCAAAGAGCTGCAAACTCGAGGGCTCTCATGTCTCATAGGACATCAGCAGAGGTTTTAAGTGTGTATCATAGGGGTCACTTACATGCAATAGATTAACTACACATTAAGTTCACATAAACTGCCTTAGGGCACAAGTACAGTTGGCTATTATAGAGATTAATTCTTTCATCCCGTCCCTAAATCTGGAAAAGTGTCCCTGAACACACCACAGCACAAAGTACACAAGGTTAGCAAGTGAAGCAGCGTTATCACCGCAGATTCAAAGTAGATGTGGACGTGGATGTGGAATAAAGTCTAAAACCATGGGACATGATTTCACATCTTTCAGAGAGAGAGAGGCTTTAGATTGTATGTTGACCACTGGACTTTCACAATACGATATAAACAGAGTGAAGCCTGCCAGTGTCCAGTCCCTCTCTTCTGTAATCCTTATCAAATGTCATGTCATAGTCATGCCCTGGTCTCAATCCTTTAAACCCTGAAGTTAGTGAACACGTTATGGGTGGATTATTGTTGTCTGTGATGAAAGTAGTTGGCTATGAATAAAGGACCCTGATTTCTGAGGACAATTGTTCTGCTGTGCATTATTCACAATCAATCTAGTTGTTCTACCTGAGAGTAGCCCAACAATCAAGCTGTCCTGAAGTTAGTTCCACCCTATAGCAAACTAGTTGTTCTAAAGAAAGGGTGTCAAATTCAATTCAAAAGGGCCATGTTAAAAAATCTGGGCCAGGGAACATTTTAACATGTTGAGCTGTAACCCGAACTGACCGTGGTTTATTCCAAATACACAAAACATTCAGCAGTAAAATACAGGCACTTGTAGTAGACCTTGAAATATTACATGAATACTTAAAATTTTCAAAATGTAAATATCCCAGGAGCTCAGGAGTTATTTAAACCTGCCTATCTGCTTGATATTACCTATCTGGTATCCTTTCCTTTCTACAAGTTCATGAAGACTTGGGCTCAGTTATATTGGCTGAACAGCAGCTGTTTGGTGACATGACTGGTGTTTGAGTAGTGTAGTGGGTAACACCTCTGCCTTCTATGCTATAGAACAGGATTTAATCCCCTGCCTGGACAAGCACCAAGCACCCTACTCTATACCAATAAGAGTCCTTGGGCAAGACTCCTAACACTGCCTTCACCTACCTGTGTAAGATGATCAAACTGCAAGTTGCTCTGGACAAAAGCATCTGCCAGATGGTGTGGAATTTGCAGGATTGAGGTCTAACCGCTGTCCCATAGACTGTTGTTGGGACAGGAGAGTTGGAGCGCACATTACATTGCAGTGCATGCTGGGGATTGTAGTGAAAGTGGCTAATGTTAATAGAAAATTCAAATATTTTTGTGGGCCGGATAGGATTGTGTTTGACGCATGAGTTGTATAGTGTAGTGCTAGACATCCACATAGCTGTTCTGTATGTGATATTATTAGCAACCTAAGTTGCTTAGTTAACTAGGTCGTTTGGTTGCTAATTCCAAAGACAGCAGGCATATATCGATCCTCTGGCTGGTTAAGGTCAGCATACTGCTGTCTGTACATACTGCTGGTTCAACCTCAGACCCAGATCGTTGTCCTGCATACAGGGTCTAACTAGTTTTTAATCTTCTCAAATAGATTTTCAGCCTTCCATTTTGGAAAATGAATGAAGACAAATAAAACAAACAATTGAGAAAAAAGTTAGTGACTATGCCAACTATAAAATGATTTTGTCGAAAATGTTGTTGCTGACACTCAGCTGGATTGATTACTGTATAAAACTGTATAACCAGCTTTATTTATGAAATTGCTGGTGTAATTGTTTACTACACTAGTTTACAAAGCATACTGGAGGAAGGAAATTAAGGTGAAATGAGTAAAGTGGACAGTGAGTGAAATAATGAGCACTGAAAAGTGACATTTTGTCTAATACTCTGCTTAACTAGCTGTGGGCTGCCTGGAAACCACTGAGCAAAATGTCGGTGGGCTGCCAGCTTTGCCGTCAGCAGGCTAACAGTGGCATGCTACCATCTTACTATCTGGGCTACACTATAGAAAGGGGCCATATTAAAAAATCTCAACAAATCTGCAGACCAGAGAAAAAAAATTTATTTAATTTTTAATTCATAATTTTAATTGTGCTGTAACCCGAACTGCCCTGTGATGGACTGGCGACCTGTCCAGGGTGTATCCTGCCTTCCGCCCAATCAAATCAAAATCAAATCAAATGTATCTGTAGTGCTTTTTACAACTGATATTGTCCAAAGCTTCACAGAATTCCAGTAAAGACAAAGTTTTAATATGAAATGTAAAACCCCAAGGTGAGGAAACCAGAGGCAACAGTGGCAAGGAAAAACTCCCTCAGAGCTGAGGAAGAAACCTTGTGAGGAACCAAGGCTCACAAGGGGGGACCCATCCTCCTCTGGTCAAACTACCTACAAATTTTTGACCAAAAAGACGACCCTATGCATCACATAGGTCTGCTGTTATGCTCATGTGTACTGATATAGTCATAGTATATATACAGTGGTGCTTGAAAGTTTGTGAACCCTTTAGAATGTTCTATATTTCAGCATAAATATGACCTAAAACATCATCAGATTTTGCTCACACCTTGCTCTTGGAGTGATCTTTGTTGGTCGACCACTCCTGGGGAGAGAAACAATGGTCTTGAATTTCCTCCATTTGTACACAATCTGTCTGACTGTGGATTGGTGGAGTCCAAACTCTTTAGAGATGGTTTTGTAACCTTTTCCAGCCTGATGAGCATCAACACCTCTTTTTCTGAGGTCCTCAGAAATCTCCTTTGTTCGGGCCATGATACACAATCATAAACATGTGTTGTGAAGAGCAGACTTTGACAGATCCCTGTTGTTTAAATAAATCAGGGTGCCCACTCACACCTGAGTGTCATCCCATTGATTGAAAACACCTCACTCTAATTTTAAATTAACTGCTAATCCTACAGGTTCACATACTTTTGTCATTCACAAATATGTAATACTGGATCATTTTCCTCAATAAACAAATGACCAAGTATATTTTTTGTCATTTGTTTAACCGGGTTTTCTTTATCTACTTTTAGGACTTGTGTGAAAATCTAATGATGTTTTATGTCACATTTATACAGATATATAGAAAATTCTAAAGGGTTCACAAACTTCCAAGCACCACTGTAATGTAAGCAATGATGATATTATTATTATTATAATTATTATTTTTAATAGTAGTAGTAATAGTAGTAGTAGTATTCGTAGTAGCTAGGGCGTGGGCAGCTGGTCTGAAGCGGGTAGCAGGAGAGCTCGACAGTCAGTCATCCACCAATGTCCGGCCAGACAGGTGAAAGCCATTGAAAGCTGGGATAGACTCCAGCAACCCACCGTGACCCAGAAGGATAAGCAGTTTAGATGATGTGTGTGTGTGTAACTCGAACTGGCCACTGTTTATTCAAAATCTGCAAAAAAAAAAATACACGCACTTGTAGTAAACCTTAAATTTGCATTGAATATTGGTGTATTCTTAATGATTATATCATTTTAATAATATTTTTATAATATAATATTTGTTGGGGTAGGAGAGTTGGAGCACTCCGTCACTACTGAAACAATTGGTTTCATTAGTGTAAAGATTGTTTTGGTAGTGACAAAATGGAATGTTCAATCATTTATTCTAATAAAATAAACATAATGAAGGTAAAGGGTCACTCAATGCTAAACACTTTAGTCCCAAGTGTGTTTACACAGCAGTTTCTCTGCACATTTTAGTGCACGATTTCTATTTAATCGCTGAGGTTGACATATTGGAAAAAATGAAACATAGAATATAAAACGTGCCCTAACTACAACATGTTTTTCCCTCCTTTGTACTCAAGAAGGTTGAATTCAAGATAAGGCGGATAAGAGGCTGAATGTAACCTGGGATTGCTGATAGCACTGTGTGAATAACACCTTTGGAAAGAAGCCATTCTTGAAGCTATTGTTCGAAACCATTTGCACTGTTGTATATATTCCCTTATAAGGGTTGCCCACTTGACTGAGGTGACTGAGGTGGAGTGAGATGTTAAATTCTGCATGCACACACTAATGCAGGGGCTGCTCAATCCTGGTCCTGGAGGTCCACCACCCTGGAGAGTTCAGATCTCATGTACTCATTCAAATTCCCCTCAAAGCCTTCATCAGCTGGATCAGCTGTGTTATGAGGACCCGAAGCTAAACTCTGCAGAGCTAAAGAATTCCAGGGGCCGGATTCACAAAAGGGTTGAGATAGAAAATCGTCTGAAAAGTGTTTTTTAAGATTAAGAGACCCTTATTAGCCCCACAACGGGGAAATTTCACCTCCGCATTTAACCCATCTGTGAAGTGAACCACCACATACACACTAGTGAGCACACACGCACTAGGGGGCAGTGAGCACACTTGCCTGAAACGGTGGGCAGTCCAACCCGCAGCACCCGGGGAGCAGTTGTCTTGCTCAAGGACACCTCAGTCATGTGCTGTCGCCTCTGGGGATCAAACCGGCGACCTTCCGGTCACGAGGCTGGATCCCTAACCTCCAGCCCATGACTGCCCCCATAGTTTTTCTTCATTTCATTCTAAAGAAAAAAGTTCAAACATCTGAAGGGTTCTTTTATCTTCTTTTCTTAACTATTTTCTTCAGAATAATTCTAAGAATAAGTGCTATTCTCAAAAATGTTATGTTCTTAAAGGTTTTCTTAAGCTTACGACCGACTCACACATCTCAGACAGTAAGAGTCGACAAGGTGATTATCTTAAGAATAAACCTCGTTTTTTTTTCAAGAATTCAAACTTTTAAATACATTCTTAGGAACGTCTTAGTGTTTGTCTTAAGAACCTTTGCAAGTTTTTTCTTCAGAAGGCTTTCATGAACTCATCGATTTGGCAGGGCTGCTCTAAGCTGAACCCCAGCTCATAGTCCAGGGTTCAGCTGGTTAATATGGCAAAATGTAATATCACAATACTTCAAGACGTTTTTATGATACACGGTGTCACAATTTATGCTTCCTGATAAGTTGGAATAGACTAAGTAGTGCCAACAAAGTTACTATAGTATTGGCAGTATCTTTCTATAGGTGGCAGTATCTTGAAGCAAAAGCTTCCACAAGCTCCTCACAGTGCCTTGCTGTAATTTCTGTCCATCCCTCCTGACAGAAATGGTCTAACTTGGTCAGCTCTTCTTCCTCGAACTCGAACAAATTTTCAGTAGGATTCATGTCAGGGTTTTGTGATGGCCAATTCAGTCCTTACACTTTGTTGTCTTGAAGCCATTTTCTCACAATTTTGGAGGATCATTGTGATGCTGGAAGTCAAACTTTAACTTTCTGGTTGACGTCTTGAAGGCCTTGAGCTGTTGCTTCAGGATTTCTAGATATTCCTCCTTCCTAATGACACCCTTTGCTGCCACCAACATCCGTCACAGTTGGGATGATGTTCTTTGGATTAAAAATCCTAGCAAGACTGAGCTGCTATTCATCACTGCAACTACAGGTCCTCATCATGATCTTGCCATCTCAGTTGAGAACTCTCTGACTGTTTCGTCTGTAGGCAAGAAGTCATGGCTTGATTCTGGATGGCCAGTTATCGTTCTTAACTCACATTGCGAACCTAATTTGGTCATGCAGGTTCCTCCTGTACAACATCCGGAGGATCTGATCCTTTCTCCCTCTAGAGGCCGCCCAGGTGCTAGTGCAGTCTCTGGTCATCTCAAGGCTTGACTACTGCAACTCGCTCTTGGCTGGTCTTCTCATGCAGGCCATCAGGCCTCTGCAACTCATCCAGAATGCGGCAGCACGGCTCATCTTCAACCTCCCCAAGTTCAGCCAAGCCACCCCACTGCTGCGCTCCCTTCACTGGCTTCCTGTAGCTGCATCAGATTTAAAACCCTAATGCTTGCCTACAAAGCCAAAAATAGACCAGCCCCTCCCTACTTGATAGCAATGGTGAAATCTCAAACTGTAGCACGAGCCCATCGAGCTTCAAGTACAGTTCCTTTTTCTCTGGATATCAACAAGGACCTTTTGTTTCTAGCAGTATCTGAGCTCAGGACCGGCTTTCTCTCTAACCTATTGGTAACTAGCAAAGATTCTTTCTCTAGATAAAAGTCCTTTTTGTAAGTCGCTCTGGATAAGAGCATCTGCTACATGCAGTAAATGTAAATGTAAAATCCTTGCCCATTTTCTTGCTTACATGGTGCTGATCATTCTGGCCAAATTGTTCCATTTTTGTTTTATCTGACCAGAGAACACTCCTCCAGAAGGCCAGGTCTTTGTCCTTTGTTATTGTCTTGGGGTTCAGTTGAACCTCTCAGGCCAACATTAGTTCACTCCTGGGGGTTAAATTTGTGCCCCGTTCCTGAATGACATTGTGTCTGTGTGGCCACAAGGTTTTTGTTTGCACACATTTGACTGTATAGATACTTTACTGCAGACTCAACTGACTCGGAGTAAAACACAATCACTAAAACTAGCAGGCCAGTTACTGTTGTGCTGCAGCTACAGTAGATTCAGAAGCACCTGACTGGTTCTTTAATGTGACACAGGTGGACTTCAAGGGCAGTCAACTCCCTACTAGAATCCAAAAATGCAAATACAGCTGCATGTTACTTTAAATCTACTTTGCTTTAAGAACAATGTTGATTTGCATGGCTTTGCCTGAAATGATCAGTGAACTCTCTTGGCCCAACTGTGTGCCTTAACACAGAGAACAGAAATGCATGTAACCTTTAAAGTTCTAATAAACAAATAAAATATACACTCACTGGCCACTTTATTCAGTTGCTTGTTAACACAATTAGCTAATCAGCCAATCACACGGCCGCAACAAAATGCATTTAGGCACTTGCTGAAGTGCAGACCGAGCATCAGAATGGGGAAGAAAGGTGATTTAAGCGACTTTGAACATGGCTTGGTTGTTCGTGCCAGACGGGCTTGTCTGAGTATTTCAGAAACTGCTGATCTACTGGGATTTTCACGCACAACCATCTCTAGAGTCTGAAAAAGAGAAAACAGCCAGTGAGCGGTGAGAGTTGTGTGAACGAAAATAAGGTCAGAGATTGGGCAGACTGGTTTGAGATGATAGAAAGGCAACAGTAACTCAAATAACCAAACAAAATCTCTGAAGAATGTTTCCAACACCTTGTTGAAAGTATGCCACGAAGAATTAAGGCAGTTCTGAAGGCAAAAAGGGGTCCAACCTTTTACTAACAAAGTGTACCTAATAAAGTGGCCAGTGAGTATATGTATGAATAAAAAATAAAGACCTGTTGTGTAATATGTAAGACTGGATTTAAAAAAGCAGCGTATTCTCACCTCAAATATACACTACATAGCCAAAAGTTTGTGCACACCCAAACATATCTGTATGTGCTTGGTGAACTAATTTGAAAATCATTGATATAAAATTTAACGCCCCTTTTTTCCTACAAGGAGATTCACTCAAAAGAGTCCCCGAATATTCTGGAATAACTCTCTCTGGGATGAAGCAATCTGAACGAAACACAATGAGCTTCTCAGTATATGGAGTATCGAACAGCCCGGCATGCCAATGCGTCGGAGCGACAAGTTGGGTACCGGACAGCCGTCTCAACAGTTATCCTCCATTTTCAACTTGTGGGTGTAACCCCACCGTACCCCTTCATGTGTCTGGCAGAAAACAGAGATCACTTCCAGCAGTGCATGTAATCGATTACACACATGTGAAGATATGCAGCAGATTTTTCCAGTTCAGATCCTTCATCTTAACAGGAGTTACAACAGAATATTCAGGGCCTCTTTTGAATGAATCTCCCTGTAGAACTTCCATTCAGCCACCAGAGCATTTGTGAGGTAAGGCCCTGATATTGTGGAATAAGGCCTGGCTCACACTTTGTGTTCCAATTCATTCCAAAGGTGTTAGATGGAGTCGAGGTCAGTGATCTGTGCAGGACAACCAAGTTTTATCACAGCCAAACTCAACAAACCATGTCTTTATGGAGCTCACTTTGTGCACAGGGATTCAGTCATGCTGGAACAGGAGCTGCAACAAAGCTGGAAGCATATAACTGTGTAAAATGTCTGCGCTGTAGCACTAATATCACACTTCACTGGAACTAAGGGGCCCACCCCCTGAAAAACAGCCCAGCCCATCATCCCTCTTCCACCAAACTTTATTGCCGGTACTATGGATTCCAGTAGGTGGTGTTCTCCTGGCACCCACCCAGATTCATCCATCAGACAAATAGATTGTTAAGTTTCTAGAGAATGTTTCCACTGCTGCAGAGTCCAGTGGCGGTGCTTTACACCCCTCCAACCAACACTTGGTATTGCACATAGCGATCTTAGGCTCGTGTGCAGCTGCTTGGCCACAGAAACCCATTTCCGTGTGTGCACACGTTCCACTGCAAGTTCTGCTGGCGTAATATCTGCCGCTTTACATTGTTGCTGCTCAGAGGCTTTTTGGACTGTCTGACTGAGTGACACTACATCTCAGCTATGATACAGCCTGGACCGTCCACTTGAGTGATGCTGCATCGCGGCTGTGGGGCTCTCTGAACCGGGGACCTGATTGACATGACATCACAGCCTGGGCTGGCTGCTTGGTTAATGCTGCACTGCACCTGTGGGGCTGCCTGGACTGGTAGTGTTTGGCTGCATAAGCAGCACTATGCCTCAGCTATGACCTGAAAGAAGGTGTTCTGCGACACTGCTGCATCTGAGTCACTGAGCTTTTCTGTACGATCCACTCTCCTGCCAGGTCTCGTATACGGAGACTGAATGGCTTCACCTGTTTATGCACCTGTTAGCAGTGGGTGACTGAAATAACAGAACCCACTAATCAATAGGGGCATCCACACAATTTTAACCATGTGGTTTATATACAAGCCAACATTTAATAAATCTTTAACATGTTTATTTGGTTGTTCCAGTCATCAGTAGACAGTAGAGTTTCCTCACACTGAAATTCACACAGAAAAACAAATGTGAAAACATTCATTATTGATGTAAAGTGAGCAAAAAACAGCTGCTTTCTTTATGCTTTAGCTTAGACAAATTAACACACTATATCTCTGGGTTTATGATGGCAAATCCGTTACTACATCAGTTAAAACAGACACAAAAACTTGTAATGTTGCTATTAAGAATTCTAAAAACCTCAAACAAACATTATCTTTACATTCATCAGAAGCAGCCTCATGCTCAAAGCAAAGGTTGGGTGAGGGATACTGCGCATGGTGGAAAGAATTATTCATAAAACTTTGGATGGGCTGACGTTCCACATGCATTCATCAGCTCACCCTACAGGGGGCGATCTGAAAAGGCAGTATAGCTCTTCACGCGTGCAAAAAACAAGGGGGTGTACATTTTATCCAAGTCAAACGCAGTGATGACAGTTTCTCCAGTTGATCTGGAAGAGTGAAAAAGAAAAACAAGGGAACAGGAATTCAAACAGACCTTCATGACTTCATGTCTGCACATCTTCATTCTAATATTTTGTTGAGTGCATAATTTGTCATTCATTCAAATTAAATTATTCAAATTATTGTTTTGAGCCCAAGATTCTAGTCAGTTATTCAAATTCAATTATTCACATCTGTGAGCTGTAACTACTTGGTCTTTGCCATCTTTAGCCTATATATTATCTTATATTCTCAAAACAGCATAAAGAACTAAAAATCACATATTAAATCACACATAACCACCTCACCTTTAGGCAATAAACAAGTTAGCTTGTCAATTAGATATTTATTACTCCAATTATACATGTATTACTGTTGGTGTAGGTTTCTCTGTGCTCAAATACAAACATCATCCCCTTGTGAGGAATCTAAATTATTAGAAAACTTTCTGTACATTTCACAAAAAGACCATTACAATATACAAACCTTTCACATGCTGCTTTTTTACCCAGTTAAAATGACCATTTTTATATGTTTTTAAGCATTTTAAGTAACTTCTCAATGCTAAAATTTTTTTTTTGTGCTACAACACTTGCCACTTTAATAGCATCAGCAAGACATGCTCAGATTTTTTAATATACGGCCCTGAAACAGTATAAAGGCAGACATAAAGGTTGAGATGCAAGAAAATGTTGATTGCATTTTAGGTGCATAAACTCTACGATGAAGACTTTAACACCAGTTTTAATGTGAAGACAATTAGAACAATGATAATGGGGATAATCTAGGGAAATCGCCTATTTAACTATTTTAAATGCACATAAATACATCAGACAAAGTGCATTCAGTGGTATTAAAGTGTAACACAGGACTTTCGAGACATAAATATTAAAATTAAAGATTTTAAGACTTAATAAAAAAAATATCAGATTTCAAGACTTTAAGGATCTCTGGATAAAGACTACTACTCACAGAGATAAGCCTAATGTGCTTCAAACTGAGTAAACAACCGTTAAGTTGCTGCCCTCTTCTGCTGGTGATGAATCAAAAGGTTAATCCTTTTCAGGTTGTAGCTAAAGAATCTACCTGTAGGTGATGTGGCAGGAGTGGTGGATCCACACCAGCTTGTTGAAGCGCTGGCGACCCCCAGAGGACAGCTGCAGCCCCACATGGAAGGTGCGGTCAGAGTCGGGGGCTGGGTTCCGCCTGCAGAACCGGCTTCTCTGGTATTCGGACACCTTCTACACAGACAGGACAAATACATGCTGTTTATCACCATGTTAGCTTGAAATGCTAGAGAAAACTGTGATAAACAGGACAGTGATTGGCACTTTAGGTTCTGCTGCTTAAACTTTATTGAGATTTACTGACCGGCCCAGTTTTGTGATACCAGCTCTCAAAGATGTTTTGACAAATTAAATAACTTACAACTGCTACATCTTCAAAGCCTGTTGTCAGAACCTCAAAATTCTGTACTTTGTTGTATCTGAGAATAACAGTCAACCATTATATGAGGAGAACATGACCCACCTCTTCTTTTCTCTTGGAGACGACAACATAAACTTTGGTTTGATTGTCCGTGTCCTGGGACAGCCGGTAGTGGCCAAACAGGATGGACTCCATCCTGTGCAAAACAGACAATATGATTCAACCAAATCACATATCAAGGGTCCCCCCATTAGTAGACAGCTGAAATGAGAACCAGAATTACGGACATATCTTTTAGTTAAGGAGCTAAGCTCTATAGATCTTTAAGACCAAAGACGAACAGACATGCTGAGCTGCATGACATGGACGGAAGATTATCATTGAGATTACACCAATCTGGCATAACAATATAACCACCTCCTTGTTTCTACACTCATTGTCCATTTTATCAGCTCCACTTACTCTATAGCTGCACTTTGTAGTTCTACAGTTACAGACTGTAGTCCATCTGTTTCTCTGATACTTTGTTACCCTGTTCTTCAGTAGTCAGGACCCCCATGGACCCTCACAGAGCAGGTACTATTTGAGCAGTGGATCATTCTCAGCACTGCATTAACACTGATGTGGTGGTGGGTGTGTTAGTATGTGTTGCGCTGGTCTGAGTGGATCAGACACAGCAGTGCTGCTGGAGTTTTTAAACACTGTGTCCACTCACTGTCCACTCTAATAGACACTCCAACCTTGTCGGTCCACCTTGTAGATGTAAAGTCATAGACGATAGCTCATCTGCTGCTGCACAGCTTGTGTTGGTCATTCTCTAGTCCTTCATCAGTGGTCACAGGACGCCGCTCACAGGACGCCGCTCACAGGACGCCATTGGCTGGATCATTTTGGTTTGTGGACGATTCTCAGTCCAGCAGCGACACGGAGGTGTTTAAAAACTCCAGCAGCACTGCTGTGTCTGATCCACTCAGACCAGCACAACACACACTAACACACCACCATGTCAGTGTTACTGCAGTGCTGAGAATGACCCACCACCCAAATAGTACCCACTCTGTAAGGGTCCATGAGGGTCCTGACCACTGAAGAACAAGGTTAAAGGTGGCTAACAAAGTATCAGAGAAACAGATGGACTACAGTCTGTAACTGTAGAACTACAAAGTGCAGCTATAGAGTAAGTGGAACTGATAAAATGGACAATGAGTGTAGAAACAAGGAGGTGGTCAGAATGTCATGCTGACTGGTGTATTAAAAGACTTCAGTGAATGGTGAATCAATAATTTAACATGATCAACAATTAGTCTGCTTTATTTTGACCAAACTTATCTACTTGTGCTGCATTGCATGAAAACCTTGTTTCATCAAAGAACTTGGACTGGTCAAGATACCCAAAGCACACAATTAAGCAAAAAATATTAAAGTTACACTACACAGACCTAGTTACTGCTAGTAGTGGGTGTCATTGTCAAAAATGTATATCACAGCCTAATTAAAATGTGTGATTAGTATATAACAGTGTCTTATATAAATACACAAATAAAAATGAAAAGAAAAAAAAACATTTCTAAGCAAACCTATTTTTGGCTACTGACAGTGGCTTATTATTCTAGAATGTCCTTCAATTTTTAATAAAAATCATTTTCACCATTCAAAGTAAATTTGATATTTCTGTTGTGCAAAATACAACTGTAAACAATGTATATTGATAAACCTATGGCAATACTGAACTTTAACACTAGTCCCGTGAACCTGGCAAAACACTGCTAAATGTTTTCTATCTTCATTTTTATTAGGCTGAAGTTGGCTTCTTATTCAGCAGCTGTTTTTTCTCATTTTCTCTTTCACCTTAAATAGAGAAGCATTTACATTCTGGCACCTGTACAGGCAAAAAAATGTAATTATTGCATCACTTAAGATGGAACGCAAAATTCGAATAAGAAGCTAACTTAAGCATCATCAAATTTCTCAGGCATTTTGTCTCGAGTCTTATACACTCTACAGTCGTAATATTTAGAGAAAAAAGTAATATTTCGAGAATAAAGTCTTGTTCCACCTTAAATGTGCAGCAGTTGCATTCTGGCGCCTTAGGCACCATTTAAGTTGGAACAGGAAAATGCAAGAAGCTGGCAAATGAGAAGTGACTTCAACCTCGTAAATAGTTGAACGTTGAGACATTTTACAAGAAACTGTTCCATTTTTGTGGAAGAGTTTCCTGCTGGAGATGCGAGAAAAGTAATATTTAGAGAATCAACTCGTAATATAATACACTCTCAGATCATCAGACACAGCTACAATTTGGAAAATATCAGTCATTTACGCTTCAGTACCAGCTGGAACTTGCCATGTACCGCTAACCAAGTCAGACGGTATGAAAGGAAGTACTGCAATTGGTCTGGTGGCATGTTATTCTAAGGCTAACCCCAAAAGACCAGCCATGCCTTTACATCCACTGCCTCGAAAACAAAGTGAACTAGTTCAAATGGAACGGACAAAACAGTGAGAGGTGATCAAGGAGATGTGTTTTCATTGGCTGGATTGGTGTTTTCAAATGTGACTGAAGCCTCCTTTAGCTACTCAGCTAAGGCCAACAGTAGCATGTTTATCATCGGTGCTAAATGTAGGCATACCAATATAACGGTTATGGAAAAAACTCACACCTGCAAACAATTTTTTAACCTGATGAACTGGTTTAACACCCACTACTGCTCAGAACAAGTTTGCTAACAAGAGGATCCAAAGACAAACACCTTGTGTTCCTGCTACGCAAACGTGGAACAGTAGCCAGAGGCTCCTCAGGGGTGGTCAACATCATCACTTGACCATCAGGGAAGAAGCGGAGGTACCTGGACAACATACATAAAGTTCAGACAAGAAAATAGTGAGAGCCTCATATGTATCGGTTATTTGTCATGTGTTTTTCCACATCCAGGTCCTCGAGGGCCTACTGTGTTGGCCTACTGCAAACAAACTCATTAGCTACTTCAACTCTCTGAGTTGAAAATAGGCGCATTAGATCAGGGAAAGTATTAAAAATATAAGTGCAGGAAAATGGCTTAGAGCAGCAAGCTTACCTGTAGTACTCCACCTGGTGCCACTTTCTATAGAAGCCATCCAGAGACTCCTCGCCCTGTCGGATGTATGAAGTTTTACTGATGTAAACACCTGCAAGGATCGGAGTTGAAAATTAGTCCAAGTTAAGAAAGGGTAAAAAAAAAATGTAATACAAACATTTGTTCTACTGCCTTCAGGCAAGACAACAAGAAAACAAAGCACATGCAGTTTACCATCATAGCGCACACGTGGCCTCTCTAAAAACATCTCCCTCCAGGAGGTGAAGGGCAGAATTTTGGTGCAGTTCCGGCCCCAAACCCTCAAACAGGCAGCATGCCAAATCTCAGGGTCTCTGTGAGGACACAACAGAGTTCATACACATCAAACTTTACAGAGAACTGATCATGTTCATTAGTGCATAACAGGAGGAAAATAGTCTTGATATAAGTTTGTGAAACTAAAGAGCCACTTTGTCCTACAACAATCAAACCACCTTGGGAGCCACAACATTATGTCCATTCTATCATCACATTTTACCATCTTGTCTCCAAATATGTCTCTGTATGTGCTAATGTACTATAGGCTAACAAATATATATATTTATAAATAAATAAATAAAAAAACAGGCTCCCTTTGCTCTGCTTTAAGCTTTAGCTCAGCTATAGCTGCTTTTCTCACATCTCCAGCAGGAAACCTTTCCACAAAAGTGAAACAGTTTCTTGTAAAATGCAACATTCAACTTTTTACAAGGCTAAAGCAGCTTCTCATTTGAATTTCCCGTAATTCGGCATGAACATTGCAATAACATTACATTAATGTTAATGCTGCAAAAGCATCTGAATGAGTTCTTCAATTTTTCTCCCTCTAAAAATGCACATATGAGGGCTGTTCAGGGAAAGTTATCTGTTACTCAGCCTTACGCTGCTCATTAGTTTGTCGAATCATGTGGTTCACTATTGCGTAGTCACTAAGCGCAGGTTTATTCACTCTAAAGTCAGATACTAGTCTCATGCCCTCATGGACGTGAAACGAGAAGTCAGAAAGATCAAATCTGAGCAAAAAACATCTGAGCAGAGCAATACAGCTAAATCTTAATAAAATAATTATGCAGAAATTTGAAAAATTTGTGGTGTCTCTTTAATGAAAATTTTATCAGTACCATAAAGGTGTACACTTCACTGGTATACAATTACTGACTGAAGCCCAAACAAAATCTGGTCATTGGTGGTCCTAAGGTGTCCCTTTCTTTAGATGGGGGGTAAAAAAAACAAAAAAAAACAAACAAAAAAAACAACAAAACAGTGCAGCATATTGAGACCTACAGTCTGCACCTATATAACTTGCATCTGATAAAACTGTGTACAAGATAAACTGAATTAAGTGTATATAAACATCCACTTGTTTTCATTTCCTTTCATACCACCAAGTTCCCTACTCAAAAATCCAGGCCTATATGCTTATACTACTTCCTGTACAAACATCACCCTTTAATATAATGAACGTGTAAGTTCAACACTACACTGAGATGGTGCAGATTTCCAAACATGTAGTATACCCAAGAGCCCACCTTGCACAGATGTAGAAACCCCTGCAGACAAGGGAGAGCTGCTCTAGAGCGCGCATGTCCAAGTCACAGGACACCACCCAGCGGAAGATATACATCAGCACCTCCATTGGCAAAGCTGTGGAGACATAAAGCACAAGGACCATATTTCATGAAACCTCCAAAAAAAAAAGAAAACTTTTTTTTTTTTTTTAATGCACTGAATATTCGGCAACCGAAATTATTCAGCCGAAAATAGTTACAAGTCTGTGTTTGGCCGAATAAGTGAAAACACTGAATAATTTGTACCAAACAATGAGGTTTCCCATCCTAGGTACTTGTCTCCTTCTTGCACAAACACAGACAGCAAGAAACTGTTTAGCGCTGCATTTAATGGCATCGCTGAAAAGAGGAATAGACTTATTTGAGAAAGTAGAGAAGCTTCTTTTCATAAAGAAGAATCTGCCATTTTTCTTGAAGAAGTAGGCTAAGCAGGCTTATTTCTAGAATGACTGTTCATTTGTTGTGGGTTCACCCAATTTTTTCAATGCACTTTTTAATGCACCTTTTTGTCATATGGTATACAGAGAAGACGTATGTTATATTCTTTCAGCAGTCAGTTATAGGCCTAACAGGCTATACAAGGGGCAAATAATAAAACTTGGTTTTACTTATTATTTATGTTACATAATATGGTCACACTGTACTTTGGGGGGGCGACAAATAAAAATATTGTTTTACTAGTTTATGTAGAGTCACGTTGACATTTTATTTTTACTTTTAACGGGGGGGCAATTTTTTTTGTTGGTATGTGTGCTGGGTCAAAAATGTTCAAAGTTCAAAAAATATTTTTAAATTGCAGTTTAGTAACTTTTTCTTTGAAAACCAAGACAAAAACACATTTAGCCTTTTTAATTCATGAAAATGGTAAAAGTGAATGAAACACTTAGAAAAACTTTGGCCAAATGCTTAATTTTGTTCGGTTTCAACCAAAAATTCAAATTTTAGTGCATCCCTACGTTTAGGAATAGTATAACTCCTCACATGCACCCTGGATGAATAGGTGTAAGTCTGCGTCGCTTTTAATTTTGCAAATCAACAAGCCAGGATAAATTATAGGCCTCAGGGAACAGATTAAACGCTGGAGATGCACAAATCACAATTTTTTTTTCCACAATCCACATGGTCTGAAAACAAAGTGTGAAATGTGAAAGATGCATCCTGTTACCTGAAATATGCACCTGAGATGTTTCCACCTCAGGCTCACAGATCTTCTGAGAAGAGTGCTCTACAGCCAGCTGCTGTTGGAAGTACGCAAGGAGATCATCTATCTCGTTTTCATTCTCCTCCAGGCTGGAGAGACAAAGAAAAACACAAAAAAAAGGTTTCACAAGAGCGCAAGAGAGAGAGACAAAGAGAATTAAATATTCACAAATTGTGAGGAAATTCTTTTATTTGCCGTTCAAAAGGCACGCAGTCAAAGCTGCGGCCAATAAAACTCAATTTCTTTGTAATATTTCATACACGCGTCTACTCCACTGTCATTATGTGAAGCAACAATCGTCACCAAGTACGAACAATGTACTTGTTTATATGTACAAATGAGACAATGTTCTGTCCAGTGGACTTACTAGCTCCCGCCAACTCTATCTGGATCAGGAGATCTGTTGTAGTTGATCTTAAACTCAATGTCAGGCACAAGCTGCATTGCACTCTTATAGTACTTGATGGCTGTAACATCAAAAGATGCAGTTACATATTCAGGTCACATCCATTTTGTTTGTTGTTCACTCTAAAGGCACCATGTACCTTCATAAACAGCTCCATTTTGTTCCTCCTCTACAGCTTTCAGAAACAGCTCTCGAGCCTGAAGTAGAGAGAATTCACAGTAAGACCACCTTTTTATTCGCAATCATTTGTCTGAGTACTTTTCACAGTAAACAACATACCCAGAGAATAAACTTAGAATTACCTTCATTCATTATAACAGCATTATTTAACCCTCTACTGCATGCACTAGAAGAGATTTTTTAACTTTTTATTCTCTGGGGTATATTTTGCTTTGTCAATCTGAATTTTCATGACAGTAATCAGTAATCAAATAAATTATTTATTTATTTATTTTGTAAAAGCTCCTCTCAAATTACCAGGAAATGTGTTTTATGATCTACACATATTGCCATATGCTTACAATTTACTGATGAAAGCCAAAAATCTCGTTCTTTCTGTTATTTTATAAAAGTAATTTTTACAGAGCAGATCACTGAAGAGACGCCATCTGTTTATAGACTATAGACTAGATTTGGGGAAAAATTTGTCGACTTTCAGTAGAAAAACAGAGTTCAGCTTCTTTTATTATAAGGGTTTAAAATGGCATCACCATCTATTTGACTGGAAAGAAGAGTTACAGCCTCATACGACACCCAGCTTCTGAATTCTGAATGTAGCTTATGAAATATGAAAGTTATGAAGAATATGATGAAGTGCGTTTTGGTGGTCTCAAGGAGTTGAAAAGGTTAAATGTTCAACTTTCTTGCATAAATTGAATTGATTATTAAATTAAAACTTTAAGTCTAAATGAAAAAAATTTAAATAAATAAATAAATAAAGTGTGCAAGGGTTCTTCTGGGGTATGTTGCCTTGAGGCAACATTGGGCGAGAATTAGAAGAAATGATATGCCGTGTGCTTGTAACTGGCTAAATCCATTCCACTGTCACACAATGTTGCTTCTAGGCAACAAACATTTCTGCAAATCATCACAACAAAGGGGGAAAAAAAGACTGTTAAAAAGAAGTTTAAAAGTGCGCAAAGAGACAGTTTGACCAAATACATGCTTTTTATTCATTTAAAAATGAATAAATAAATTATTCCCTCTATTGTTAACCTTGTTGTCCTTCAATACATGTATTGAATGTATATGTTATTATACTGTGAGGAAAATGGGTTTGTTGCCCTGAGGCAACACTGTGCAGTAGAGAGCAGATCAGGTTATACATACAACACATATTATATGTAACACACATAAAACTGCATCATAATAAGCTTTTCTGACTCTGTATAGTCAGTATAGGCAGTACTTAAAAGAACAGACAAGAAAGTTTCATTAAAAAGAGATTCAGAAAAAATGTCCATAGGGTGAAGCATTTTCACTACTGTAAAAAGAGTTCAAATCACAATAATGCCAGGGGTCCATGATGTAGTGATGTACGCTACATGGCCATTTAGCTCAAGTGTTTCAGCCACACTGATTGCACAGGTCAGGACAGTTTGTACAGGTACAGGACAGGGCAGTCGTGGGCTGGAAGGTAGGGAACCAGGCTTGTCACTGGACGGTCACCAGTTCGATCCCCTGAGCCGACAGTGTACGACTGAAGCATCCTTGAGCAAGGCACCTAACCCCCAACTTCTCCCCGGGTGCCATGGATAGGGCTGCCCACCACTCCAGGCAACTGTCCCCTAGTGTGTGTGTGTGTGTGTTCAATAGTGTGCATGTATGTGGGTGTGTCATTGCATGGTTGGGTTAAATGCGGAGGTCTAATTCCTCTGTGTGAAAAACACAGCAGGCTAATGGTTCTGAATCAATGATTGCGGTGTATAAAATCACGCACACAACCATGCAATCCACATAGACAAATACAGGCAGCAGTACTAAAGAGCTCAGTGATACTACTGCCCTGGTCAAATATATAGTCTGTTATTGTGAAATGAAGGCATCTAGAAGCAACAACAGCTCAGCCACAAAGCAGCAGACAAACTCTTAAGGCCCAATCCCATTTCACCCCTCACCCCTACCACTGTGCAAAACAGAGGGCCAAGGGCTCATTCACATCTACGGGTAGGGTGTCCCAATTGTTGAGATAGAGGGGTGGGACTACAAGACCCTTCAAACAGAGGTTTTTCAGAGACTCCAAACAGAGAGCTATGAGGAAAAAAAAAAGAAAAACTGGCAAGATGGAGCAGAAGAGACCAAAGAAATCCACAAATGTGAGAATTTTCTGTTTAAAAAAAAAAATAAAAAATCACGATAATCACTGCATTATCTAAGTTTAATGTTGTTTGTGTATTATGCTCGTTTTCTTCATAAGAAGCATGAAAAAAAATCACTTATAGCATGCTAATGTCTCTGCAGTGTGGAGTTTTAAAATTACTAAAATAATTTATAGTTATATAAATGAAGTTGATGGATCCTCTCACCAAGGCCAGGCCCCTGGGGTTGTTTGTGTAAATGACGTCGATGAATCCTCTTACCCAGGAACAGGCCATGATTCTTTGTGTGAGGGAGTTTTGGACACAGGAATGCACCTGGACCTCGGAGAGGCCAGCAAAATTGCTTACATAGTAAAAGACAAAGGCAAGCTGACCCCTGAAGAGCAAAGTAAGATGATGAGAACCGGCAAAAAAAAAAAAAAGTGTCAAAATGATGGCCTTGAGAGGACGGAATGGCCTGGTACTGCCAGACTGGAAAGTCTAGAAAGAATAGATCCCAGGGATTCTTGGAAATAAACATTTCCAAGGAAAGCGCCAAATTAAGAAATAACAGGAACCAGAAGTGATTCAAAGTCATATAATAAGGGAGGGATGGGGTGATGAGCTCACCCCAACATAGGATATAAAGAAGGATGCTTTGTGATGATCTGTGCATGTGTGCCTAGCTAGCTAACTTTCCCGTTCTACCTTAAATAGTCCAGCAGTTCTGACACCTGAAGTGCCAGAATGTAACTGCTGCACCGTTTAAGGTGGAACGGGAAAATTCAAACAAGAAGCTGGTGAATATCTCCCTTCAGCTTCATATCAGTGAAGAATTAGTGGTGGGCAATAACAAATAATTGCCCCCCTCTCTGAAGGTGTATAATGCCCTAAATGTAACTAAAGCCCATCAGTGAGGAGCTGAATTTTACCCTCCTCTGCTGTCACTGCAGATGGGCAGGGTTGCCTACAGAGCAGTGCTAGTAGCTGCTAATGAAGTGATGCTCTTTTTATTTTGAGGGTTGTTGCATTTCATAGGGCAAGATTTCAACCACTATCCCTTGTAACTCAGTTCCAAGAGGTTAGGGCAACACTTGAAAACAAGGGGTAGGGGTAAACAGAAGAAATTGCATTGGGCCAAAGTGTGGGGCCGGCGTGGGTGTCTATGTGCAATGCTAAGTGGCAGCTGGAGGGGTGTAAAGTGCCGCCACTGGACTCTGGAGCAGTGGAAACATGTCTGGAGTGATGAATGCTTCACTACCTATAAGTCTAATGGACAAGTCTGGGTTTGGAGGATACCAGGAAAACCTGACTTATCAGAATGCATAACACCAACAATACAGTTTGGTAGAGGAGGGATAATGGGCTGGCCCTGTTTATCAGGGTTTGGGGTGCTTAATTCCAGTGAAGGGTGATGTTAATGTTGGCTGTATGGTCTCTTTAGTTATGGAAAGCGTTTTTTTTTAATGAGTCGCAATTGTTATGCGGTTTGTCAGTAATGCCCACCTTTTCCTCCCTGGCCAGCTCCTGTTTCTTTTTCAGATCAGAAGCCCTGGAGATGCGTTTCTTTGCACCAGAGCTGGGCAGTAGTTCAGACATCCACTGAGCTCTAAAAGCACTGAGCTCAAGCTGCAATAGAATTGGATGGATTATTATTGATGATGGGAATCCCAAAACATTCAGTCTCTAAATTAGGAAGAAGATTTCTGCATAATAAAATGCAGAGATTGTAAACAGTCATTCAGACACGTTCACGGTGCTGGTGAAGGGAACCAGGCATCTGAAAAATTTAGTCTCTAAAACCTCTTTCAAAGAAAATTAACATATTGTCTGATGCGTGGCAGTTTTTACATAATTGCAGAATAATGATTGGGCAGATTTAACCTGTATTTTACTTTCCTTAACACTACATGTAAAAGAAGGTGTGTAGGCTGGTTATTTTGGATGGTAAATAAGATGGCTATATTTGTGTGTTGTGATCAGAACCAGACGTCCACCTCTAAAAGCTCACAGAAAGTTATTACATGAAATGGTTAGATATACTAGGCCTGATGCCAGACACGTTGATTTATAACAGCTTTGAGATTTTTGAGGTTTTGGCTTTTTGTGTTTGGTGCTGTGGGGCAAAATAGTCCCCAAAGATTTTCCCCCCCCCCCCCAGATTTTCCACTATGTTCCATCATGAACATTCCATATAAAACTCAGAAGACTTGTGTAGGTTCACTGCTGGTTTAGATAGTAAATAAAACATATATATGTGTTGTAGTCATGGCGACCCCTGGTTCCTATTACCACCACTGTAAAGACTTCTGAACCATTTCACACCAAACTGCTCTGAATCACTGTTTACATTTCACACATTGAATTATGCAGAAATTTTAGAAAAACTGTGGAATTCCCCTTTAAGACAGAGCATGACTGATGTATAGTCACTGACCTGCAGACTAGAGTCTTCAGAATTTTCATCCTCTTCCTCCTCAACAGAACCATTACCAGCATTCTGGCTGCCTTCAGCCTGTTTGAGGAAGAAAAGGTCACTACTGCTGATAAGACCAAATGCACGGTTTAACAGCACACAATCTGCATAGTGTTGTAGGTCCCTTTAGAAGCAGGTGTACAAATATTGACACCACCTACTGTAAATATATAGTTTTAGTAGTTAAACATTCACCAAACACTGGGCGGGTGACTTTGCAAGCCTGACAACGGAGGGGGGGCGGGAGCACCTTCCTAAAGTAGAACCCCACCAATTTTTTCAAAAAAATTCTACATCATTAAATTTTTCAGATGTAAACAAAGTCATTTCATGGAAAAGCTGTGTTCTAGAAAAACTTATTTCTCCAATTTCCCTTTGGGGGTTAATAAAGTGTTATGGAGAACTATTCACGCCGTTGGTGATCGGAACCAGACGTCCACCTCACACGCCGAAACATGTTACATACACACGGCCCAGTGTCCGTCACAATGTCTTATGACCGTTTTGTGACAAAGTTTTGCTTTAAAACATACTTTAATACATTCAGTTTAATCAATTCCTGGCAGAGAGGTGCATAAAAGGTGTTGTAAGGTAAATAGTCCCCCAAGACAACCTTCTTTTTCTCATATTTTCCACTATTTTACAATGAACTTTACATTAAAAACTCAGAAAGCTTGTGCAGCTTCACCGCTGGTTTTGACAGTAAATAAAACCACCACCACTGTAAAGACATCTGAACCATTTCACACCAAACCCCTCTGAACCTCTCTGTTTACATCTCAATGACTGGGTAATTCAGAAATTTTGGAAATACTGGGTTTGGAACTCCCTTTTAACATTACAAACTGAATTGTCTAGTAATGTCACTACTTGCAGTTTGTTGTGCGACGTGAACAGAAATGTTTTGGATGCCTGGTCTGGTGACTGCTCTATTTTTGCTCTCAGCGATTCACTGCCAAACCTAAAATTAGCCAGTTAGCTATGCACGTCTATGGAGTTGTTAGCCAACTAGCTGCCTCTTCAACAAGTTACCAGTATAATTATATCTTCAGGTCAAAGCTGGAGGTTAAAGCTGGAGTGTCTGTGCCATGCCTGACTGACTGACTGCAGGCTGGATTTGTTTACACGCCAGTTCAGCACTTAAGCTAGCGTTAGCCACAGCAGGCTAACGGTACACGTCATGCTAAACAGCGGCGCGAATTTTTCAGTTCCACCTTAAATGGCGCAGTAGCTACATTCTGGCGCCTCAGGCAGCCATTCGCCAGTCCTGTTCGAATTTACCGTCCCACCCTAAATGGGGCAGGCGCCAGAGTGCAACAGCCGTAACGTCCATTTAAGGTGGACCGGGGAAATGTCAATAGGAAGCAGCTTCAGCCTCGTAATAACGACGACGGTTAGTTAGCTAAGCTATCTGGCTAACGCAGCTTACAGGCACTAATGCGTGTTTACCATGGTCGGCTTATATGCGAGCTCTCCTTCTGACGCCCGAAACGTTTATTCTCGACGTCGTTTACAGATCACGGTCGGAGAAACGGACCACACAGCGGGCGAATTTACGCGCTCGCCACACGGCAGCCATCCCGGAGAGAGCGGAGCGGGGTCGGAGTCTGAAGCAGGTCGTCCGCTTTAGATCCGAGCGGAGCGAAACCTTACACCTCTCCACCGCTCGCGTTTTAACTTCAAAATAAAAGTTCAGCGTCGAGGCCTTTTCTCGCCAGACTGTCTGGAAAATGGCCTACGATTTTCTCTCCTTCTCTGTTTCGGACAGGATTGCTTAAAAGAAATTGGCTTAGCTAGTAGCTCGATATGAATATTAATCCAATGATAGATAATCGATATAAATACTAATGCTAATGGATATAAATAGGGAATCTTGTTGCAGATGTTTGTATATATCTATCTACTGTACTGACATGGTATTTCAAAAATAATTACTTATTTTCCCGCAAGTTTGTGACTTTTTCCCCAAAGCGATAACATTTTCTAGAAGTACTGACTTAGATTTTTGAAACAGTTACTCATTTGAACAAAAAATTACTTAATATCTTGAAATAATTAACCTGTTTTCTCTACATACTGACTTAATATTTCAAAATAATGTTTTATTCTCTCAATATTTTACAATACTATGTTGAAATAATTGTTGCACTTCAAGAAAATAATTATTTTGAAATAATAATTATTGCTAGATACTAAGTCTTTTTTTTTGCCATTGTTATTGTTCTGATAATCTATGTTTTTACATAGTCAGTCTGTATGTTGATTAAAAATAAGTTATTATTTTGACATAAGTCATTTTAACCAGATGCCAACGCAAAATTTTGAGATACTCCTGCCAGAAACAGAAAACGAGAAAAAAAAAGATGACTGTTTTTTTTCTCTTCGTCCTGGAAAGAATGGGCTTCCGTAGTATTGAGTGTAGCCCATACACACACATCCTTCCAGCCAAAAAAGAAAAACAAAAACAAGACATAGGAACTATTCAAAGTCTCTGTTGGTTCCTAATGGTGTTCAGTAGTCTGTAATGGTATTGTGTGTTTTCCTGACAGGTTGACATCACAGTGTAAAGGACTCTAATCTTATCTAGTGTTCTGGGACTGATCCCAGATGCATATCATGGTTTTCTGAAGGGATAAAACATTGTCCTATAGGAAACTAGTGGTCTCAAATGGTAACCCTTAAGACAATTCCCACTAAAAAGCAAAACCTTCAGGTCTTAATCCTAATAGTTCTAATGGTCTTTTTTTCAGCAGGACTGCTGGAGTAAGTGAATAAAATGCAACAATAATCACAAAATAATACACAGAATTAACTGGTTGTTTTTTGCCTGCCTGTATTGTTTAATCCAGCCAAAGTAAATATGGTTTCTTCACAGTTTACAGCCAAATTGTCGTGCATGAATGGAAGAGCCAGGTCAGACTCTGTCGTTCTGAAAAAGGTTCAGAATCACTGCGTTATTATGAAGAAGAAATTCAAATGAATTTGTTCATGTATTTAGCTGTCTGGCATTATACATAACCGTATAGAAATCTAGGACATGGACATACATCAACCAGGCACAACATCATGACCACCTCCTTGTTTCTGCACTCATTGTCCATTTTATCAGCTCCACTTACTCTATAGCTGCACTTTGTAGTTCTACAGTTACAGACTGTAGTCCATCTGTTTCTCTGATACTTTGTTACCCCCTTTTACCCTGTTCTTCAGTGGTCAGGACCCCCATGGAGCCTCACAGAGCAGGTACTGTTTGGGTGGTGGGTCATTCTCAACACTGTAGTAACACTGACATGGTGGTAGTGTGTTAGTGTGTGTTGTGCTGGTCTGAGTGGATCAGACACAGCAGTGCTGCTGGAGTTTTTAAACATCTCAGTGTCACTGCTGGACTGAGAACAGTCCACCAACCAAAAATATCCAGCCAACAGCCTCCTGTGACCACTGATGAAGGACTAGAGGATGACCTACACAAACTGTGCAGCAGCAGATGAGCTATCATCTCTGACTTTACATCTACAAGGTGGACAGAGAAAGTAGGAGTGTCTAACAGGGTGGACAGTTGCCTTAAATGCAATGGCACAGCCAAGGGGTGGCCAGTGCCACCCATGTCTGACGCATGGCCACCATTTTGCAAAATGAGACAGTCACCTTTCATCAATAAAGCAGTCACCAGAGAAATGCTGTCCTACCTGCTCCCTGCAAAAATCTGCAGTGATGGATGAAGTACACAAACTATGTTCTAAAAGTTAAAGTAGAGACACCCAAGGTAAAATATTACTCCAGTAAAAGTAGAAGTTCCTCCCTTTAGACCTCCACTTGAATAAAAGTACTAAAATATTTGCCTTCAAAAGTACTTAAGTATCAAAAGTAAAAGTACTGAAAGATTAATTATGGCTCTGATGTCCTGTTATCATTTTTATAACAAGACTCGCTTCATGAACTCATTTTAGGTGAAAATCCTCCAGTGTCTCTCTTGGTAAACCAGTCTTTTAATAGAAGGTCATTAGTGATGCTGACGTCTATTAAAATGATCATAAGCACAAAACACTGAAGGTAAACAGTTTCCATCAGGGAGAACGAAGTGGCTCTGAAATCACTTTTTACAAACAAGCAAAGTTTCAGTTTAAGATTTATTTACAACTTAGTTCCAAGTTTAAGTTTAATAAAAACTGGCTTTAAACTCAGGATCACAAATGAGCTCCTTTACTATATTGATCTGTAGGTCTCTGTTCATAAACATAAACCAGCCCAAACTAATTTACTATAAAATGAAATGGTGTTTGTATAAATTCAGAAAAAAGCCGCGTCAGTCACGACTGCATATGTGGACATATTTCTATATTGTGCTCTATTTACACAAAGTTAGGTTAGTTCATCATTTATGTTGAATAGACTCCCAACATTGTACACTGCTGCGCTGACGTTGAACCGTGTGCTGCACTGGGTCGGTATGACCAACAGGACAAAACAAGCTCAAAACAAAGTGACCGCTGTGCCCTGATTGGTGTTCTTGCTTTGCACTTCTTTCGTTTTGACATGTTACGTTTTTATACACACAGAAACCAAAAAGAATGACAGATTTCATAAAATGTAGTGGAGGAAAAAGTAAGAGATTAGACTTTGAAATGTAGTGGAGTGAAAGTTAAAAGTCGCCAAAAATGGAAAAACTTCAGTACAGATACATGAAATAACTACTTAAGTACAGAAACTAATTACAGTTACTCAGTTACTGTCCAACGCTGAAAATCTGCCATCAGAACAACTGATAAGGTAATAAGTTATAAGGACAATGTCCGGTGATAATGCTCACAATAAGCGGCTGGTCGTTGTCCTCTTTGTTCCCACATTAATACCGTATTTTTATTTTGTTATATGTTGTAATGTGGATTACAGGCTTTTAACTGAGGACACAGTATTCAGCAGAAAAAATAAGGGAACCAAATAAACACTGTTTTTAACCTTGTCAAAACCAGGACTAAAATCAATTTCAGTTGATTTAGTAAAGCCAGTTTAATACAAGCGCAGAAGAACGTTATTAACTGCCTCTTCATTAAGTTTTATTTTACAAGTAGTTTGCCACCCAACTAAAAACACTGGGTCTAACCTTGGCCCCTCCCCTTTCTACAGAGCACGTAATGTGACAGGCTGATTATTTTAGGGTGTAGCTTCAAATTAATTTATTAAGGCCACAAGTTATGACAAACTTGATTTTGGGCTTACATATAATAATTTGTGGCCTCAGTATAATAGTTTGTGGCCTCAGTGTAGTAATTTGTGGCCTCAATATGCTAATGTGTGGCCTCAGTTTAGTAATTTGCAACATAGTAAATTTTGGCATCATAATAGTAATTTCTGGCCTCAATAATGTAATTTTTGTCTTCAATATAGTCATTTGTGGCCTCAATTTAGTAATATGTGTCCACAATGTAATACATTTTGGCATCATTATAGTAATTTATGGCCTCAATATAGTAAGTTGTGGCCTTAATGTAGTAAATTATGGCATCATTATAGTAATTTGTGTTCTCAATATAATAGCTAGTAGCCTCAATATAGTAATGTGTGGCCTCAGTATAGTAAGAATGTAGCTTCAATGTAGTAAATTTTGGCATCATTATAGTAATTTGTGGCCTCAATATAATAGTTTGTGGCCTCAATATAGTAATTTGTGGTCTCAAAATAATAGTTTGTGGCCTCAATATAGTACGTTGTGGCCTCAATGTAGTAAACTGTGGCTTAATTATAGTAATTTGTGGCCTCAATATAGTAAGTTGTGGCCTCAGTATAGTAATTTGTGGCCTCAAGGTAGTAAAGTGAGGCTTAAATATAGTAATTTGTGGCTTCAACATAGTAAATTTTGGCCTCATTAGAGTACTTTGTGGCCTCAATATAGTAAGTTGTGGCCTCAGTATAGTAATTTGTGGCCTCAATATAGTAAGATGTGGCCTCAAGGTAGTAAAGTGAAGCTTAAATATAGTAATTTGTGGCCTCAACATAGTAAATTTTGGCCTCATTAGAGTAATTTGTGGCCTCAATATAATAGTTTGTGGCCCCAATATAGTAATTTGTGGCCTCAATATAGTAAGATGTGGTCTCAATGTAGTAAAGTGAGGCTTAAATATAGTAATTTGTGGCCTCAACATAGTAAATTTTGGCCTCATTATAGTAATTTGTGGCCTCAATATAATAGTTTGTGGCCCCAATATAGTAATTTGTGACCTAGAGAGCAGGTGGAAAAGAATCTGGAGAGGTGGAGGTTTGCACTGGAGAGGAATGAAGGTCAGTAGAGACAAGACGGAATACATGTGTGTGAATGAGAGGGAGGCAGATGGAAAGGTGAAGATGCAAGGAGTAGAGGTCGTAAAGGTGGATGACTTCAAATATCTTGGGTCAACCATCCAGAGCAATGGACAGTGTAGAAAAGAGGTGAAGAAGAGGGTGCAGGCAGGATGGAGTGGGTGGAGACGGGTGTCAGGGCTGATGTGTGACAGAAGGATAGCAGCAAGAGTGAAAGGGAAGGTTTACAAGACAGTAGTGTGTCCTGCTATGATGTATGGTTTGGAGACTGTGGCTCTGTCTAAAAGACAGGAGGCTGAGCTGGAGCTGGGGGAGATGAAGATGCTGAGATTTTCGTTGGGAGTGACAAAGATGGACAAGATTAGAAATGAGCAGATCAGAGGGACAGTGAAGGTGGAGCAGTTTGGAGATAAAGCCAGAGAGGCCAGGTTGAGATGGTTTGGACATGTGTTGAGGAGGAATAGTGGATATATTGGTCAAAGAATGTTGGAGATGGAGCTGCCGGGTAGAAGGAGAAGAGGTAGACCTCAGAGAAGGTTTATGGATGTAGTGAAGGTGGACATGGAGGTGGTTGGTGTGAAAGTAGAGGAGGCAATGGATAGGGCAAGATGGAGGCAGATGATCCGCTGTGGCGACCCCTAAAGGGAGCAGCCGAAAGAAGAAGAAGAAGTATAGTAATTTGTGGCCTCAATATAGTAAGATGTGGTCTCAATGTAGTAAACTGAGGCTTAAATATAGTCATTTGTGGCCTCAACATAGTAAATGTTGGCCTCATTATAGTAATTTGTGGCCTCAATATAATAGTTTGTGGCGTAAATGTTCTGGCTACGCCCCTGTTTAAATATTCCCGTTCAAAACTCCCGCGCCACCGAATCTCAGGATCCAGAGCCGCAGTTTCCTCGCTCCGTGGAGTCCGGTTGGGAGGAGGCGACCGGAGCGGAGCGGAGCCCCTCGGATCTGAGGGCGGTAATTTATTTGCCCCAGCCTTTGCTCCAGATTACTTGCGATGTTAGGCTGAAATTACAACGTGGACGCCGGCTTCGTTCGTGGTGAACGCGAATAAACCGTTTCGTACTGATCTGCGGGACTGACGTCTGTCAGCGGCTGAGAGTGAATCATCTGTAGCCTGGCTAACGTTAACGCTACAGCGGGGATGCGTCGCCACTGAACCGGAGGCCTAAAACTACATTTTCTTATTAACCGTTTGAATCTCAACACATCAACTTTCTCTCGCACGATGGAGGAAATCCTACGGAAGCTCCAGAAAGAAGCCTCCGGGAACAAATACAAAGCTATTCGGGATGCCTGCACCTCTGCTTGTGGTAAGTCTCGGGCTGAGTCTCAAATTGCTCCCTACACCCTTATGTCCTTTGTAGTGCACGATGTATGCCATGGGAAAAACACAGCTTCTGCATCGAAATGTTTGTTAATAGGAAGCCATTTGCAATTCGACAAAGCTGCATGAATCCCTCGTTAACACTTGGTGTGATATTTCGGTGTAGAAGCTGTAATCCCTTAAGTGCGCTACGTAGGGTGTAGGGAGTAGGGAGCCTTTTGAGCTTGAGACTCGGGCTTATTTTCATTCCTACACCTGTCAACAGCTCCGTCTTCTTCAGGCTCCACAGGGCGCAGCTGTACAGCTTTATTTACGTGTTTTTTAAGTCGTTTATGTCGATTGTTTCACCGACGTTCACTCAGTGCGACTCTAAACTACATTTTAGGATGAAAACTTTTTTTGTTCAGTATTGGACACCAGTCGGTCGCGAATGTGCAAAACAAAACATGCACGAATCGGGTTTGTTCCCAAAATGAATCAAACCTCATCATTACACTCTTAAAAAGAGCCTTACTCAAGGGTTCAGTAGTAAAGGGAATGGTTCTAATTAGAACCATGATGGTTCTAATTAGAACCATGATGGTTCTTTGCATGGTGAAGTGTTTCTTCACTTAGCTGGAGAATGTATTGTATGTGGTTCTAGATAGAGCCTATATGGAACTATATACAAGTCATTTGCCATCAGTCTAAAGAACCTTTTCACCATTTCAAGAACCATTTAAGCATAAAATGTTCTAATTAGAACGATTCCCTTTACTAAAGAATTCTTGAAGAGAGAGAGAGAGAGAGAGAGAGAGAGAGTAGTGCAGTGGTACCGTACTTTAAAAATGGTTCTTTAAGGGTTCTTTGGTAAAGAAGATGGTTCTATAGAGAACCTTTGCATGCTTAAATTGTTCTTTGCATGGTGAAGAGGTTCTTCAGACTGATGGAGAATGTATGGTATATGGTTCAATGAAGATCATACGTAGAGCCATAGACAGCATATTTGCCATCACTCTGAAGAACCATGTCATCATGCAAGGAACCTTTTAAGCACGAGTGGTTCTAATTAGAACAATTACCTTTACCAAAGAATTCTTGAAGAACCATGTTTATTAAGAGAGTAGTGCAGTAGTACCGATCCATATACACTTTAAAAAGAAAATGGTTCTGTAGAGAATCATGAACACTCAAAGAACCCTTTGCATGTTTAAACAGTTCTTTGCACGGTGAAGAGGTTCTTCAGATGGATGGAGAATGTATTGTATATGGTTTTATATAGAGCCTGTATAGAACCATATACAACACTTTTGGTTCAAATGAGAACCATTCTCTTTACTTTTGAACCCTTGAAGAACCATCTTTGTAAGAGAGCAGTGCAGTAGTACACTGATCAACCATGCACACTTAAAGCAGATGATTCTTCAAAGGTTCTTTAGTAAAGAAAATGGTTCTGTACCCTGAACACTCCAAGAATCCTTTGCATGATTGAATGGTTCTTTGCATCATGAAAGGGTTCTTCAGGTTGATGGAAAATGTTACTTATGGTTCTGTATAGAACCTTTTTGAAAAGGATTCTGTGTAGCACCAAAAATAGGGTTCTTCTATTGTAACAATATCAAGCTTGTAACAATAGAAGATTGTATATAGAACCATCTGCAGCTGCAGCACAAACTCCATCAATGTGAAGAACCATTTAATCATGCAAAGAGTTCTTTTGTATCTCCATGGTTCTATATAGAACCATTTTCTTTGCTGAAGAACCCTTGAAGAACCATCTCAACACCTCCTTGTTTCTATGCAAACACTTTGTTAGCCTCCTTTTACCCTGTTCTTCAGTGGTTAGGACCCCCATGGACCCTCACAGAGCAGGTACTCTTTGGGTGGTGGATCATTCTCAGCACTGCAGTGACACTGACGTGGTGGTGGTGTTTTAGTGTGTGTTGTGCTGGCACGAGTGGATCAGACACAGCAGTGCTGCTGGAGTTTTTAAACACCTCAGTGTCGCTGCTGGACTGAGAACAGTGCACTAACTAAAATATCCAGCCAACAGCGTCCTGTGGGCAGCATCCTGTGACCACTGACGAAGGACTAGAGGATGACCAACACAAACTGCAGCAGCAGATGAGCTATCGTCTCTGACTTTACATCTACAAGGTGAACCAACAGGGTAGGAGTGTCTAATAGAGTGGACAGTGAGTGGACACAGTGTTTATAAACTCAAGCAGCATGATCTGAGAATGACCCACCACCCTAATAGTACCTGCTCTGTGAGGGTCCATGGGGGTCCTGACCACTGAAGAACAGGGTAAAAGGGGGCTAACAAAGTATCAGAGAAACAGATGGACTACAGTCTGTAACTGTAGAACTACAAAGTGCAGCTATAGAGTAAGTGGAGCTGATAAAATGGACAATAAGCGTAGAAACAAGGAGGTGGTTTTAGTGAAGTGGCCGGTTGGTGTATTGCCTGTTGTTGAACATGTCTAAATATGAAGATGTTCCTCAGATAAATGAGTTGCCATTTATATTTTTAATATAACATTTATATCTAAGAATTAAAGAAGAAATAACACATGGAAAAAACCCCACTGACTGATGATCCCCCTGTCAGTATGTGCACCCTAGTTCAGATTCCGCTGTTTATGACTGAATTATCAATGTTAGGCTGTGTGGAGATTCAGTAAAGAGGCTACGTGGCTGGACAGCCGTACAGATGCGGTAACCGAACATGCAGCACAACCAGAAGCTCTTCCTTTGCGCTGTTAAGTGTGTACAGTTATAAAATGTGTTTAGGAGATGTATGTATATTCACCCTGTTGAAGGGGACTCCCACCAGAATTTCATAATTCAGTGTTTGAGCTGTAAACTGAGAGATTCAGAGCAGTTTGGTGTAAAATGGTTCAGATCTCTCTACAGTGGTGGTGACAGGACCCAGGGGTCACCATGGCTACAACACAAATATAGCTGTTTTGTTTACTGTCCATATTTACGGAAGTCTGTAACCTTTGTCAAAATTACATACAATTGAAAAAAATATCATATAATTTCTAAAAAAGACAATTTTTTGGTCTTTTTCATACATTACAAAATATATATTTCATAAATACATTTGGAATATATATATTCTTTTCCATTTGGGTTGCCAGTCTTTGCATTTTTCCTAAAAGTGTGTTGTTAGTCAATGTAAAGCACAAGAAATATTGTATTTTAAATGATATTGCTGCCTAAATGTGGGTTTATGTCTGAATAATTCCACTTTATTTTGATACATTATAATAAACAACGTGCAACAATAAAATATGAACATTGAAAATGTCAATTTTATTTACTAATTAAATAGTTACTGTGACTGTGATGAATCTGAAAAAATACGTTTTCTTTGCGGATTGTTTTGCAAAATTAATTATGCAGAAATTAGTTTTTAAAAAGTGGTGAAATTCCCCTTCAGCTCCACAGGTTGTGTTTTCTCTGGCCACACAACTGTTGAGTGCAACTGGATTTGGAAATGGCTACAGAAGCTTCACCAGCCTACACGGGTTATATAAGAGCTTCTGTTCACAAGGAGATGAATTGGGAATAGATACACACACTGTAAACAGCAGGTGTTTATAGTGTTATAACCATAAAGGCGAATCTTGCTTCAATTATCATGTTTTACAGAATGTGTAATTTGTCAAATCTTTCCCATATAGGAAAAAATAAAAAAAGTGTGTATATATATATATATATATATATATATATATATATATATATATATATATATATATATATATATATATATATATATATATATATATTATTTTTATCTACAACCCAATTTCCAAAAAAGGATGCTGTGCAGAATGTAAATAAAAATAGGATGCAATGATGTGCAAAACATTTAAACCATAATTTTAGATAAAAGTGCTACAATGACAACATTTTAAATGTTGAAACTGGGAATTTTTTTTTAATATTTGCCCATTTTGAATTTGATGCCAACAGCACATTCCAAAACAATTGGGATCCTGTTTACCACTGTGTTTCACCACCTCTTCCTTTAACACTCTGTAAGTGTTTGGGAACTGAGGAGACACTGCTGTAGTTTTGAAAGTAAAGTATTTTCCTGTTTTTGTTTGATACAGGATTTTAGCTGCTCATCAGTTCAGGGTCTCATTTGTCATATTTTTAATTTCATAATGCACAAAATGTTATCAGTGGTGACCGGTCTGGATTGCAGGCAGGTCAGTTTAGCACCCGCACTCTTTTAATACGGAGCAATGCTGAAATAATCAAAGTCTTCCCTGAAAAAGACGTCGTCTGGATGGCAGCATTTTGCTGTTGTTGGAAGAAAACCTCATAACTCCAAAATGGTAACTTTACAGGAGAAGGAAAACACATACATTACTTTTAATATGAGTCAATGGAACCAGAATTTTTTCTAAGTGATGTTGGGTCATGAAATTTTGACACAATATAAAGGACAACAGCCGTTTTCAAATTATGTCAAAAACTGAAAAAAGACAAAAATGGATATGGATATACATGGGTTTGTTCAGATGGCAGCGATATGTTGACATGTAAACAGAGATTTCTCCAGATTCTCTGAATCTTTTAATCATATTAAATACTGTAGATGATGAAAAGCAAAAGTTCTTTGTATTTTACGTTGAGAAAAAAAACTTTTTTTTGGAACGGTTTTGTTGGCATGAAACTCAAAAAGGCATATATTTTTAAAAACATTGCACATCATTGCATGATGTTTTTATTTAGTTTTTACACGGCATCCTATTTTTTTTGGCTGTATTTGAAAAACATGTCAAATGTACATTGCAGTCCATGCTGAAATACATTCCAAGACTAAAATATATTTCAAAATATATATTGTCATATTAACCAAATAAATTTTAAAATACAGTTATTTGTTTATGAATGGGGAAGCAGTTCACCTTGAACTGTACCACACAAAAAAAGAAAGTCCTTTTGAAAATGTATGATAACAGTTGAAATTTTGTCTAATGCAATTTTATTTGATACCCTTTGAAATGAATTTGTTTTCCAGTATCTTCATTTTAAATATGACCAAATGAACCTTCAACATGATAAAAGCGAGTATTGTAGGTACTGCTACTCAGTACATCATCACAGCCGTGATGTTATTGGCGATAACACACTCCTCGAGTGTTCTACTGCTTTAATACAACAGTTAAATAAATACAGTAAGAACTTAATAAACTGGGCCCTGAACGCGGCGTTTAATATGTTTTAATGTTCAGTTCCTTCCTCCAAATTATAGTTCCTTAACAAGCAGTTTGTTGATACATCAGAGTAACAAGCTCCGCCCACTCGCTGCACAGCCAGCAGTTCATTCTCCAGGTCCTTACGCTAAATTCCCAAACTGTCATCACCACTGAGCAGCTTTTCAGTCGGCAGCTGTGACAGAACAACTAAACAACCTGGAATCAGCCAGAAATGAACCCAATGCCATTCACAAAATGTGTCGTCTGATCTTCACAGTCTGACCAAATCAGACTGAGCCATAAAACTGCCGCAATATCAGGTTCAGCTCAGTTTGGTCAGTTTTATTCCAGATCAGTATTAATGCTGTTTTGTTCCAGCCAGTCTGTAAAGCATCTTACAGCCCATTTAATTTGGCGAATGGTATTTGGTTCATTTCTGGCTGATTCCAGGTTGTTTAGCTGTTCTTCCTTCACAGCTGCCGTCTGAAAAGCTGCTCAGTGGTGACGACAGTTTGGGAATTTAGTGTCTTCTCATCTTCAGAGTTGGACCAAATCGGCTGTCGGTCAAATGTGATCTTAAAAGGGTCTGCTTTCTGTTTGTGGCAAAGTAAGAAGTAAAAACGTTCAAATGGCCTGAGCGTCTCCTACTGCTGTCAGAGTCGTTGCTTAGCAACAGCATCTCAGTGGAGTGACACAGTGTTTGAGAATTAAACGTGATGTTACGGTGAAATAACAGCACAGTTAGAATGCCTCTCAACCAATCAGCTCGCATGGCCGGAACCAACTGTTGTATAATACTAGTCAAGACACGACTTACAGATTTAGTATAAGTAAAATGAGAGTTGGAAACTAACTGGTATAACTAAGGACTCAGTAAAGACTTTATGCCCAAATTTAAATATAAACTTACACAAACCTGATGCAACCCAGTCCAGGGGCCATATTACAGAAAATTCTTAAGTCTGAGATCTAATTTGTTGTCATGGAAACTTCAGTTAAAACTGAATCTAGGACAGATGTCATTACAGAATAACAGCTCTTAAGCTTAAGTCTATAATGTTACTATTATTTCCAGATAAGAAAATGGTGTTGCAGAAACATCCCAAGTTGCCAAAATATCCCAAATATTTTTTTAACTTTAAGATAAACCACAGAGCATCTTAACTTCTGTTTAACCATCTGTTTCTATTGTTTTATGCTTCGAAAGGCAGCACAGTTCACTATAACCAGCATAATGACTCTACATTTATCTACACTGAAAACGGTGCTTTGACTTGTGAGTTTTTTTTTTTTTTGGTTTTTGCAGCATTTAAAACCCTAGAAGTTGCAAACACGGCCTCCACTGTCCCTCTTATTATCTTCATGTGTTAATGTTGCTAAAAACTGAGGTACAATATTATCCTGATGGTGGTGAACAACAAGGAGATGGAGCTGACTGTGTGTCTGTTTATTAGGAGGAATAACGTTAGTGCACTCGGCTAAAGCGTTTGGGAAATGGAGACTGAAACTGAAAGCGACACTCTGATAAACAGCACGAAACACTTTCATAACAATCTTTACTCTCAGTTTATTGCGCTTTAGTTTTATTTAACCTTTTATACATGAGTAACAGCAGCTAAGATTAGCTGTCTAACTAACTAGCTTGATTACGTGTTTACGTTTCAGCTGTGCTTGTATGCTCAGTTGCAACGTAACAGACACGACAGGTGATTGTTGTCTTTAATCGAGTGAGTTAAGATTTCCTAACGTGAGATAAGAAAAGATGAAGTAAAAATAAAATAGCACAGCTGGCCCACAGGTTTGTGTAGATTTTTTAACATGGCCCTTTCAGTGGTCTTCACCAACATCAATGATTCCCTCTTAATGCATTCAATCTTAGTTTTTTGGTTTATTTTTTTCTTCCTTTTTCTCCTCACAGAAACCCTAGAGGCTCAAAATGGACCGGTGAAGACCTCAGCGGCAAAGCTCAGGTGAGTAATGTGTTGTGCTTCCTCTGTGTTGCCTCACTGACTCTGCTTTTCAGCCTGAATAGCTGCTGCAGTGCTAAATGGATGTAGATGAGTGTGAGAGCTGCGTATATTTGCTCTAAACGTGTCCCGCCACACCTGACATGACTAATGAGGTTTCCATGCTTGAACCATTAACAACATCAGGTGGGGCTGTGCTGTGAGGTTGGAACAAATGGCTGTAAACACTGTGGCCTTTGGAAGGGGTCGAATTGAGTGCTGTTGTTTTGGTTTCCCCTGCCATTCAGCAGCTGCTGCAGCTGTTTGAAATGAAGAGGAGGCTTTCGGTCATCTGATTTGCTGTAAGAAGCATCAAGGGACATGATCTCAGACAAGAGCCAGCAACTGAAAAAATACAGGAGATGTTTCTGAGGAGATGATTGGAGGCCGCAGAGAAAACGGGTCTCCTAACAACCACCTGAAAGACCTGGTTGACCACCAAAATTGTCCACCTTCAGATAAACAGCACTTCATTACATACTCTAAGTGTCACTATTATAAATGTTATGCTCAGTTCCGCCCTCTAAAGTCATCATTACCAAACATCAAATAAACAAATGTCATTCCCCACGCCCTCTAAAGGCCTCATGAGCAAAGATCGAATAAACAAACATCGCTCACCGCTGCCCTCTAAAGGCATCATGAACAAACATCAACTAAACAAAGTCGCTCGCCCCCACCCTCTGAAGGCGTCATTAACAACCATACTATGAACAAATGTCGCTCACCGCCGCCCTCTAAAAGTGTCATTAACAAACACCGAGTAAACAAATGTCGCTCAGCGCTGCCCTCTACAGGCATCATTAACAAACATCGAGTAAACAAATGTCGCTCAGCGCTGCCCTCTACAGGCATCATTAACAAACATTGAGTAAACAAATGTCGCTCAGCGTGCCCTCTGAAGGCGTCATTAACAAACATTGAGTAAACAAATGTCGCTCAGCGCCGCCCTCTGAAGGTGTCATTAACAAACATTTAGTAAACAAACGTCGCTCAGCGCCGCCCTCTGAAGGTGTCATTAACAAACATTGAGTAAACTAATGTCGCTCAGTGCCGCCCTCTAAAGGTGTCATGAACAAACATCACATGGTTTACATAATAATCTTTCTCTCTTGCTGGTTTCCACCATGTGAAGGTCTCCGTGCTCATTTAAGGACGTTCTCTCTGAGGAAGTTCCTGACCCATGTTCACTGACTCAGTGGTAATTTGCTGGAGGATGTGAGATTCAAGGCTTGTCTCGTGAAATCATGTCTCAGAGTTTTTTGTTGTTCTCCTCCTCTGGGTTATCAGTGCTGTTTCAGTACACAGGGGGTGGGGGTGGCTGATTCTCAGCTATATTGTTAGAATAAACATACAAAAGTCAGATCTCCATTTCATTTGTTTTATTTACAGTCAAAACAGCCATAAAGTGTTGACAGGTTGTAAAATTTATTGTCATTTATTTTTCTACCATTTGCTCTCATTACTGCTTCCATTCTTTCAGCTCCTCAAAGAATCTGCAGACACACTTCCAAAGCTCAGTCTTAGAAGCTGGTTGATAATTTTCTGAAGTAATCAAACCCATTCAGTGGTGTTTATCTAATGGGGGCAGTTTTGTTGTCGACCAGCTCTTCCAGGTGGTTGTTAGGAGACATATTTTCTCTGTAGCTTTTAATCAGTTTTTGAACTCCAGTTTTGGAAATTCCTGTTTTTTTCACTTTGACTTTCTCCTTCCTTATTCAGGTGGATTATCTTATATCTAATCTCCTTTTCAGTGATGCTCCTCTGCTGACGGTTTGGTCTGTGTTTTTAGGGAGAGATGTCTCTTCCCACTTCGTCTGGCTCTGGAGTCCAAAAACCCCAAGTTGGCCCAAACAGCTCTCATGGGGATGCAGGTGAGGGCGTTCTGTTCTGTTTGTTCAGCTGACTCTTCTACCAGAATGCAAACAAGGAAATGAGGAGAAGTTCACAATGTTATCTTTTCCAGAAACTTAACCAAGATGTTCTGTACTTTTTCTTTATTATGTAATATTTTAATTAAGTTTTATTAAAAGGTGAAAGAAGTTAGTATAAATAATCCAATAGTGTGTAGTAATAATAATAATAATAATAATAATAATAATAATAATCATTATAGCAGTGGTCAACAAAAAACATAGCAACAGAATGTATTACCCAGTCCCCCTAACATTCCCCACCCACATGGCACCCGTAAACTCACCACTGATCAAGGAAAAAATAACAGTAAATTAATAAATGAATAAATAGCCCTGCGATGGCTATTTAACTTGTCCTAATGATCATTCATGTTAATGTCACTCATGGATCCTTTGCCTTTGTATCTTATCATGGACCCCCCCCCCCCTGAATCTCCACGTGGTCCTACGGCAGAAGATACTTTGCGAGGATCACTTTGTTGCTGCGGAAACAGAAGCGCCGGAGAAGCAGCTGCTGAGTCAGATGCTGAAGGCCATCAGTGTGACGCCAACCCTCCACGAAGACCTACAGGTTGAAGTGATGAAGGTCAGTCTGCATGTCGGTGGCTTATTTAGGCTGTTGCTGTGGAGCCGTAAAAGTTGCAAGAATTCCGATTCCGAATTCCGAGTCCGAGTGCCACATATCACATATGCGTTAGATGTCAGTACTACATATGAAAGGGTCTCAAACGTCGGACTCCGTGCGTGTATCTGGTCATACTGACACACATCTGTGTCATTTATGAAGAAAAACAGATTTGGGCCACTTTTACCTGCTGTAAAATGACACTGGTAGCTATTTGAGGACAGCACTGCTGTGTCTGATCCACTCATACCAGCACAACACACACTAACACACCACCACCATGTCAGTGTTACTGCAGTGCTGCAAATGATCCACCACCCAAATAGTACCTGCTCTGTCAGGATCCATGGGGGTCCTGACCACTGAAGAACAGGGTAAAAGGGGGCTAACAAAGTATCAGAGAAACAGATGGACTACAGTCTGTAACTGTAGAACTACAAAGTGCAGCTATGTCGTAAGTGGAGCTGATAAAATGAGGTGGTCATAATGTTATGCCTGATCCGTGTAAAGGAACAGCAGAACGTAACTGCTGCTGCATTTAAGCTGGAATGGAAAATTAAAGCAAAAAGCTGGGGAATATGAAGCCAACTAGAGGAGAAATGAAGGCATGAAAGCATCATTTTCACTGGACCTGGTCCTTTTTTCATGTTTTTCTCAGTAAAAATACTCTGGCTCTGGTTTTCAGATGTACTAAGATGTTTTTAACACTGCAAAATATGAGGTCTGAGGTCTGATTTCAGCCACATAAATTCACTCACAGTCTGCTGGAGATATTCAACACTGTTAAAGGTGCTGATGTCAAAATATGCTGTGTTGCTTTTAGCAGGTATAATCAATTCATTGTCGCTGCGCACGCTAACTCAGCTTTGTTCTATTACTGTGTCTCTTAATAGCATCAGCAGTGTTGTTCTAATAACAGATAGCCTTAATGTAGCTCAGCATACTGCATCACTGTGGAAAAGATGACCATCGTGAGGCTCAAGTGCAAGAATATTCTGACCGTGCTGGTTCTGGTCATTGAGACTCAGTATGTCTGGACATTTGACAATATTGTCAAACATGCTCAGAGAAATGAATACACAAAATATCACAGTTGCATTAGCTATTACACGATCATCTGATCACGATTATTTGAGACAATCGCAATTATTCAAGTTGCTGTATTTCACAGTCACATTAAGTAGAATGTGACTTGCTCATGTTTCATGCGCTGCTGTGACTCAAGTGCTTTACGAACATACACGAGTCATTTAGAAGGTAAAGTAAAGGAGAATAGAAGTTAAAAACATTATTTGGAAGGTGGAATTTCACCTTCTCGTTTAACCCATCCGTGTAGTGAAACACCACTTACACACTAGGGGGCAGTGAGCACAGTTGCCCAGAGTGGTGGGCAGCCCTGTCCAGTGCCTGGGGAGCAGTTGGGGGTTAGGTGTCTTGCTCAAGGCTGGTTCTCTAACTTCCAGCCCACAACTGCCCCCTAATGGCTGCAGAAAATGAGACATTCTTTCTAAGAGAAAGCTCATTTCAATCAGGACTGCTTTGGAGGTCATTTGTAGTAGCTAGTTAACATGATACAAATGCTGTATTGATTCAAATTACTTCTAATGTGCTAACCAATATTCTGACAACAGCCAAACTAATAGAGTAAATAAAGTCCAGCAGAGAGGACGAATATCTGACCTGTCTCCTTGTTTATTTGTTTTATTGTGTCTCTTCTGCCTCCCTGACCTGAACTACATTTATGTAGTAGCTGAGTTGGAGACAAAGCTCATTTTTTGATAATAAATAAATGCAACGCAATTAAAAATGAGCTGAAATGTACACGGATGGCCGACTGCATACCTGGGTACACAGATCTCTATGTGGGGAAACACTGAATGCGCTTACATGCACTTAATAATCTGATAACTGTAACAAATCTGATTTTGTCAGTAATGTAACGTGTTACATGCACGTGAGTAATCAGATAATGGGGGAAGCTCCGGGTCTAAATGAGTCATGACCAGATTACTGAGCGCATGTAAACACACTCAGATATTTTGATGGTTTAGTCAAAGGATTGTGCTTTTGCTTTGTCTTTTGTCATTGTAAAACATGATGGACATTCCTCAAAAGATCACTCACTGTTCTTCTGTTGCTGTCCCAGGTCTTGCTCTGCATCACCTATTCCTCCACCTTTGAGATCAATGGCAAGAACATCTTGAGGATTGCGGAGGTAAGGCCTTTGCATAACTCATAACTCAGAGGGCAAAACCTGACAAATAATGTACTTTTATTTAACTAGTGTTTAGGATGGCCAGATTTCAGATTTTGACTGAGGAGAAACTGGACTGGACAGGTAGGGTTGGTCTGGGGCAGGTGTTGGAGAGGAGTTCAGCAAGCATCCAATATGTCCTTATCGCTTCCTGCATTCTGTCTTTGGTGGATTGTATTTTTTTTTGTTGAATTTTTTTTTACTTTTTCCATTTTTTTTAAAATGAAAATGAACAGTTAAAGAGGAAATTCAACCAGTTTTTGCAAAGTTTCTCAGTAATTCAGTCACTGAGGTATAAGCAGAGTCATTCAGAGTGGTTTAATGTTGTCATCATCATAATCATCATCGTTAACCGCTTAGTCCAGATGGAGTCGGGGTAGCAGTTGAGAGAGCAGAGAATCCCAGATGACCCTGTCCCCCGCAACTTCCTCCAGCTCATTCCCGGGGACCCCAAGCTGCTCCCAGGCCAACTTGGAGATATAATCCCTCCAGCGAGTCCTAGGACGACCTCGGGGTCTTGTCCCAATAGGCCGTGCCTGGTACACCCCCAGCAGGAGGCGTCCAGGGGTATCCGGATCAGATGCACGAACCACCTCAACTGGCTCCTCTTAATGCGGAGGAGTAGTAGCTTTACTTTGAGCTCCTCCTGAATGACCGAGCTCCTCACCCTATCAAGTAGAGTGTAGCCCACCACCCTGAGGAGAAAGCTCATTTCCGCCGTTTGTATTCGTGATCTTGTTCTTTTGGTCACTATCCACAGCTCATGACCATAGGTGAGGGTCGGGATGTAGACTGACCGGTAAACGACACAGCCACAGACACAGTTTACTGGTGGTTTAACGTGAAATTCTGTTTCTTTATAGTGGTGGTGATAGGAACCAGCGCCCAACTATAAGCACAAATATAGCCATTTTATTTACTACCCCCCCTCAACTGTCTCCCCAATTTTCTCCCTAGTTTTCTCTCAAATTTACAGTTCCAGCCACTAGTTAGTACACCCCCAATCACATGATAATGGATAAGGCACTGGCCTCCTAAGCCACGGATTGTGGGTTTGAGTCCCATCTGGGTTGTAGTGCTAGTAGAGTGGCGCAGTGGAAGCGTGCTGGGCCCATAACCCATATGTCGATGAATCGAAACCATCCTCTGCTAAAACATATCTAGTTTGGGGCAGTCTAGGAACCAGCCTTGTGACCGGAAGGTCGCCGGCTTGATCCCCTAAGATCACAGTACATGACTGAGGTGCCCTTGACCAAGACACCTAACCCCCAACTGATCCCCAGGCACTGCAGATAGGGCCCCCTAGTAGGTGTGTTCACTAGTGTGTATGTGGTGTTTCACTGCACGGATGGGTTAAATGCGGAGGTGAAATTTCCCCATTGTGGGTCTAATAAGGGTCACTTAATCTCATCCTACCCAGAGAGAGTGAGGACAACTGTCTCCTGAATGTAGAGGGCTGTAGGATCACCAGGGAACAAACTCGCGATCTCCTGATTATAGGGCCAACACTTCTCCAACTGTCGTCTGAGTTTTTTATGTGGAGTGCTGATGATGATAAAATGGTGATAAAACTGAACAAATAAGATTTGGGGACTATTATGCCTCCCAGTCATTTGTGCATCTACCTATACAATGTACATTTATAGGTTTTCGACCAAAAGCCTCTCAAAACTATTGTAAAACAGTGTCTCAGGCATCAGGCAGTGAATTCACAACAGTTTCATGTAATAACTTTCTGTGGTTCCTATCACCACTGTGAACGATTCTGACTGCATGTTTTTCTATAACAGTCAGTTTCCAATGAAACCACTCTGACTGTCTTTGTTTACATTCTTAACTACTGAATTCTATAAACACCAAAAATTGGTGGAATGAACCTTTAAATCCTTCAAGTTCAGTACAGAATTTTGTACTGTTTCTCCTGACCTGCATAACACAAAACCATGATAAAACAAATTATTGTTGATTCACTGCATCTTCTGTAGGCCAGCCAACATAAAACATTTATTTTAAATATTTATTACTTTTTTGAAAGTAGCTGTAATTGAAAAAAAAGGGTTTATTTACTACTTTGCAGGTAATTTGTAGTAGCTAGGTAACGTGATACAAATGCTGTATTGACTCAAATTACTTCTAATGTGCTAATCAATATTCTGACAACAGACAAACTAATAGAGTAAATAAAATCCAGCAGTTAGCAGAGAGGAAGACTTTTTATCTGACTTTTTTCTGTCTCCTTGTTTATTTATGTTTTATTGTGTCTCTTCTCCCTCCCAGACCTTATTTACCTTTTTTGCTAACATAGCCAAACTTTGCCTATGTGTCACAATCTGCATACTGCATATACTAAATATCATCGCTGTTGGTGTACAAAGTTTATATAGTACAACCCTATTTTCAAAAAAGTTGGGACACTTTGCAAAATGTAAATAAAAACAAAATGCAATGATGTGCAAATAATTGAAAAGGTGTATTTAATGGAAAATAGTACAAAGATAACATCTCAAATGTTGAAACTGAGAAATGTTATTGTTTTTTGAAAAATGATTTGCATTTTGAATTTGATGCCAACAACCTGTTCCAAAAAGTTGTGAAGGCACCATTAATGCTAAAAGATATATTCATGTTTTGGCAACATATGCTGCCATCCAGATGACGTCTTTTTCGGGGAAGTCCTTTCAGCAAGACTATGTCAAACCACATTCTGCATGTATGACAGCAGCTTTGCTACGTATTAAAAGAGTCTGTGAGCTAAACTGACTTGCCTACAGTCCAGACCAGTTACCCACTGATAACATTTGCTGCATTTTGAAATGAAAAATATGACAAATGAGCCTCTGAACTGATGAGCCGCTGAAATCCTCTATCAAACAAAAAATGTAAAACATTTCACTTTCAAAAGTACAGCAGTGTCTCCTCAGTTCCCAAACGCTTACAGAGTGCTGTTAAAGGAAGAGAATGTACACAGCAGTAAATAGGCCCCCGTGCCAACTTATTTGGAACGTCTTGTTGGTATCTTCTTCTTCTTCTTCTTCTTCTTCTTCTTCTTCTTTCGGCTGCTCCCTTTAGGGGTCGCCACAGCGGATCATCTGCCTCCATCTTGCCCTATCCACTGCCTCCTCTACTTTTACACCAACCATCTCCATGTCCACGTTCACTACATCCATAAACCTTCTCTGAGGTCTACCTCTTCTCCTTCTACCCGGCAGCTCCATCTCCAAAATTCTTTGACCAATATATCCACTATTCCTCCTCAACACATGTCCAAACCATCTCAACCTGGCCTCTCTGGCTTTATCTCCAAACTGCTCCACCTTCACTGTCCCTCTGATCTGCTCATTTCTAATCTTGTCCATCCTTGTCACTCCCAACGAAAATCTCAGCATCTTCATCTCTGCCACCTCCAGCTCAGCCTCCTGTCTTTTAGACAGAGCCACAGTCTCCAAACCATACATCATAGCAGGACGCACTACTGTCTTGTAAACCTTCCCTTTCACTCTTGCTGCTATCCTTCTGTCACACATCAGCCCTGACATCCGTCTCCACCCACTCCATCCTGCCTGCACCCTCTTCTTCACCTCTTTTCTACACTGTCCATTGCTCTGGATGGTTGACCCAAGATATTTGATCCTTCCTCATACAGTACCACAGTTCCTGTCTTGGCACCCTATCATATGCCTTCTCTAGATCCACAAAGACACAGTGTAGCTCCTTCTGACCTTCTCTGCACTTCTCTACCAACACTCTCAATGCAAAAATTGCATCTGTGGTACTCTTTCTGGGCATGAAACCAAACTGCTGCTGACTGATCTGAACCTCTTGCCTTAGCCTTGCTTCAACAACTCTTTTACATACCTTCATGGTGTGGCTCATCAACTTTATACCTCTGTAGTTACTGCAGCTCTGCACATCACCCTTGTTCTTAAAAATGGGGACCAGTACACTTCTCCACTCATCAGGCATCCTCTCACTCTCCAGGATTTTGTTAAACAACCTGGTTAAAAAGTCCACTGCCTTCTCTCATAAACATCTCCATACCTCCACAGGTATGTCATCTGGACCTTCTGCCTTTCCATTCTTCATCCTTTTTAAAGCTGCCCTCACTTCCACCTTACTAATTCTCTGCACTTCCTGATCCACTATCTCTCCCCCTGTTGTCCTCCTCTCTCTTGTTTTCCTCATTCATTAGTTCTTCAAAGTACTCCTTCCATCTACTCAACACTCTCTGTTCACTCACTAGTACATTTCCCTCTATATCCTTTATCAGCCTAACCTGCTGTACATCCTTTTCAGCTCTATCTCTCTGTTTCGCCAAACGATACAAGTCCTTTACTCCTTCTTTACTGTCCAGCCTCTCATACAGCTCATCATAGGCCTGAGCCTTTGCCTTTGCCACCATTCTTTTCGCTATGCGACTAGCCTCACAGTACTCCTGCCTACTTCCTTCATCTCTCTGGTTATCCCACTTTTTCTTAGCTGCCTTCTTTTTCTGAATACTCTCCTGGACTTCCTCATTCCATCACCAACTTTCTTTGTCTTCTTTCCTCTGACCAGACGAAACACCCAACACATTTTTGCCAGTTTCTCTCACCACCTTAGCTGTAGTTTCCCAGTCCTCAGGTAGCTCCTCACTGCCCCCAAGGGCCTGTTGCAATTTTTCCCTGAACTGCCTGCAACCATCCTCCTCCTTCAGCTTCCACCATCTTATCTTTGGCTCTGTCTTCACTCTCTTCCTCTTCTTTGTTTCCAATCTCATTCTACAGACAACCACCCTATGCTGCCTTGCTACACTTTCCCCTGGCACCACTTTACAATCTCCAATCTCCTTTAGGTGGCATCTCCTGCTAAGGATATAATCCACCTGTGTGCACCTCCCTCCACTCTTGTATGTCACCCTGTGTTCTTCCCTCTTCTGAAAATATGTGTTCACCACAGCCATTTCCATTCTCTTTGCAAAATCTACAACCATCTGACCTTCCGCATTTCTGTCTTTCACACCATACATACCCAGCACGTCTTCATCCCCTCTGTTCCCTTCACCAACATTGAAATCTGCACCAATCATTAATCTCTTCTCTCTAGGGACACCATCTACCACTTCATCCATCTTACTCCAAAATTCCTCTTTCTCCTCTAACTGACAACCAACCTGTGGTGCATATGAACTGACCACATTCAAAACTACACCATCAACCTCCAACTTCAGGCTCATGATCCTGTCTGACACTCTCTTTACATCCAGAACACTTTTCACAAGCTGTTCCTTTAGGATTATCCCTACTCCATTTCTCTTCCTCTCTACACCATGATAGAACAGTTTGAATCCACCTCCAATGTTCCTGGCCTTGCTTCCTTTCCATCTGGTCTCCTGGACAGACAGAATATCTACCTTCCTTCTCTCCATCATGTCTGCAAGCTCTCTGCCTTTACCAGTCATTGTCCCTATGTTCAGAGTCCCTACTCTAACCTCCACACTCCTGCCTTTCTTTCTCTCTCGCCGCCTTCTAACCCGCCTTCCTCCTCTCCTCTTTGATGGTCTTCGACCTACAGTAGTCCAATTTCCACCGGCACCCTGCCGATCAACAGCACCGGAGGCGGTCGTTGTTAACCCGGGCCTCGACCGATCCGGTATGGCAATCATATTTGTGATCCGCATGATAGTTTTGGCACAAGTTTTACGCTGGATGCCCTTCCTGACGCAACCCTCACCATTTATCCGGGCTTGGGACCGGCACCAGAAGTACACAAAGTACACCCCTAATGGCTGGTTTGGAACATCTTGTTGGTATCAAATTCATAATTGGCAAATATTTTTCAAAAAGCAATAAAATTTCTCAGTTTTAACATTTGATTTGTTGTCTTTTGGAAATGGGGCTGTATTTAGTATGGTGTCGACAATATGAGGCAAATATTTTAACAGCCTCTTGACAGTCCCAACACAATGCACAGTGCAGCTCAAAACAAGAATATCAGGTTGAAAACTGTACACCTGGCAAAGAGTGTGCGATACAATGAAATTCTTTCTCAGGTGTGAGTTTAATGAGACCCGTTATACTGAGATGCCACAAATAAGCAGATACCGCGGTATGCAAACACAGCTAGACGCTTCAGCTGGAGGGGTGGTGTCATCAGGAGCTCACACAGAATGGCTGTCATATCTCTCTCTCTCTCTCTCTCTCTCTCTCTCTCTCTCTCTCTCTCTCTCTCTCTCTCTCTCTCTCTCTCTCTCTCTCTCTCTCCCCCCCTCCCTCCCTCCCTGTCCGCTTCCTTTTTCCTCTGACGCTTTCATGTGACTCAGTATCCAGTCAGATGAGAACCTGAGAACAAAGCCTTGACTAACACCACCCCCCTCATTTTTTATATATATATATATTTTTTTTAAATCTTCCTTGAAAGCAAATTACTGTCAATGTTTTTTCCAATCCATTTGTGCCACTTGGTAATGCAGTGACTGAGTATACTGACGTCAGATGCCACGTCCGAGCTCCTGTTTCCATGACGTAATCAAAGTGGTGGAGGGTGAGAGGGAACACAGGGAGCAGGTGCAGACAGTATTGATGATATGCCACGTCAGTGACTTAATTGGGGAGTGAGGAGTTTTCCATTTTAGACTTTTTCTGCTGATTAACTGCTGTAGGAGTGAGTGTGTTTATGTGCACTCAATAATCCGATCATAATCGGATTTCTGCAGTTATCTGATTATTCAAATGCTCATCTAAACGCCATAGTCTGATCTAGAAATCAGTAATCAGATTTCTCAGTGCATGTAAACTCTTACTCTGATTTCTTTCCAATTTCTCAGTCTGTGCATGTGCAGAATGTGATTATATGTCAACATATTGATCAGATTACTGACAAAATCTGATTTTCTGCAGTTATCATATTATTATGTGAATGCACTCATTGTGTTGGGGGCCACATTGTTTGTTTTTTAATCAAACAGCTGACAGACTGAGGTAGAAGTACTGGTTCATCTGGAATACATGTTAAAATCCTTAGGCAGGTATGGGTTTTGTCAGAACCGTTATACTGGTAAGCCACAATTGAGCACAGATATTGCGATGTACAAACGTGCTAAAGTTATCCTGTTTAGCTGAGTGTCATGGATGTTTCAGCCAAGTGCCAAATGAAAACACAGCAGACCCTCGATTGCCTCCCGCTGTTTAGTCTGCTTTATCTGAAGTAGTCCATTTTTTGCTATTCTCTAATCTGAACATAAAGGACCAGCTGGTCTTTTGGAGTTAGCACTTAAGCATGCAGCAGCTCAAGTCAAGTCATTTTTTGAGTGAATACTGGAAGAAGGCTGGTTCAGACATTCAGGTAAGGGCCTCCAGTTGATGTGTTTTGTAACTACAGTTTGTCAACTGGCTTATTTGTGGAATACCAAAGAAATGAATACCATAGGAAGAATTCCAACTAGTATATCAATTACTCCTATTACATTCTCACAGAATACTGGCATTACAAAATTTTGCTGCTTGTCAACCCACAACACCGATACGTTGTTCCATCTACTGGCGCATTTGAACACTTGTGATATTGGTCATAGTTATCGGAGTACCTGTCGTACTTCCTGGTATCTGTGGACGATTCTGGATGGTTCTTCAGGGTTTTTTTTTTTTTAATTAAAAAATGGTTCGATATAGAACCATGAACACTTCAAGTTTAAATGGGACCTATTATGTGCATTTTCAGTGTTCATAATTTTATGTTTGTAAGAGAAAAGGCTCTTTGAGAGGGGGGAGCTTAGACACAGGAGCTTCAGTGTTTCAGAAAGAATGAATAGAGATGAACAGTATGAGAAAAATTGGTGCTTCAAGAGTTCTTTAGTAAAGAAAATAGTTCTGCGTAGAACCTCTAAGAAGCATTTGCTTGATATAAAAGCTCTTTGCATAATGAAAGCGTTCTTCAGATTGATGGAAAATGTGCTGGAGATGGTTGTGTATGGCACCAAAAAGGTTCTTCTATTGTAACAAGCTTGTTATCATCAACAGCAGAACACTTTTTGGTGCTATATAGAACGCTCTTCAAAAAGGTTATATAGAGAAGTGTATACAGCACATACACCATCAATCTGAAGAACCATTTCATGATGCAAAGAACAATTTAATCATGCAAAAGATTCTTTGAGTGTTCCTGGTTCTATATAGAACCATTTTCTTGACTAAAGAAACCTTGAAGGGCCATCATTGTAAAGAGTGTAGTCATTGACTATATATTCTTTTCATTGGAAAATCGCCATTCCAAATCCTGTGTAGTTCAGGACTAGGCTAAATCCTTGTCTGGAAACCAGCCCTCTGTCACAACTCTGCTTTATGCATTGCTTAGTGCCTCATCGACAGAACCTTTCACTCCTTTAGAAGGAGCTTTAAGGAGTTTGACACTAACTATTCTTTATGGTATAAAGCACTGCTTGGCTTGAAGTCAGAGTGGAGGTCTGAGTACGATCAGCTCATGCCTGAATTGCTTAATCAATAAATAATTTCCCTGACTGTTTTCATTTTGCTTTAACTATGGTGATCGCCATAATAATCTTATGTTGAGCTTTCAGCAGGTATTCATTCCAGCAAGGAAATCCACCTGAATTAGTTTATTTTGAGAGACTGGTTGTGTTTACATGCAAAGATCTTTGCCAATCTGATTGAATAAATTCTGATTTTAGATTAAGACTATGGCGTTTATTCTCACTATACTCAACAATCTGATGGAAAATCTCTGTTCACATGCTCACTACAAGTAATCCAATCCAAATTTACGCACGTGAATAGAGAACCACTCAGTGTAGACATTACCATTACAACCAGCATCACGTGAGTCCAGTCAGAGTGAGGTGAGCAGCAGTGAGCAGTGCTTGTGTTTTTGATGACTTTAAAATGATGTCAGACTCAGGAAAATGTCCTTCACATGTCCTTATTAAAGAAGGCCAAGAGGAAGATGTGTTCTGAGACACATAAGCTGGACGTGTGTCCCATTGCCATCTTTTAAAGATCAGAGCATGAACTTCGTCTCCTCTTCAGACCAGTTTGTATTCCGCCATGTTGAATGGTATAAACTCTCACTATGACACGACGCACAAACAGAATGGACTTAAACTTTCTGATAGGGAATGTAATCAGATACAGGCGTTTACAAGAATATTATTCTTCTACTTAATGGATTATTTACAGGATTATCCCACCTTGATCAATCAGATAGAAACTGTATTCTGAGTGGCCTCAATCAGACTAGACTATTCCAATTAAGCTATTAGTTAGATTAATGGACTTCAAATCAGATTGCATATAAACGTGGCTAGTGAAATGTTCTTGTAACTAGTTATGTAGTGTGTTGTCTGCAACATGATTCCTGTATATCTTGACTGTTACATAAATTAAAAAGTCACATGCAACACATTTTAACTTCACTAGATAATAGGGGAAGACTTTTGTTCGGCCTCATGGAGGTTCTGGACAACTGTCCGGTGACTCAGGAGCAGTCGGAGTGGCTGTGCAAAAGCTGTATTCGGTAAGGGTGGAGAAACTCTGAGTGCTCCAAAGGAGCACTTTGAGGAACTCCTTAATCCGGGAGACATGCCTCCATCACAGTAGTCAGGGCCAGAGGCTTCTGGTGTGTCAGGTTCCATTTCCCTGGTGGAGGTCACTGAGGTAGTTGGCAAGCTCCTCAGTGGTAAGGCACCGGGGTTGGATGAGATCCAGAGATGCTTAAGGCTCTGGATATTGTGGGGCTGTTGTGGCTAACACACCTCTGCAATATTGCATGGACCTCGGGAACAGTACCCTTGGACTGACAGACCCCCTATTTTTGAAAAGGGTGGAGGGTGTGTGCCAACTCTCAGGGTATCACACTGCTCAGTCTCCCTGGGAAAGTCTATGCCAAGGTGCTGGAAAGGAGACTTTGACCGATAGTTGAACCTCAGACTGAGGAGGAACAATGCGGGTTCTGTCCCAGCCGTGGAACAATGGACCAGCTTTTCACCCTCTCATGGGAGGGTTTTCCCTGAGATATCTTGTGGGAAGTCCTCTGGGAGTATGGGGTGCTGGGGCTACTATTCCAGGCCATTCAATCTCTGTACTCCCGGAGTGAGAGCTGTGTTCATACACTCAGCATTAAGTCAGACTCCACCAGGGTTGTATCCTGTCTCCACTCTTGTTCGTGATATCCATGGACAGAGTGTCAGGGTGTAGCCGGGGTCAGGAGGGCATTACGTGTGGAGACCAGAGGGTGGTGTCTCTGCTATTTGCAGATGATGTTGTTCTTTTGGCTGAATCACATGGATGCCTCTAGTGCTCACTGGAGAGGTTTGCAGCTGAGTGTGAAGCGGTTGGTATGCGAATCAGCACCTCCAAATCTGAGTGCATGGTTTTAGCTCGGAAAAGGATGGCATGCCCACTCCAGGTAAGGGGAAAGGACTTGCCTCAGGTGGGAGGGGTTTAAGTGTCTTGTTCACAAGTGATGGGAAGAGGGATTGTGAGATTACTGCTGCCGCCTGTCCCAGCCTGCAGCCAATGTAGTCACTGTACCGGACTGTAGTGGTGAAGAGGGAGCTTTGAAGGGAGCTAAGGCGAAGCTCTCTGTTTACCGGTCGGTCTACATCCCGACCCTCACCTGTGGTCATGAGCTATGGATAATGACGGAAAGAACAAGATAAGATCGCGAATACAAGTGGAATTCAAAAGCAGTTTTTCTGTTGTTACACTATCAAGCTTGTCACAACAGACGAACCCTTTTTAGTGCAATATAGAATATTTTTCAAAAAGGTTCCGTATAGAATTATCTATAGCGCATTCTCCATCAATCTGAAGAACCCTTTCACAATACAAATAACCCTTTAATCATGGAAAGATAATGGTTCTATATAGAACTATGAGCACTCAAAGAACCCTTTGCATGATTAAAGCGTTCTTTTTATTGTGAAAGGGTTCTTCAGATTGATGAACATTGTGATGTAGATAGTTCTCTATGTAAACCTTTTGAAAAAGGTTCTATATAGCACCCGAAAGGGTTTTTTTAGTGCTATATAGAAAAATTTTCAAAAAGGTTCTGTATAGAACTATCTATAGCGCATTCTCCATCAATTTGAAGAACATTTTCATGATGCAAAAAATCATGCGAAGGGTTCTTTGAGTGTTGATGGTTCTATATAGGATGGTTTACTTTACTAAAGAACCCTTGAAGAACCATCATTTTTAAGTGTGCACCTATAAGCAATACGTGTGGCTTAAATACCTGAAATCGGTAATTAGGTGAGGTGTCCACATACTTTTGGCCATATATGATTCTGTTATAATGGTGATTCACTGTCTAAGACATACCCTGAGCTCCTTTGACTCTTCCTGTGCTTGATGTAGGTTTTGTTGAAGTGTGTGTGTGTGTGTGTGTGTGTGTGTGTGTGTGTGTGTGTGATCTGCAGGTGTGTGTCGAGACGTACATATCGAGTTGTCATCAGCGCAGCATCAACACCGCAGTGAGGGCCACACTCAGTCAGATACTTGGAGACCTCACTCTTCAGCTTCACAGGCAGGAGGGCTTGGTGAGTCACTCGTCAGCACGCCTGGATTCACAAACACACACTCATACAGTGGGGCCCAAAAGTCTGAGAGCGATAGTCCATCCATCCATCCATTTTCTAAGCCGCTTCTCCGTCAGGGTCGCGGGGGAGAGCGATAGTAAAAAAAAAAAATGTTGTGGTGAAAAATTTAACCTCTTTAACTCTTTAACAACCACTTGTGGTTCCAAAGCACACTTCATCATATTCTTCATAAATTTCATATTTCATAAGCTACATTCAGAAGGTGGGAGTTGTATGAGGCTGTAACTCTTCTTTCCAGTCAGATAGATGGTGATGTCATTTGAAACCCTTATAATAAATGAAGCTTTTCTATTGAAAGTTGAGCCATTTTTCCACAAATCTGGGCTATAAACTATAAACAGATGGCGTCTCTTCAGTGATCTGCTCTGTATAAATAATTTTTATAAAATAACACAAAGAACGTCTGAGATTTTTGGTTTTTAGCAGTAAATTGTAAATATAACATTTTATGTTAATATGAGGGGAAAAAAAAGAAAGTAATTTCACGCAGTTAAATTATATTACTGAATAATTTGCCTTAGGATTTGGTCGTGTAAATTCACATGGACAAACCAAAATATACCTCAGAGAATAAAAGGTTCAAGCAAAGTTTTTAGTCAGAAACGAGGAGAGAAAGTTTGCGAATGAACTTTAAGATGGTTTGACAAAGCCAGCTAATAACACATGAAAAGGTAAAGGAGTTTACTTATAGATTACTGTCGATTGTTTTTAATATCTTAGTTTGGGTTTAATAGTTAATGATCTTGTTATCTCAAGATAACAAAATTGTCATCTTAACGGGTAACTTGTTATTTTATCTCGAGGTAACAAAAGTTATTAAGATAATGAGTTAATTAACTTGTGATCTCAAGAAAACAGTTATTTTGAAATAACACACTTATCTTGTTATATCAAAATAACAAAATTGTTGTCTTGAAAAAGCAAGTTACTTGTCTTGTTAGACTTTTGTTCTTTGAAGTCTCTTCAAACACGAAGGCTTTTGGATGAGTCTCTAATAATTTTTGTTACAGAAACATCAGCGCAGATGTTTATGAGGCTTCAGCAATGTGAAATTATGAAGAATGTTGAGATGGATTGATGGATTGAAGTCGCACATATTTTGATCTGGCTGTTCAGACTGAGTCGCATTGCCATATATCGGATACGTATCGGATTTTTGTCGAAGCCTTTTTGTCTTCTCTTGAGTGTTTTATAACTTTACATGAATTCTCTTGGAAGTAAACTGTCAAACCAGTCTTACCTGGATTTTGACTCTGGCTTGCGTTCACACTTTATTGACCATTAAATTCACATATGAAATGTGGTATATGTGAAAGAGCCTTAAGGCCACTAAGAGCGCCAGGTGAGCTAATGCGGGATGCTGAAAGACGTTTCTTTAAGTGTTCTTTTATATGCTTGTAGGGGGCAGATGGAGTGGAGATTTCTGTGCCTACATCCCAGCGAAAAGGTACTTTAGAACTCTATACAGCTCATCGTTATCGTTATTTTGTGTATATGTCTCTCTCTCTCTCTCTCTCTCTATATATATATATAAAATGTGTGTGTGTGTATATGTATGTATATATGTATACGTATGTATGTGTATACGTGTGTATATATATATATATATATATATATATATATATATATATATATATATGTGTGTGTGTGTGTGTGTGTGTGTGTGTGTGTATATATATGTGTATTTTTATGCTGTTTCAGCCATATACCTTATATGCATGTGCCAAATTACATTACTTTTTGAAGCTCTGCAGTTTACTATATTTGCAAATGTTAATGCAGACTTACTCTATGCTTGATGATAGAAAATTATATCAAATAAAAAGGTACTTGTGGTATGTGCAAATGTTTGGAAACCTTACTAAGTTCTTACTTAGTAACACCTCCTTTGCCAGCTAGGAGATATTTTTTTTATTCACCCCCTTGATTCACTCACTCATCTTTACAGAATGCTTCTACTTATGTGACATTCTTGGGCCATCTTGGATGTTTTGGATTTCCAGAGTTTATGCATGTGTTTATTGTGTGTATACAGACATCTCTCCCACCACTGCTGCGCTGTATGAGGACGTGGTAACTGTCCTCACTGTGTTCTGCGAAAAACTAGAGTCAGTTTCAAGGTAAGTGAGAGCTGATTGGCCCTGTTATGTGAGCTGAAATTGTTTCAGTCCATGGCTCACCCACTGGAACAAAGTTGTTATCCTCAAATATTTTTTTAAATGTGTTCTTAATGAAATGTGATAAGTGCTAACTGCGAGTCTGGGGCAGGTTTTTGCCTCGAGGCATCATGTTTTCACTCTCTCTGTTTCTGTCTGTGATCTGGCTTTGAGAGCAGGAGGTAAACCACATTATAATGTGTATGTTTTTTTCAAACAGTGAGAATCAGCTGCTGCAGCTGCTGTATCTGGAGTGCATTCTGTCTATGCTCAGCAGCTGCCCTCCCACAATGCACCTGCACCGTAACTTCACCGACCTCGTCTGGTAAGCTGTCGCTTGAGATATTGTTTTAACCTCAATTTCATGCCAGTGATTATTTTGTGATGCAAACCACTCTGTAAAAATTCATTTTATAGGCACATCTGCAAGTCAGGAACATGCTGTGACAGTTTAAAAGGCCCATATCCTACAATTTTCTTGTGTTTTATCTTTTATCTTTTTTTTCCATTGTGTTGATAATATTTGTGTGCTTTTATGGAACCAAAGCAGCAATAATTTATCCTAACATAACCATCTTCAACCTCTCTTTATCTTTTAGAATTAAACAGGCAGCTTTTGTTACTGTGCCTTTAAGACTGATGTATGTAAATAAGCTCTGTTCTGAACGTTCTGATTGGCTGGCCTGTGTTGTGCCTCATACAGAAAGCAGGTTCAAACACTCCTTGTGACTTCAGTGTGAATGAGCAGGGCTAAATTACTGTAAGCTAAATGGGAAAATATATGCAAATGTGTTGGTTTTTGTGCTATAAGAAGTGTACTGTATTTTATATTTATATGTGTGTGTGTATATGTATGTATGTGTATATATATATATATATATATATATATATATATGTATATATATATATATATATATATATGTATATATATAATGAAGTAAAACTGGGCCCAAAATTGAACCTTGTGGTACTCGTTTGGATATAGTCAGAAAATCTGATTTGTAATTACTCAGGGCTGTGTGTTGTTGTCTGATAGGTAATTTTGAGTCCATTTTAGAACCACAAGAGAAAAAAAAATTAAATACAAGATAATGATCTTCTAAGTGTTTACATACTACATCTTACTCACATTTTTCAACAACATGAAGTCCTTTAAATCATATCACATGCAGTTGCAATATTTCTGAATAGATAATTTCCTGTCTGTTATTAATTTCTGATTTGTTCTCATGCTAAAGCTCATAACCTAACATAATTTTGTACGTTTAAATGGGCGAATATGTTTCAATTGGTTGCTTTTTGTGTTATAAGAAGTGTTTTGTCTCTTCCTGCTTTTAGAATGCTTTTAGGCACAGTAGAGACAGCCGTTCAGAACAGAGCTCGTTTTGCTCTTAAAGTACTGTTTAGTTTGAAGGGATAAAGTTGGAAAATGGGTGTAAAAAATAATTTGGGCTGTTGGCATGTAGATGAGTACAAATTTAATAAGAGAGCTGCAAGATAAAAGAATAACATGCAAAAAAGTGTACATGGGTCCTCTAACAATGTTTCCATACTACATCTAACTCCTATAAATTCAGTTGTAGTGTAGGAAGCCACTGCGCCTCATGGTACCATGTGAGGCTGACGTTGTGTGTTCCATTGCACGTGAACTTTCTGGCCTGTGAATGTTCATATTCTGGGTAGGGCACCAGAGGTCTCCCTGAAGGCCTCCTGATGTGCATGCATTATATTATATGTGGTATAAGGGATTAAATACACAAAATCACAGGCAGTTGCCGTCCTTTTAAATAGACAATGTATCATCGCTTATTAATCTCCGATTTTTGTTCTGACCCTAAACCTTTTAACCTAAACAGAATCTTAGATGTTATGTGTCTATATTTACTCCGCATTTTTGACATATGGAAATTCTGACTGCCACCCTACAGGAAACAGCTGTGTCCAACTCTGGTGGTGATCATGGGGAACCCTGTCAATGATAAAACAATCACCTCTGCTCATGGAGGGGCATCCCAAGAGTCAGACTCTGCTTGTGGTGCAGGGGTGACTGACCAGGGCCGGGGATCTGGCTGCTCCTCTAGTGCCCCTGCCATGATCGGACCGGTGGTCCGCACCATCTGCTACATCGCAGCGGAGCTGGTCCGGCTGGTAGGCTGTGTGGAGTCCATGAAGCCTGTGCTGCAGTCTCTATACCACCGCATCTTGCTCTACCCACCCCCACAGCACAGAGTGGAGGCTATCAAGATCATGAAGGAGGTGATACTTAGACCTTTCTGTCATTTAAGGCCTTGTTTCACAGACCTAGATTAAGCGTAAACTTAGACTTAAAGGATTTTTGAATAGTGATTCACCATTAGTACCTAGTGCAGGACTAGACTTAATCCTTGTCTGGGAAACTGGGTCCTAAATGAATGACTTGGCAAAAAATTTTAATTGAATTGAATAAACTCTGTTTTCCACTTGCTTCAGATGCCAGGACACATTCAAATGTCCAAATGTCCTTTCTTTTTTTTTTTCACAAAACATTTTTTAAAAACATTTTTTGTGCAGAAACAAACAATCCAACAAATGAACAGATGTACACAAAGACAAACTCTTATTTAACACTAATTTCTTTAGTATTTTTTGAGTCAATTACAATTGCAGTTATAAAGTGTTACTTGTGACAGTCACACATGCCATATGTTATTAATTTCAGGAGACCCTGGGCTGCTCAGATATGCAATTGTTTGACATGTAAATGCTACCAGAAATTTGATATCTTTATGAATTTGGGACATTATGATCAAAAATTCACCTAGCGCCTGCAAAATTTAGTATTTTTTAATTATAGAGAAAACAAGTGCAGTTTGTAGTTATCTTTTCAGAAATTGTTGTTCCGGAGTGTCTGTGTGCTGAAAGTGCAATAATTTTGATGGTGATTCATTCTGTTGGTTATTATAAGTAAAAATAACCAACTAGCATAAGGTAGCCATGTTTTTTTTTTTTTATTGATTTTCTGTCCTCTTGGCTTCACGCTGACTGCTAAAACTCTAATACACAGCAAGACAGGCTTTATTTTTAATTACAAATAGAGTTGCATATTTAATATCAGATATTTTTAAAACTCAAAATCAATGTAAACTGAAAGCCCATTGTTTGTAATAAGGCTCAAAGCAGAGAGTAGCGAGAGGATTTTGGGTGATTTTGGAGCTGGATCTCTGGCTGATTGATGATCACAGGTGGATGACATCACTCTGGATGGTGGGTCAGAGTTGATGAGTGATCTGTTTTCTGAATCCTGCTTTAACCCGTTGTTGGAATATGAAGGCCAAACAGTGGAGCAATATTATCAGGATTTTAGCTTATTTTCCGAGCTGAATTACTCACTGATTCTGACATCACAGCTTGATGAATTGCTTGCTAGTTAGTGGCTGCTGAATGTCCTGATATGGGGATCATGTTTGTATCTTAAAACGTTCTGAGGTTATGAAGGCTAGAAGTGACCTACCGCCAATTGCCGGGTCTTATGGGTTATAACAAATTTAGTTAAACAAGGCCATTTTTTGTCACAGACCAAGATACCACAGTCCTCAGCTTTTGCTTGATTCAGTCTGACAGTGGCCGCTTTAGTACCATGACATCCATAAAATAAAGCAAGAATGTAGATCTTTAGTGCATGAAATTTATAAATTGCCTTCTTCACAGCTGTCTGAGAAGCCTTTACTATGTCCTTTGACTGGGTTTCAAGTTAAGTATTAGAATGTGTCTGAGCAGAAACAAAGCTGGATATAATGGCAGGTCTGCTTCCAAAAGAGTAGCAAGCAAGTAAATTGTTGGGTCCTTCACTGGAGAGCAGAAAACATGAATAAAGGTTCCGAGAGCATCTGAAGAGCATTTAGGGCAAAGTTTATCAGTAGAAAGTTCATTTGGAGTCTAAAATCTGGGGGCAGTCATGGGCTGGAGGTCAGGATACCAGCCTTGGAAGGTCGCCATTTTGATCCCCTGAGCTGACAGTACGTGACTGAAGTGCCCTTGAGCAAGATGCCTAACCCCCAACTGCTCCCCTTTCCATAAAATACAGCCGCAAAACCCACACAGACCACGTCTATGTCTCCTTTAACCCTTTAGACTTCAGACAAAATTCAGAAACACTCCTATGGATTCCTGACATCACCCAGAGTTAGAGGCTTATTGATAATGTTTTAATTAAGACGTTATTAAAGGTGTTTTAAAGGTGAAAACCAGCTCTTAAATATGAAAACAAAGCCAGTGGATAGAAATAAAAAGAGTTATCAATTCAGGACTAAAGGAGAAATGGACCCTGAAGTTATACGTGTAATAGTGAAAATTGAAAAATTAGAATTGCTAGAAATAAAGAGGAAAAACAGGAACATTAAATTAACTACAACAACTAATGAAATTCTTCATCATTATTTCTTGCAATGAAAATGATCACACACCAAGTCATACCCTGTAACAGGGGTGCCCAGTTCTGGTCCTGGAGATCTGCCTGCCAGCAGAGTTTAGCTCCAACCATGATCTATCACAACTGATGTAGGTGATAAAGGCTTTCAGAGGGAACTGGATATTACAGCCAGGTAGATCTCCAGGCCCAGGAATGCGTCCCCCTTGCCCTGTAGTGGTCACTAATAGGTGGACTGCGATCCAAGTCCAGATCCAGACACTGTCCAATGTGGACCTGAACCTTAAACAGATAAACTATAGAGAATTATTTCATTTCGACAGGGTGGTCCTGTTTTAATCGGTGTATCATTTCTAGTCATTACGGTACCAGTGTAGCGGCCGGGAGACTCACACGTGATGCTATTCAGCCAATCAGATCTGTGCATTATGATGAGCACTGAGACTCGAGTAAGTGACGAACACACATGGGAGGGACGAGGCGAGAAATAGCAGTCAGAGAAGAAATTGAGTCAGGGGGAAGTTTTTTCACATGTCAGCTCTAAAAAGAGAAAACTGGCCATAAATATTATTGAAATATAATTGAATTGTTCTTTATTTGATTTGACATTCAGTTGTCAACTGTATAAGATGTTGATATACCTACTCGGCTACTTCAATAAACAGTAAAGGCACTGAATCATGATGCAAGTCAGACAGTGTGATGTTCTGGACCTTTGCTTGAGGAAACTTCTTTAAATGGACCTTATTGAATTTTAATGAAAGACCTCTGCCCTACAGCTAAATCTAGAGCTAAAGTCTGCATAATTATTCTAAAATCTATCCAGCTACATTTTCGCAAAGCCACCTCATTTCTCTGAATTGAAGGCTGAAGGAAGAGATATAAAGTAACCAGCATTTACACAAAGTGAAATAACCAAGAGAATGACTACTGAACATTAAACCACTCTGAATAAAATTTTGCAGAAATTTTGAAAAAATTATGGCGTTCCCCTTTAACAACCACAATTATGACCAGCTAATTTCCATTGTCTGCTGCCCAGATCCTTGGGAGCCCACAGCGTTTGTTTGACCTGGCTGGTCCGTGTGTCCTCGAGCATGAGACCAGGAAGAGATCGTTCTCCAAAAGAAAGTCTCATCTCGACCTCCTTAAACTGTAAGTAATTCTAGGTGGTAAGTAATATAGAAACATACACAGTGCATCCAAACCTCACCTTTAGCATGAGAATAACATGCCACAATACAGAGAACTAATAAGGAATATCACTCTTGTTTGAAGAAAACCTCGTATCTCCAAAATGGTAACTTTACAGGAGAAGGAAACCTACTTTACTGTTAATGTAAGTCAATGGAACCAGAACTTTTTTCCAAGTCATTTTGGGCTGTTTCTTTTGGTCCAATCATTATGAACATGAACAACAATGTAAAGAGCAATGGGTATTTTCAAAGTATGTCAACAACTGAAAAAGGAACAAAAATGGACATACAAGGTTTTCTTTCGAGAACAGCGATAAGAAAAATAACTAAAAATGCAAAGCATTCTCAGCAGCTCTGCCTCCAATTATTTAAGACTAAGTTTTTGTTGATGACCTCTGTTTATTTGAGTTTTAAGAAGTGTGATACTTAAGAGCTGACAGTTCTGTCAGTCAGCACCATTTAATGAATACCCTTATAAAATATAAAAGGACAGGCCAAGATTATTGGTTATTGTAAGTTTTAGCCACCTAAAAACAGTACTGGCCAAAAAATGTCCTTATCTCTTTGTGCCTAATGTTTTGTTTTCACAGAGTGATGGATGGCATGACGGAGGCTTGTGTGAAGGGCGGTATTGAGGCCTGCTACTCCTCTGTTTCCTGTGCCTGTGCCTTACTGGGTGCTCTGGATGAGCTCAGCCAGGGGCGCGGCCTGCAGCCCGACCAGGCGCAGCTTCTGCTGAGGCGACTGGATGATTTGAAGGAAGGGGTGGAGTCTGCGCGGGAGTCTGTGGAGTTGAACGAGGCTGACTTCCGCTGGCAGCGGCGCGTGCTGTCCTCTGAGAATGCACCATGGGAGCCGGGCATTCCAGAGCGCAGCCCTGATATTAGCATCAGTGTCACCACAGAGACAGGACAAACAACGATGGCGGGGGAGCTGAGCCAGACCACTCCAGAGGAATGTGGGGAGGAGCCACGGTTGACTTCGCCCTCTTCTGGCAGAGGAGCGGCCGCTCCAGACCTGCCATCGTGTGCGAGGGAAAGCGGTGGCCACGAGGCTCCACCCCCCAGTGCTGCCCCTCCTGACGTGGTGCAGCGCAGCCATGGCCTGGCCTACCCGGACATCACCAACTTCCTGTCGGTGGAGTCCCGGGCACGTTCGCATGGCTCGCGCTACAGTGAGAGCAACTTCAGCATGGATGAGCAAGAGCTGTCGCGCACAGAGTTTGACTCTTGCGATCAGTACTCCATGGCTGCCGAGAAGGACTCTGGACGCTCCGACGTCTCGGACATGGGCTCGGACAACTGCTCGCTGGCCGACGAGGAGCAGACACCGCGCGACTGCCCAGGCCACCGCTCTCTGCGGACGGCTGCGCTCTCACTCAAGCTGCTGAAGAACCAGGAGGCGGACCAGCAGAGCGCACGGCTTTTCGTCCAGTCCCTGGCCGCCCTGCTTCCGCGTCTGCTGGCCCTACATAACTCTGCCGATGTCGAAGTCTCCCTCCAGAACTTCTCTTCCACCTTCTGCACTGGCTTGCAAGCAGGTACGTCAAAAAAGCACAACTGATCCTTTTCTGAAGTTGGGCTAGTGCTGATCAGATCTTTTACCTAGGAAAGGCTTGTGTTGTTTTTTTTTTTTTTTTCTTTGTAAGCTTGTTCACAAGTAACATAATACACTATATGTCTGAAAGTTTGTAGACACCTGCTCCTCCAGTGTTTCTTTTAAAATAAATGGTATTTTTTTTTTTTTTTTTTGGATTTTGCCCCCAATTTTTCGTCCCAATTCAGTTGTTTCCAATCCCACCTACCAGTCAGGACTACCCCAATCGCACAATACTATCAATGCTAGGAGGACGGAGGCTAGAACAGGCTTCCTCCGAGACCTGTGAGGCGCCTATTTTCGAACTGCCACTAATACAACATCATTGGACAGCTGAACGCGCTCTGAAGAAAGTGCCAACTGCCAAATCTGTTATGTCAGCTAACAGACGCCTGCACTGACTTGCATCGTCCTGAGTGATGGGAGGAAATGGGGCCACCCTGCCCATCCGGACTGAACGAGGCCAACTGTACTGTCTTGGAATGAAGTGGCGCAGCCGACGAACAGAGTGGCCAAAGCGGAAGCGGGGCAAGAGAGGTGGACTACATGCTAGGCTAAAGGCTAGGGCTACACGGCCACTGCTACCTAGCCTGCTGCTAGCTAATGTTCACTCCCTCGAAAACAAGCTGGATGAGCTGAGGACCAGAATAACAACTCAGCGTGAGATCAGAGAGTGCTGTGCTCTTATCCTCACAGAAACTTGGCTCTCGGACAGCACGCCAGACTTGGCGATCCAGTTGGAAACATACTCCATCCACCGCAGGGACCGCACGGCAGCGTCGGGGAAGAACAAAGACGGCGGTGTCTGCATCTACATGAACAACAGGTGGTCTACGGACGTAAAGACTGTTGAAAAACATTGTTCAGCTGACTGCTGATGATGAAGTGCAGAGCCTTTTATCTGCCTAGAGAGTTCAGCTCTGTGTACATTCTGGCTACTTACATCCCGCCACGTGTGAACTCGGCCACGGCGCTAGGGCTGCTGCATGACGCCATCAGTAAACAAGAGACCGCGCACCCGGATGGCGTGTTCACTGTTGCCGGTGACTTCAATCACTGGAACCTGAGGACTGTCAACCCCAAGTACCATCAGCACGTGAGCTTTCCGACGAGGGAGAGTAACATACTCTACCAAGTTTACAGCAACGTGAGGGGGGCCTACAGGGCCGTGCCTCGGCCACACTTCGGATAGTCCGACCACATCTCCATGTTCCTCTACCCAGCATACAGACAACTTCTCAAGCAAGCACTTCCAGTGAGTAAAACTGTCAAAGTTTGGAATGAAAAAACTGACTTAGTGCTTCAGCACTGCTTTGACAGTACAGACTGGAATCTGTTCAGAACTGCTGCTATGAGAGAGGACTGTACTGTTGATCTAGAGAGACTATGCTTCTGGGGTAACGAGCTACATCAGCAGTTGCATTGAAAGCGTTGTCCCTACAAGGCGCTGCAGAAAATACCCCAACCAGAAACCCTGGATAAACGGTGAAGCTCGGTCTGTGCTACATGCCCGCCATGCTGCTTTTCTCTCAGGCAACACTGAAGATTACAAAAGGTCCAGATATGACCTGCGTAGATCTATCAGAGAGGCCAAGAGACAGTATAGGCTGAAGCTAGAGGGCTACTACACCACCACGGACTCCCGGCACATGTGGCAAGGACTACAACACATCACCCACTATCAACAGATGAGCAGGGCGGTCACAACCAGCCACACCACACTACCTGATGAGCTAAGTGAGTTTTATGCTTGCTTTGAGGCCCTCAACCCTGGCCGACCGAGAGACACTATGGGCACACGAAACACATCACTCACTCTGACATCAGTGGATGTGTGCAGGACCTTGAAGAGAATAAACCCACGGAGAGCAGCCAGCCCAGACAACATCACTGGGCATGCTCTCAGAGTTTGCTCATCAGACCTGGCTGATGTGTTTGAGGACATATTCAATCTGTCCCTCACGCAAGCTTTTGTGCCATCCTGCTTCAAGTCAACCACCATCGTACCCCTCCCAAAGAAAAGTATTGTGACCAGCCTAAATGACTATCTCCTGTTGCACTCACCCCAATTGTGATGAATTGCTTCGAGAGAATAGTCATGACTCACATCCAAGAGACCATTCCAAACACTATAGACCCTCTTCAGTTTGCATACTGAAATGGCCTCCCAGAACAACACCAGCATCATCAAGTTTGCTGATGATACTGCAGTCGTTGGACTGATCACTGGTGGGGACGAGACCGTGTACAGGAAGGAGGTGGCTGAGCTGGTGGCCTAGTGTCATGACAGCAATCTTTTCTTGAATGCAGACAAGACCAAGGAAATGATTGTTGATCCAAGGAGGAAGTTGGAGCTGCACACACCCCTAGGTGAGACAGAGGTGGAGAGGGTGAAATCCTTCAAATTCTTCGGCATCCACATCAGTGAGGATCTCACAACACACACCTCATCATCAGAAAGTCCCAGCAGCGACTGTACTTTCTTAGAATTAGAATGACTTAGCATGTCAGCCAAAATTCTCAACACCTTCTACAGGAGCACGATCGAGAGTGTTCTTACCAGCTCCATCATGGTCTGGTATGGAAACTGCACTGCTCAGGACAGGAAGGCTCTCCAGCGTGTGATCAAAACTGCCCAGTCCATCTCAGGAACAGCCTTCCCCTCACTACAGGACATTTATCACGCCAGGGTTATCAGGAGGGCACAAAACATCTTAGGGACAGTACACACCCCCAGCACAGACTCTTCACACTCCTACCTTCAGGCAGACGTTACAGGAGTGTGAAGTCCAGGACAACAAGACTGACCAACAGTTTCTATTCACAGGCCATTAGGCTGGTGAATACCTCACTTACTACTCTTCCTCCCAATCTGAACTGATTTAACCTTGCACTCAACAACAGCACCTTACCTACACTGTACTGCTGCTGTTAGAACAATACTGTATACATCTATTCCTTGCACAGAACACTATTGTTTACATCTGTTTACATCTGTTACTTGATGCACTTTATGAACAGCTGCTCTACATATTTGCACATATGCACGTGTAACTTTAAGTTTATTTCAACTTTGCACATACTGTACATTTTTACTTGTACTTTTACTTTTTTACTACTGATTTTAGAGTTATTCTTATTTTTTTTTTATTTCTTAAGATTATATTTGGTGAAAAGGAGGAACAGCAAAGTAAAAATTTCATTGTACAGTGCAACTGCCTGTTCTGCTGTGCACATGACAATAAAACTCTTGAATCTTGAATCCTTTAATTGGCAGCTGTGACAAATGAACAGCTAAACAACCTGGAATCAGCCAGAAATGAACCCAATACCAATCGCCAAACTAAATGGGCTGTAAGATGCTTTACAGACTGGTTGGAACAAAACAACATTAATACTGATCTGCAAAAAACTGAGCTGAACTTGATATTGTGGCAGTTTTATGGTTCAGTCCGATTTGGTCAGACTCTGAAGATCAGACGACATGTTTGGTGAATGGTATCGGGTTAATTTCTGGCTGATTCCAGGTTGTTTAGCTGTTCTTCTGTAACAGCTGCCAACTGAAAAGCTGCTCAGTGGTGATGACAGTTTGGGAATTTAGTGTAAGGAGCTGGAGAACGAACTGCCGGCTGTGCAGCAAGTGGGCGGAGCACGTTACTCTGTTGTATTTAACTGTTGTATTAAAGCAGTAGAACACTCGAGGTCATGTGTTGACCATGGCTGCTGTGATGATCTACGACAACCAAATCACGGCCGTGATGTTATTTCGCAATAACATACTCCCTCTTGGGTTCTACTGCTTAAATATTGCCTTGTCCACTCCTTCTAGCTTGTGTTTTTATTTTTTAAATAATTTTTGTGGGTCTCTTATTCTGCAGGGGGTATCTGCTCTCCTGGCTTTCAGGGCAGTGACAATCTGAGTTGTCAGGCTTTGATGAATGCTGATGGACTTTACTTGGTGTCTTACTACGCCTTGCTTCTCAACCTCAAACTTTGCACTTGTGATTACTACCACCGGAAACCCACGCCAGCCCTTGTCACTCTGGTGAGAGCAGAAAGTAACGTTTTTATGATAATATCTACAGTTGTATATGACCGTTGGACACACCTGGCCACATTACATTGAAAACAAGTAAACGCAACCTTTGCAGCTAACTATTTATAAAAATAAAAATTTTCAGCTTATGGTTGTTGTCGGAACAAAATCTCATGTCTCTATTTTAGTTGTTTCTAACTTTTTTACAGAATTCGAAAATGCTAGTTGACTTTTACAATGTGCCAAAATTGTTTGACATGTAAATGCTACCAGAAATGTGGTATCTTAATGAATTTGGGTCATTTCTGGTCAAAAATTTACCTAGTACCTGCTAAATTTTGTAATTTTTTAATCTTGAAAACAAGTTGCACCTCAGATACCTTTTCAGAAATTGTTAGCCTGGAGTGTTCGTGAGCTGAAAGTGCAAGTATTTTGATGTTGATTCCTTCTATTAGTTATTATGAGTAAAACTGACAATTGGAGTAAAGCAAACTTTATTTTATTGATTTTCTCTCCTCTTGGATCCTTGCTGAGGGCAAAAACTCTGATACACAGCCAGACAGGCTTTATTTTTAAATACAAATTGAGTTACATATTTAATATGAGATACTTTTAATACTCAAAATCAATGTAAACCAAAAGACAAAGCTAAAAATTCTTAATTTTATAATAATATTTGTCATAGTTATTGTTGTTTATTTGTTAAAATGTGTGTTAGGGACTGCTTTTGTCACCTTTTTTGGATTTTTTCCCACCCCTCCCAAATCTCTCATCACAGACACAGGCACTGACAGCATGGCTAGTGTTTAGCCTCAGTTGTATGTGTGTGACTGCATTTTGAGCCATTTTTTATGTGTAGTTAGCTGTAAACCTCTGATTATCAGCACTAAACTCTGAGCCTGAGTCAATCACAGAGCTCTTTGAGACACTAGTCATACATGTGGAGTTAAGACATCGGTCTTCCACATAAAGTAAAGCATGTTTTTTCCCTTCTCATGTAAAATGATCATTTTGAAGATACAAGGTTTTGTTCCAACAGCAATGATATGTTAATGCACAGTTGCTGTGTATATGGTTATCTTAAAAAGTAGGAAAATATAGTAATTGTAGCATGTGTAGAAGTTTGGACAACAAGTCAGGACTTAGTAACACCTCTTTGGCAAATATCACAGCTTACAAATGCTTTTTTCCAGATCGGAGTCTTTCTGTCCTTGTTTTAGTAATGTTAACACACTCTTCCTTGCCGAATTCATTTCGTTGTGCGATGTTCTTGGGCTGTCACCGATTTTCAGTGATGTTAAAGTCAGGGACTGTGAGAGCCATTCCAAAGCTTCAGCTAGCCTTACTTGGACTAGTTTATGGTGGATTTTGCAGCCTTTAACCTAAGGAATCCGTATTTCCATCCACCATTTCGTCTGCTACTGGCCACTCCTTTCATCAAATGCTGCTCCAAATATTTTTTTTCCAAATATACTTCTGATGAGTATTAACACAAGAGTGACGGTGGACTACACTAATTGAGCTAATTACCAAATGACAGTTCTTGACCTGCCTAAACAGACCTAGCTAAAGAGTCAATGAACAAGTTTATTAGGGTCAGACAAGTTCATTAGGTTCTGAGACTTAACAGCAGGGTGTCCAAAGCTTTGCACGTTAGTTAATCACATATGAAGTAACTGTGCATTAACATTTGCAAAACAAATGTTATTTTTAAAATAGGTTGTGTAGAGTTTGTTCTTTTATTTTCAACAAAATATGTAATTTGGCTAGTGTTGTGCAGACTTTTACATAGAATTAATGAATTAATGAATGCAGAATTTTGCCCCTGTAACAAGTGACACTTGTTCTGAGTGTAATGTGCCTCTGTGTTTTCCTCTGGTCTCTCTCTGCAGAAAGACTTTGTGCGTCAGATCCAGAGCAGTGGGGTGTTGGTGGTGCTCTCTCAGGCCTGGATAGAGGAGCTGTACCACCAAGTCTTGGAGAGGAATCTGCTGGGGGAGGCTGGCTACTGGAGCTCTCCTGAGGACCACTCTCTACCCCTCATCACCATGCTCACAGGTAACACCCACTGTCTGAGAGGGCTGTTGCTGCTCTGGGCAGTATGATTGCATATCACTGTTGTCAGAAGAAAACCTCATATCTCAATTTTTGATGTTTTTTACATCATTTGAACATACATACATATTGCCATTTATATTGTGTGCAAATTTCATGATGAATGGACTTTCCCATTGTATTATCTTGTTGGCGGCATGGTGGCGTGGTGGGTAGCGCTGTCGCCTCACAAAGAGGGCATGGGTTCGATTCCCCGGCCGGGCGACCGGGGTCCTCTCTGTGTGGAGTTTGCATGTTCTCCCCGTGTCTGCGTGGGTTTCCTCCGGATTCTCCGGTTTCCTCCCACAGTACAAAGACATGCAGTCAGGCCAATTGGACATGCTAAATTGCCCCTAGGTGTGAGTGTGTGAGTGACTGTCTGTGTCTGTCTGTCTGCCCTGGGATGGACTGGCGACCTGTCCAGGGTGTATCCTGCCTTCCGCCCGAAGACTGCTGGGATAGGCTCCAGCACCCCCCCGTGACCCTGACGGAGAAGCGGCTTAGAAAATGGATGGATGGATGGATGGATTATCTTGTTATGAATATATTATGTACTTAGGCCTTTGCCGTGACGTCTTTTTCATGCAGTATTGTTTCCCTCATGCTCACAGAAAACACAAGGTTTCACTTCTTTTGTGAAAATAAATGTAAATTTATTGATACTTGTCACATTTCCTTCCTCATAAGTACTGTTAGAAATAAAGGTACCATGCAGGTGATTGATTCGTTCATCAAGGTACAAACAATGTAAGTGTACCCTCACAGGTGCAGCAGTGGTTTTAAGGTCTGATTGTGAACCTTAAATAAGGTTTTCCTAGTGGAAAAGTAGATATTTGTATCTTTTCATAACCGATTGTTTTAAAACAGAACAGTAGAATAAAAACCTGAAGGTGAGACGGGGTGTGTGGAGTCAGTACAGCTTAGAACACATCATTTCAGTGGATTATGGTTCAGTTATCTTCCCTGACTAAATGTACTGAGATGAAGCCTTGAGGGTCCCACCACAGTGACAAGAGAGGCAGTGACCCCAGTGTAGGTAATGGGGGTGGTGCATTTTGGAAGGTAAAAATGTACAGTATATTTGACGCAATTTGAAATGTGTATTTAACAATATACATTGTAATGTGCATGTTCTCTCTCTCTCTCTCTCTCTCTCTCTCTCTCTCTCTCTCTCTCTCTCTCTCTCTCTCTCTCTCTCTCTCCTCTTAGACATTGATGGTCTTGGCAGCAGTGCTATCGGAGGTCAGCTGATCAGAAGAGCCTCCACACAGTCGCCCTTCAACAGCGATAAGAGCGGGAGTAACACCATGATAGCAGGTAGCAGCTTTCCCCTGTGTGTGGATGTGTGTACACGCACAGGTGGGTGGGGGAGGCTTTCTTCTTTCATCAGCTCGAGGAACAGAGGCGGTTAGGCCTCCCTGTTCCCATGACAACAGCTGCCAACCAGGAAAAAGCTTAACCGTTGAACAAACAAAGACTTTTCCATGGTTGTTGCATGTGCAGTACAGCTAATGGATCACACGGTGCGGGACTTTTCATTTCCATGCCTGCTTTAAATCTGATCAAACTGTAGGTTTTTCTGCACCGTATTTCTTTCCTCTGATCTTCTCATCCTTGTTAGTGATATGATCAATCTTGTGATGCTTCACCCCCTGAAATACATAGCTCCAGAGAATGAAAGATATATTTGCCTTAAATGCAATCAGGAATCACCCAGTTTATTAATATGTTTGTAGCCGATCTGCTGCTTTGGCGGCACCAAAATCTTGTAGCATAATTGAAGAGCTTCATTTAAAATCAGTGTGTATACCAGGGGTGCACAACTCCAGTCCTGGAGGGCCAGAATCCAGCACAATTAAATGATTTCTCTGTTCAGACATGCCTGATTCAACTCCTTTGTTAATTGCCAGGTTTATTGAGTGTATTTGAGTAGAGAAAATACCAAATTGTGCTGGACACAGGCCCTTCAGGACCGGAGTTTACACACCCCTGGTTTACACATTGGTAAGAATTTTAGATATAAGGAGTTTTTTATTTCTCTAAGAAAAAGCTGGCAATATTGATAATAGAAGTTTGATATTTCTAATGTACAGTGGCTGAGAAGACCCAACAACCTGTGAATAAAAAAACGAGCTGCAAACTCAGTAAACATTTTCATTAAAATGACAACACCGACACTACATTTCATAAATGCGGTGCAAACACACACATGCAACTTTAGAAACGCTGGTAAGCCAGTCACAACACAGCAGAGGTGTTTCTGATGGACACTCAGAGGACTGAGCTGTTCAGGCTTTTAAATTCTATGCAGCACAAATGTTCACCAGTAAAAGTAAGTTAACTTTTATTTGAACAAATTACCAACCATCACTGTACCATAAAGGGAATTATCTGTAGAGAGTAACTAAAAATTTAACTAGTAACACCAGATAAACCACCACAGCACAGCTACAACAGTCAGATAGCAAACTAGCCAGCCAGGTTAATTGTGACCTCGGGCTGTGAGTGTCTGAGTGTCTGTGGTCTGATCTACGTCTGTCAGTGATTTTCCATATTTCCATATTCCATATTCCGCCCACTTTGAGCCCTTTGAGTCTTTCAGAAACATTTCCGTTGTGTTGTGACTGGCTTTGCAGCGTTTCTGAAGTTGCCTGTGTTTTTCTTTATTTGCAGTGCTTTTATAAAATAATAATGTGTTTTTCATTGTTCTGTGAATAGGGTCTTGTTGGCCACTGTGCTGTTGTCTGTAAAGCACACACCCAACAACTTACATCATGAAAAACATAAAACTAAAAGTGATCTACTGTATGTTTTGCCATGAAACGAAACATAAATTATCAGTTAACATTATACAAGACTTATTGTGCTAAATAGTTTGTGGTAGTTTAGTGGGTAACACCTCTGCCTTCTACGCCATAGATTGGGGTTCAATCCCTGACTGGGTTAACACCCTACTTCATACCAATAAGAGTCCTTGGGCAAGACTCCTAACACCACTTTCGCCTACCTGTGTAAAATGATCCAATTGTAAGTCGCTCTGGATAAGAGCATCAGCCAAATGCAGTAAATGTAGTCTCTTCTTACTTTCAGTGGAACACTTTATCTGATTCATGTTATTTAATTAGGCAACATTAAAGAGTAAATTTATTTATTCATATTGTGAATTTGGCTTATAGAAAGTACTGGAAACGTGCTGGTGAATTTCTTAATCCCATTTTACCTGCACGGTGTGACCCTCAGGTTTTAAAGAAAAATTGTCCAACAGAACAAAAGTTTGGAATCTGTCATTAAATCTTACATCAATTCATGATCCATTGTTAATACAAACCCACATACATTGTTGCACTTTCCCGCAGGTGTGGTCTTTGCCCGATACATCCTGACTGGCTGCTGGAAGAACCTGATCGATACGCTGTCCACGCCACTGACTGGCCGCATGGCAGGTAGTTCACGGGGGCTGGCCTTTATCCTAGGTGCAGAAGGGGTGAAGGTCCAGAACCAGAGAGAGAGAGACACCATCTGCCTCAGCCTGGACGGGCTGCGCAAGGCAGCCGCGCTCAGCTGCGCTCTGGGTAACTACTGCACTTTGTGATACGGAGATGGCAGACTCAGCCGTACTTCAGTGGCTTCTATCGAAATGTATTGGCTAACATTATCTTAAACCAGTGGTCTGCAACCCAAATGTTAAGAAGAGCCATTTTATCCTCTTAGCAAAACTCAAACCACCTTGGGAGCCACAACATTTTGTCTGTTTTACCATCTTGGCTGTAAATATGTCTCAGTATGTGCTGATGTACTTACTTTGCTCTGCTTTTAGCTTTAGCTCATCTATAGCTGCATTTCTCGCATCTCTGGCAGGAAATTTTTCCACAAAAGTAGAGCAGTTTCTTGTGAAATGTCTCTCAATGTTTGACTTTTTGCGAGGCTGAAGTCGCTTCTCATTCACCAGCTACTTGATCTAATTTTCCAGTTCCACCTTAAATGGTGCCTGAGGTGCCCAAATGTAACTGCTGCACCACTTAAGGTGGGATGGGAAAATTCTAACTAAAGGTTGGTGAATGAGAAACTGACTTCAGCTTTGTGACTTTTTAGTGTTTGTCGGTTTCTTGTTGCAGATTAAACGTGTCAGGAAAGCAGCTGATGTGATTATAAATGCAAATAAGTCCATTTGTCTCCAAATGATCAATGTTTGTCTTAAATCTCTCGCTTTGCCGTTTCTTTAGCTTCTAGCTTGGCAAGATTCTTGTCTGTGTTGCTATGGTGACCAGCTGTCTGCACTTCAGGGTTAAAGGGTGAATTAGCAGTTCTACATTAACTCAGTAATGGTTTAAGACCATTTATTGTTAAACTGTGTTGAATGATCAGCAGAGCTTTATTTTACTGTAAAGGTGGATTATTTTCTTTTTACCTACAAATCTGTTGCTGCTGTGGAGCCACAACAGGGCAGTAAAAGAGCTGCATGCAGCTCTGGAGCCATATGTTGCCAACCTCTGTTCTATGATATACCCTCAGTAAGAAGGTAAACAGAAGGGGGTAGAGTAGTCCTCATCTCTGTGTTTGAAAAACTTAGAGTGAAAGCTAACCAAGCAGAAGCTAAGTCAGCAAGCATAACTAAGCTGTCAGACTAGCTCATCTGTCCATTGTCTGTCTGTTCATTTGTCTGTCCATTCACCCACTCATTTGTTTGTTCATTATTCTAAGCTACTATTCCTTGGATGCAGTTCTACCTGCAAAGTGCATAAGAACCTTCTTTAAGGTTTTGCCAAATAAAAGCTGAATAATTGACACAGCAAGATCTACAACACCACCTGTACATGTAGATCCCATGTCACTCTTTTCCCTTTCATTCTGTTTATATCAGCTTCAGTAGTGTACCAAGAATGTGTATTAGAATACTAGAGCATGACCAGAGATTCTCAGAAAGGTCTGATTGGCTGTTTTTGTGTTTTTTTTTTTTCCATTTACACTTGAACTCGATGTTTTATTATAGCAATAAATTGTAGTATGTTCCCATAACTCAGCTTTAAGAGAAATTCAACTAAAAAACACACAATAAGACCTTAAAATGTCCCCATAACTCAGCTTTAATTGAGATTCAACTACAAAACACACACTGAGACCTTAAAATGTCCCCATTTCTCAGCTTTAATGAAAATTCAACTACAAAACACACAGAGACCTTAAAATGTCCCCGTAACTCCGCTTTAATGGAAATTGCACTACAAAACACACACTGAGACCTTAAAATGTCCCCATAACTCAGTTTTAATGGAAATTCAACTATACAACACACACAGAGACCTTAAAATGTCCCCATAACTCAGCTTTAATGGAAATTCAACTATACAACACACACTGAGACCTTAAAATGTCCCCATAACTCAGCTTGAATGGAAATTCGACTATACAACACACACAGAGACGTTAAAATCTCCCCATAACTCAGCTTGAATGGAAATTCAACCACAATACACACTGAGACCTTAAAATGTCCCCATAACTCAGCTTGAATGGAAATTCGACTATACAACACACACAGAGACCTTAAAATGTCCCCATAACTTAGTTTTAATGGAAATTCAACCATAAAACACCCAATAACTCAACTTTAGTGGAGATTCAACTACAAAACACACACTGGGTGTCACAATAACACAGCTTTAATGGAGATTTAACTATAATAGTGGAGATTCAACTACAAAACACACACTGAGGGCTTACAATGTCACAATAACACAGCTTTAATGGAGATTTAACTATAAAACACACACTGAGACCTTAAAATGTCCCCATAACTGAGCTTTAATGGAAAATTAACTATAAAACAAATTGTGAGACCTTAAAATAGAGATTCAACTCAAAACAGATGCAGCAAAGGGGAAACACGCAGCACACAAGCTACTCCGGTTCAGTGTATTTTAAAATAAGAGTCCCAGACCTACCACAATGCCTAACTACATTCAACCAAAAGCAAGAGCAATGTTATTTTTTAACTAAATACAACCCAGTGTGTCTGATATTTCAGCATTTAGTAATGGAAAAAAAAAATGAAACATGAATTGTTTTTGTTCTTGTGTGCCTTTGTGAAAACATAGATATACATTTTAAAGTTTTGTAGCCTTTAAATAACACCATCATTTACATTTATGGTATTTGGCTGTCGCTCTTATCCAGAGCAGCTTACAATTTGATCATTTTTACACAGGTAGGTGAAGGTAGTGTTAGGAGTCTTGCCTAAGGACTCTTATTGGTATAGTGTAAGGTGTTTACCCAGCTGGGGGATTGAGCCCAAGTCTACAGCATAGAAGGCCAACCAACCATAAAAAGCATAAAATGCTGTTGGGGTAATTCTGTTTCAGTGCACACAATATGTACATGTAGTTCTCATGTATGTAGTTGTTCGTATTTAATTTCTTTTTATTTTGCAGGACAGTAAATTATGGTTTTGCAATTTTGTATGTTGCTAGTTGTTTAAAGAGGGGATTTAAAGGGAGATTAGATTTCTGTTTTCACATCCCAAAAAATGTCTGCACTTACTTTACATCCTGCCAGAGACACATTATTTTAATAGTAATTTTTCGCTTCTCAAGTTGTCATCGTGACATCCGACAGCTTTATTGAACATCGCATTTTATGTCAATATCGTGCAGCCCTGGTGTCATACAAGCATTTTACAAAACATTTAACAAAATGAGTGACCAACGGGCAAAAACAAACAATATAATGTACGAATTAACACACCTAAACACCAGCACAAGAGTAAATGTAGCACATAATGAAGAAAATACTGCTTATGTTTGATAAATTCTGCTAACAGGACAAAACTAAACTATTAAAACAATTTGTATAAATAAATTTGATATAATTGGTACAGTGTGTAAGATTTTTTCAAAACAGAATTTGATTTGTTGTTCATTTGACAAAGACATGAATTTATTTCATTTAAATTATTACTGTTTGGCTTCCTGACACCAATAACAAGACAACAGGCCTGCCTGCTGTTTCAGTTCTCTGAGTACTGTTTAAGTGTGTGTTTGTGTGTGTGTGTGTGTGTGTGAATGTGTTTAGGTGTGGCTGCCAACTGTGCTTCAGCTGTAGCCCAGATGGCAGCGGCTTCCTGTGTGCAGGAGGAGAAGGAGGAGAGGGATCTAGCTGAGATTGGAGATGCCATTACTCAAGGTACATACACCCAGTATGGAGCCTGTACTGTCCTTACACCAGCAGTGCAAGTCTGTCACAGTTATTACATAATCACCTGATCACAAGTATTTGAGATGATTGCAGTTATTTTCTACAGTGATTAAAGGGGAACTCCCTAACTTTGCAAAATTACTTAATCATTCAACCGTTTAGATGTAAATAAAAACATTCAGAGTGATTCGGTGATGAATGCGCCTTTCTGTTGAAATGGTGTAGTACTAGGAACCAGGCATCTGTGTGTTTACACTACAAACATCACCATTTTTTCTGCCATCCAAAATGACCAGTGAACTTACATGTGTCTTATAAGGTTTTATGTGTCACACTTAATCGTGTAAAAATGCTAAATTCGGGAAAAAATATGGTTTTGGGTACAATTTGTTCCTTATAACGCCCTGCATGCCTTTTGTGTTGTGTGGGTTGCCAGCATTGTGTTGCACAGTGTCAGAAAAGCTTAGTTTATGTGAGTTACGTTGCTCATCAGAGGAGCTGAGATAGATCACAGTTGCAACTCACTGTCCTGCCCCATAATCTGGTGAGCAGAGCAGATGGACGCAATTTCCATTTGCCCTGGGTTCTTCTGCTTTGGGTACTGTATCTGATTCAATCTCCCCTTAAAATGAACGTTCCCTTTGACAAATCAGGGCCTCAGATGTGTGCATTCACTGAACTATGCCAAGCAACATTGGAACAAAGGGCAGTCGTGGGCTGGAGGTTAGGGAAAACCAGCCTTGTGACCGGAAGGTCGCAGGCTCGATCCCAGATAGAGCTGCCCACCACTCCGGGCAGGTGTGCTCGCTGCCCCCTAGTGTGTGTGTGTGTGTGAGTGTGTGTGTGTTCACTACTGTGTATATGGTGTTTCACTGCACGGATAAGTTAACTACGGAGGTGAATTTCCCTGTTGTGGGACTAATAAAGGATAACATAACTACAGAAAGCGAGAAAGTTCAAAAAAAGAATGAATGAAAAGATTGAACTGCGCATTTTCACCCAATCCCCAATATAAATTTTCCCACAAGTACTTTAAGTGTAAGATAAGTGCTTTCTGAGTACCGTTCATCGCCGAGTGGGTGAACACAGCTGCAGTACAGACCTTTTTGATCCTTTTAATTTTCTGTAGTTCCAGCGCTGCTTGGAGTTGTTGTCTGTTCAGTGAAAAGGAATGTGAATTTGAGGGGGAACTGAATTGGATACAACACTGGCGTTAGCCGTACTGAACGGCTGTAGGTACAGCCTAGTAACTACAAAAACACGTTAGGCTCTGCACATTGGTCTCAGTTTGGAATGGAGTTTTAAAAGGAAAAACAGAAGTAATCCTGGAGTAATATATTTTTTTACTAAAATACGTTTCAAGCCAACATTTTATATCAAAGCTATCACGAAACAATATCTCAGGTATCAAGCAAGACATTTATAACAATTGTGTTTAAGAATTTAACAGGATGTAGCCTTTGGAGCCATTAAATACTTTGGATGTCTGGTTCCTAGTGCTATAAAGGTGAACAGGTCTGACTCTGTAAATTTGTCTAGCAAGGCGCATTTCACAACGAACGACTCTGAATGATTTTGTTTACATCTGAACCTCTGAATGATTAGGTAATTTTGCCAAATCGGTGGAGTTCCACTTTAATCATTTCATACGATTGAGGGTCTGCTGTGTTTTCATTGTCATTTGAAACGTGACTGAATCATTCCTGAGTCAGAACATTAAGCTAAACAGACTAACTGCACCGTAATTCAGACTTTATCATCACATTTATCTCTGGCATACCGCTGTCGTTGTTGGGGTTCTAATGAAACTTTTACCTAACTTGTAAAGATGAGCTGGTATAACACCCTCTGCTAAGAGCCCAGTGATAACTATATAGCGTCGCTGTCCAGAGAGAAACATGAATCTCCGTTTTTACAATTTTTTTTTCTGATTATTAAAATTTTTACTACATCATTTAAGCACAACAGCTGTCCTTTACATTGTGTGAAAGGACCAAGAGAAATGCTCCAAAATGACTTAGAATAAAATCTCCTTACATTAACTTACATCAGATATTAAGAATGTTTTTACTCTCTCCTGTAAAGTTACTATTTGGGAGATATTTGTTTTTCTTTGGATAGCGACAATATTAAAAATATCCAGGAAGCTACAGATGTTCTCTGTTCAATATCAGCCCCTTAACATTAACATTGTTATTACTGCTGAAGTAGTTTACTGGTTCAGTGGGGTTGAAAAGAGACTGGTAAAGAAAATGCTTTGCTTTCTAATTTATAACAAAATGTTCCATTACAAAAAACATTATCAGTAAAGGAATTTCAGTGAAGAGCAGAATAATTCAAATTGTAACTTTGGAATTTGAATGAAAGAATTTCCTAGTATTTGGTGGTTTTTACAGTGTGTACTCGAGCTGGACTCCTCAAGTTTATGCAAAAGCCTCTGAAAAGCAGATCAGATCCACCCGAGAGTCATCTGAACATGAGCTTGAGTCAAAAAAAAAAAGAAAACTGACCTTCCTGTACAAAGACCTTGACATAGTTCATGTCACAGAGCTACTTAAATTTCAGTCTTTTTATGTCATAACTTTGCTTTGTGCATTTTTATTTTTTTTAAATATATATACTATTTTATTTAATTTCCAGGTCCAAATGGAAAAAAAAATCACAAATATTTGTTTTTAACATGTTTAAAATGTTGATGTAATGCTCCGACAGTGAGGATGCTTGCCTGTTGTATGTGTTGGTGATAGTTAAGCAGCGAATGGAGCAGAAGCTGGAGCAGATGGGCCGTTGTCAGGGAGTGAGGCTGCACACGGCTCACGTGCTCTGCATGGACGCCATCCTCAACGTGGGTTTGGAGATGGGCAGCCATAATCATGACTGCTGGCCGCACGTCTTCAGGTATGAGTTCATAAGCATTCATCTGACAACATTCTTCTCAGTGAAGACAGCCCTACACAGATTTATTACTGCTCATGACACACCTGGGCCAGGTAATCAGCCCTTCTGTAGCTGGCATGGCTTTTGTTTTCAGTGAGGAGGTTTGTAATAAAACAAGAAATATTTGAAGAGGCAGAAATTCAACTTACTTTAAATAATAATAGTAATAATAATAATGTTACATTTATATAGCGCCTTTCACAAACCCAAGGTTGCTTCACATAAATGTCGCCTAGTTACTTCCTGATTAAGAACAACATAGAAATTGGGGTCCCACTTTATATTAAGTGTCTCTAATAGCTGTGTAGTTACATGTGAACAACATATGAAACAACAAAGTAACTACTAATGATTTGGTCACTGTTACAGATGGATTAAAGAAGAAATAATCTTATGTAATTACACATGTATCAAATTCATTATTGCCTCATGTAATTACACAAAGATAGTAACATAGATGTAATTACGTTGTAATCAGACTGCAGCATTTTTCCCCCCAGCAGGAAAAGGATGTATGTAATAACTATATAATTACTATGTAATTTATGATATTATTTGAATGTGTTGCATTTCCCCCAAAGCAATGTCTATATTACCACTCCATTATTACACATTACTACACATGAACTGCCCACTTACTTTAAAGTGCAACTAACACTACATTACAGGACAGTTCCTGTGTAGTGGTTATGTAGGTACAGTGTAATTACAGAATGGTATTAATCAATGTGATGTGATTAGGTTACCTTGTTACAACACAGTTATTCCAGAGTAATAATGTAAAACAAATGTAATGTTATATAAAATATTCTTTAACTGCTGAAAAAGACTTCTGATCTGTAGTGTATCAAAAAGATAAACTTATGTAATTACATGAGGTAAAAAATAAGTTAATACACTGTAATTATGTAGGCTGTACTTCTGTCATCTCTCTGTAACATTGAATAAATCATAAGTAATTACAGTGTTGTTGGAAATGTTAGTCATGTGTAACTACACAGTTGTTAGCTTAATAGAAATTGGAACGGAAATCTGAGAATGCTATTAAATAAATTTAGGCTTATTACATACTAAGAATTATTGTTCAGGGACTTCAGTGCAAACGAATGGAAATTTTCTTAGGTTATAGAAGCATCAATCCTTGAAGAGACCGATGGCTGGTGCAGTGATACTGAAACTGCTCTAATATAATCTTGTTTTCTAGTCTGTGTTAATATTCTTGCTGGTATTGTTTTAGAACCAGAAAACACCAAAATAGGGAAACAGTGTAAAAATCAGTCACATAAGCTTTAACAGTTCCTGAATGTTTCAGGGTGATTGAGTACGTGAGCTCGCTGGAGCACACTCACTTCAGAGATGGGAGCTCGCAGCCTCCACTGGCCATCACTCAGGCGCAGCAGGCTGTGGCGGCGCTGGTGGATCCGGGGCTGGAGCTGAGCGCTGAACCCATCCCGGAGCTAGAGCTGAGCATGGGGAACCCGGTAATCCAGCCCGTGTCCATCCAGGAGCTGCTGCGTGAGAGCAGCCACGCTAAAGGATTTGACCTGCGGGGAGGCAGTCTGCTCACAAGCACCAACGCCGCCAAGGCCGTGTGCACACTGTCCACTCAGGCTGACCGGTACAGGACACTGAGAGCTTTCAAAGAGTCTCCTCTTATTTTCACTGCTCATTCTTTTATCTCTCCTTTTTTGTTCATGTTGCTTTATGTCCTGCTTTATCACAGCTCTACAGTAGAGAGGCTGAATGCTGAAATATGTATAGGACTGTTGTTCATCTCATTTAGAGTTTCCTTCATGTTATCGTTATGAGCATTTGTTTGTAATGCATGTGTTGATTTTGTAATATACACCGATCAGACATAACATTCTGACCACCTCCTTGTTTCTACGCTCATTGTCCATTTTATCAGCTCCACTAACTCTATAGGTGCACTTTGTAGTTCTAGTTACAGACTGTAGTTCATCTGCTTCTCTGATACATTGTTACCCGCTTTTACCCTGTTCTTCAGTGGTTAGGACCCCCATGGACCCTCACAGTGCAGGTACTATTTGGGTGGTGGATCATTCTCAGCACTGCAGTAACACTGACGTGGTGGTGGTGTGTTAATGTGTGTCACGCTGGTCTGAGTGGATCAGACACAGCAGCACTGCTGGAGTTTTTAAACACCTCAGTGTCAGATTCTCAGTGCTGTACTGAGAATCGTCCACCAACCAAAAATATCCAGCCAACACTGTCCTGTGACCACTGATGAAGGACTAGAGGATGACCAACACAAACTGTGCAGCAGCAATGAGCTATCGTCTCTGACTTTACATCTACAAGGTGGACTGACAAGGTAGGAGTGTCTAACAGAGCAGACAGGGAGTGGACACAGTGTTTAAAACTCCAGCAGCACTGCTGTGTCTGATCCACTCAGACCAGCGCGACACACACTAACACACCACCACCATGTCAGTGTTACTACAGTGCTGAGAATGATCCACCACGCAAATAGTACCTGCTCTGTGAGGGTTCATGGAGGTCCTGACCACTGAAGAACAAGGTAAAAGGGTCTAACAAAGTATCAAAAAGGCCCTGTTTAAAATACAGCACATTCTCCATCAATCAAAAGAACCGTTTTCTCATACAAAGAACCTTTAATCATGCAAAGGGTTATTTGAATGTTCATGGTTCTACAAAGAACCACTATCATTACTAAAGAACGCTTGAAGAACTTTAATAGGAGTGGTTTCAATTACATCTTTATGCTTTATTTCACTAAATTTTTATTATTACAGATTTGTATTTCCACTGTAGTGACTGCATTCAAATTCAGCACTTATTCTTGTCTGTGTATCAGGACTGAATGATTCATCGTTTTTATATCTTGAAGAGTTTTAAGTGTGATATTGAAGACAAAATAACTTTTAGGGAACAAAAATAATTATGAAAATGAGCAAATAAGATCAAATAAAATGACTGAATAAATCATTTGAATGCAGACACTACAGTGGAAAAGCCTGAAATGCAGTGCATGCATGAGAGTATCGTTCCAAAACGAAAAGCAGAACCTTTTTACTAAAACCAGCGCATGAGGACTTGCATTTAGTCGCAGTCAAAACAAAATATCATATCTCCAGAGTGGTAACTTCTCAGGAGAAGAAAAAACCTCCTTAACTTAGTTGAAAGTTATTGTTTGATCTTTCTTCTTATTGTTTAATGATTTATCACTGCTACACTTCTCATTGTCCCTATAGTGCTTATCTGTAGTGTTTCATACTCATAAAATGCTTTGTGCTTGAACTATAAGCTTAACCCTCTGCTCAACTGCTGTTTCGTTTACAGCAGACCAACTATTGTTTACAAAAGTTTTGACGCCCCAGCCAAATTCCATGTTTTATTGTTTTCCTGAATGAAAGCAAGTGAACACATCCTCTACAGAGGACACACTTGGGCACATTTTAATGCACAATTACTGTTATTTTTTTATCTATTGAATTTTATATATTGGAATTAACGTGACCGAACCTCGCAAAGTCTAAAGGCTTATAAACTTTACTAACGAGATCATGTGAGACAGCGCAGGCAAACAGAATCAGTAATCCTGTGAGGTTGATCTCTGATTGGTAGTGTGGGGTGATGTCACTGTCATGTGTTCATTTGGAGGATTCTGGGAGATGGAGTGTTCCAGAGAGTCAGAGGGATGCATGACAATTAGAAAAAAACAAAAAATATAATATGGTCTGTGCAAAATTCATGTTACATGTGCACGATAATACAAATTTCTGTTTTACTGTTGTTGGAGCTTAACACTGTATCTCCAAAATGGTAATTTTACAGGAGACGGAAAAAACATACGGTGCTTTACTTTTAATGTAAGTCAATAGAACCAGAATTTTGTCGATGTCATTTTGGGCCGTTTCCTTTAGTCCATTCTTCATGAAATTTGCACACAGTATAAAGGGCAACAGGCATTTTCACATGGAAAACAACAAAAATGGAGAGACAAGGTTTTGTTCCGACAGCAGCGAGTTTCTTCACACATTTTTACACTATGATTCTGCTGTTTCTCCATCATTAAACAATGTCATTTTTGGTTCTTGCCTGCTTCTTAAAGACTGTTTGAAGATGCTGTGAGCAAACTTAACCTGGTGGGTCTAGTGGGTTTCCTACACCAGCTGAGGAAAGCCTCCCAATCACAGCTTTTTGACTCGGTCACAGAGACGGGAGACTACTCTTTAGCCATGCCAGGTAGAAAAGTATCTTTCTTCCTACAGTGTTTACCTTATTAAAAAATATGTGGGATTTTGCTGGCCTTCATTTTCATTCACCCAGACTTTAATAACCTTTTAAACAACCTAACAACCGTGAACCGATTGTAATTTACAGCATTTTCTCTGATTTTGGTGAGGTAAACCCAGTTTGTAGTATTTGATGATGTTCTTTTTGTTCTTTTGTTGAAGGAGAGGCGAAGTCCACTCAGGAGAAGCGTAGTGCTCTGCACCTCTTCAGGCTGGGTGAGGCCATGCTTCGCATCGTGAGGAACAAGAGTAGACCCCTGCTACACATGATGAGAGCTTGGAGTGTAGTGGCTCCTCATCTGGTGGAGGTATGAAAGACGGAATGTCCTGTTGCTATTATTTTTTCTTCAGTGAGTCTCTCTTTCCCTTTATTCCAGCTACCAGTCTTTTCAGGAGACTCACAAAGTTCAGTCTTAGAAGCTGGTTGATGATTTTCTGAAGTAATCAAACCCATTCAGTGGTGTTGAGGTCTGGACTCTGGGGCAGTCAGTCCATCGTTCAGCTTCTTTGTTTGATGTGTCCATCTCCTTTTCTCAGTGAGGTTCTTCTTGGTCAGCTACTCATCCTTTCAGACCCACAACACTGAGTGGTCTTCTCACAGTGGAAGGATGGACAGAAACACCTGTGGATGTTTTCAGATCTGAAGCAGCTTGATTTTCTCCTGTCAAAGATGAAAGCTTTAGGTGCTGTTTATCTGATGGGGGCAGTTTTGGTGTCTACCAGGTCTTCCAGGTGGTTGTTAGGAGACTCATTTTCTCTGTAGCTTTTATTCATTTTTGAACTCCAGTTTTGGAAACTCCTGTTTTTTCACTCATTATCCTCTGACTTTCTCCTTTCTTATGCAAGTAGATTGTCTTATGTCTAATCTCTTCAGAAATATCTCCTGAAATTAAATAACTTGTAGCTGTTTAATAAGCCACTGTTTTTCTTTCCGTCTTGTCAGGCCGCCTGTCATAAAGAACGACATGTTTCTCAGAAAGCTGTTTCTTTTATCCACGATGTGTTGCTGGAGGTTTTGAGCACCTGGGCAGAGCTGCCACACTTCCATTTTAACGAGGCACTGTTCCGGCCATTCGAGCACATCATGCAGCTGGAGTTGTGCGATGAGGATGTTCAGGATCAGGTGAGTCCGCCCACTGCTGCATTTGCAATTAGCAGCACCTTGTACGTCCGCTGTTATGAGACATGACTGTTATCAAATTATATTTTTGTTTAATTGTCAGACATAGTAAGTGTAAAGCAAGGCAAGTTTATTTGTACAGCACCTTTCATACAGAGTGACAGTTCAATCTGCTTTACACAAAGAGAAAAATAGAAGCATTAGATGTTAATATAGCTTATAATATTTCTGAGATGTAGCACATCAGAAAAGCTTTTGCAGGGAGTGCTACTAAGAGGTGATAAGTGCACAAGAAATAAGAAATGCAATTGCAGTTATACATAAGTCATTTCCAGCACCCTGAATGAGGAGGAGCACCAAATGTTACCACTTTTGCCTGTTGAATAGCAGCTGTAACTGAACAAAAATCTTAATTCAAAGTAGTAATAACCTCTAAGCTGTTAAACAAGTGTAGATATATAATGAAAAGATTTTTTGGGCAGTTTCTGTTAATATTGTAATTTAGGCCATGACTGGACTTAATATATCAAGAAAAAAAGATGTGATTTTCAATAATTAATGACTATTATTTTTAATTAATGGCATTTTTGTGGATTTTTTTATAAAGAACCACAGTCAGCGTGATACCATGTTCTTTTCATTATTTTTAAATTACAACTACTAAGCTTTAAAAACAGTAGTTTTAAATCAAAGCACTTAATTTCTTGTCACTTTTCGGTAAAATATGCGGTTTCAATGATAAATACATCATAAATATGTCATTCACATGAATCGTTTAGATTTTATTTAAATACTTTTTTAATTTAGAGAGGGCTCTGTTGCCAGCAGAGCATTCTAAAGCTGGCAATACAACACTTTTAAGTTCACAGGATGTCTTTAGCGAAATGTAAAAAATAGCCACGTTTCATAAGAATCTAAGTGTCATTTTTGCATGTTCAAATTTCTTTCTTCAGTAGCTTTCAAACTGTGCACAAAAAGGTCAATGTCTAGTAATCATCATTGTTAGCTAACAAGACATTCAGCATTTTTGTCTGAATTGGTTATAAAGCACATTGATTTTTGTGGTCTACTATAAGCACTGAATAGCCATCCACAGCCTACAATGTAAGTGTCAATGATCAGGGTCCAAGCACCACAAGCCTTGTGGAGCTGGTAGAACACAAATGATGGGCAAGGTTTTAATATTGGCCTCTACTTATAGCATATGTGGGGTCTCAAAGATTTGTATATGTACATTTGTTGAACTCGATGAACTAAGAAATTATGCCGCAACAATAACTGCTGTATTTTAGTATCAGAGTTCACCAAAATGCAAAGTAGTTTTCATATTAAAATAATTTTTCTTTAAATCAGCTGCTAGATCTCACTTAAAAGGATTGTTTTTTTGTCACATATTTCAAAGGCTCATGAGTTTTTATGTCTGTAGATCTTGACCTAATTGTAAGCTGTGATGCAGAAACTATTGTTACACTGTTTCAAGATTTGCTACAGGATTGGATCACATTTCACTCTTTTTATCCCTCTAATATCCAACCAGATCAGTGCCATCTCTATAAAGAGACTTCTATTTATTTATTTATTTATTTATTTGTTTATTAATTTTATCCTTTATTCTGTATGAGATCACTTCTTTATTTGTAACTATTTGTGTGGTTCCTTGTCATGCATACCATACTCCTCTCTTCTTTGTGATTGCCAGGTTATTACCTCCATTGGGGAGCTGGTGGAGCTGTGCTCTCCTCAGATTCAGTCTGGCTGGAGGCCGCTCTTCAGCGCGCTCCGCACCGTGCATGGAAGCAAGACTGACGTGAAGGACTATCTGATTGGAGAATACTCTATGGGTCAGTACAGTGTACAGAACTGGAATGCCATTACTGTAACCTCACTCAGCGTTTCCTCCATCATGATGGTAGACTGAGGATGAGATGGGATGAGATACAGACATGAGAATCTAACTAGCAGGGTAAATAAATTTCTCAGTCTACAGGGTGATTCAAAAAGATTCATCTGATTTCAAAATGATTTATTTCCCTTGTAAATCATTACAGAACAGTGCAGTGAACTATAAATGGTTTAAATGAGCTTAAAGTTTATTATGTAATTGTACAAGTGCTCAATATGAACCTCCTCCAGCTGTACAGACAACATCAAAGCCATAGTCAAATTCATCCCGTACTCAATTGAGCATGTCAGGTGTTGCTGCACTCCTGGCTCTTTCAATGCGATTTCGGAGATCATCCAGTCCTGTGGAACCAACGACGAACGCTCTGAGCTGTTGGAGGTTCACTGCCCATGAAAATCACGCTGCACAGTTATGATGGATTCACTGTTATTGAAGTGGAGAACGCAGAACATTTCCTGCTCAGGGGTCTCCCTCTTTCAGTTGGTATTTGATTGGGTCCTAGGTGCCTCGTGGTTGTAAAAATATGGCACTTTGCAATCTGATTAATCTTTTTGAATCATCCTGTATTTCTGGCACAGACCTGATCATTTGATATAGCAGTATGTGGCCGAGGTGAGCTGGCTTGTGCTGGAGGAGCAGCATCTACCTCTGGTCTTCAAAGAATTTCTTGGTACTTACAGAAACAAAGTTTCCTTGCAAACTGTGATATTAGTTTGAGGTTGTTTTGTTGAAATAAGCACCAATACACCTATAAAGAGAATAATAAAAGACATGAAACACAAACATCCTTGTTGCTTTTTCCAATGAGGAAATCACTGAGAGCTCCCACTCTGGATGTTTTCAGATGTAAGCAGCTTCCTAGAGCAGAGGCCTTCAGATCCGACATGGAATCCACTTTTCGGCCCTGTGTTTTGTAATTACTGCTAGTTAACTGGACTGTTAATGTATCTGATTGGCCACTTAGTATCATACCCACCTGTGATTCCAATATCTACGACTGCAATCTGGATTCAAGGTCCAGGTTTGAACATTTCAGTCCCATGGAATTCTTCAGGCTCTAATAACCAAAAGCAGATCTGTTTATTTATCTGATATTTATTTTTTAAGGAACTATTAATTTGCTTTATATATTTATAGAAATATATTGTTGCTGTCAATCTACTGTATGTATTATATATATGTATTCACATGTATAGTAGGGCTGAAAAACTAGTTGATATGCAATTTTCAAATAAAAAAGCTGCAATTTTATGTATAGCTTACATTAACAAAGCTGTTCATAAGTATTAAGTGGGCACATCTAATAACTTGGAGCTTGTGTACTGTTGTGAACGTATCTGCTAGTATTTTTGGGCAAAAAGTTTGCCTGGACAGTAAATTAGAAAATGAATGCAATTTAAATCTCAAGACAAGGCTAATTTATTTATGTAGCACCTTTCAAACACTGCAGTCACTCAAAGTTCTTTAGAAATTACAAAATTCAGAATTGTTTAAAAAAAAAAAGTAAACACAAATTGAAAAACTTGATTAAAAACAACATTAAAATATAGGATAATTAAATAATAGGATAATTAAATTATCAAATTAGAAACTAAAAGTTAGATTAGGATTAACAAAGTGCCATTACAGAGGAAAAGGGATTAGAAAGCTGCTCAAACAAGAAAGTTTTGAGCCTGGATTTAAAGGTGTCCAGTGTTGGGGCACTTCTATTGCTCTCTGACAGCTGGGTCCATTTAAGAGCAGCAGAGTAGCCAAACTCTGCTTCTCTATGTTTAGTCTTCACCTACTGCAGGACTGACTGACCAGTTCCTAATGATCCGAGAGTTCTGTTCGGCTCATATCGCTGCAACAGATCAGATAAATGCTGCTCCTGCACGTTTAAGGCGTTTATAGACCAGTAACAGTTCTTTAAAGTCTATTCTGGACCAGTGGTAACTAGTGTAAGGATTTAAGAATGTGCTCCCTTCTTTTACTCCTAGTGAAACTCTGGCAGCAGCATTCTGATTCAGCTGAAGCAGTTTTAATTTGCTTTTTTTAGAGCCCAGTTAGGTGACCATTACAGTGATCAATTCTACTAGAAATAAATGTGTGGATGAGTTTCTCCAGGTCTGCTTTAATCAGATCATCTCTGACCTTGTTGATGTTCTTAAGGTGATAAAAAGCTGATTTAGTAACTGCTTTGACTACTAAAACTGAGATCTGAGTCCATTAGTACACCCAAAGTTGCTTACTAACACTTTAGATTTTAGGGCTTTTGAATTCAGATTTTGCCTCTCATTGCTATTTCCAAGTAAAACAATCTCTGTTTCTTCTTAATTCAACAGATTTGTTCCATCCAGTTAGAAAAGTCGCAGTTAGATATTCTCTCCAAATCATTCAGCCCTAATGTTTCAGCTTCAAAAGTTCTACAAGCTAGCATGTAAAACACCTAGAGGAAACACTAGAACCAGACGCCACATCTTCACTGATGAAACTTGTTTTATTTCAGGCAAATCCCAAGCACCTGTGTTTGATGTCTTTGAAGCCTTCATTAATACAGACAACATTCAGGTGTTTGCCAACGCAGCAACTGACTACATCATGTGCCTTATGAAGTTTGTGAAGGGGTTAGGTAAGCTTCCTTTGCTACGGATATGCTGGAGTGAATAATGCAAAACAATAATATAGACAAAAATGCATGTATTTTCTTAATATTCTTTGTTTCTATCTGGATTTATGTAGTTTTGTGACCGACTTGTTTGCAGGAGAAGCGGATTACAAGGAGATTGGGGATTGTGTTCACATGAATGGATACAGCTCTACAGACCTGTGCCTTCCTGCACTGGACTACCTGAGGAAGTGCTCACAGGTAAGCAGAGCTCAAGTGTAATTGCTGTCCATAATCACCCAAAAATGGCTGATGTTAGTAGTAACTGTAAGCTAACTGGAGCTAAGCAGTGTTACACATACATTGCCACACTAACAGGCTCCCACTGGCTTGGGTGTTAGCATATTGGCCTGAAGTATTGCTTTTAGAGCAACACCGAGCCCAGCTCAAGCTGTGTTTCTACTATTAAAACAACTTAGTACTAATTAAAAAGTACAGTAATTAGCTCCTTAAAATGCATTCATATAATATGGATCTCTATTAGAAGCTTGCTTAAGGCATTTAGATGAACAGCCACGATTTTAGGCAGTTAACTGCCTTAAATTAGTGTTGTGCAGGGGTGAAAATGGGTGTCAGTTCCTTGTTCTTGGAGTAAATGCTAGGACAGAACTATGTTCTGGTTCATATCTTGAAAATTTAAGAAACTAGTTTTTAGCAAAACTGCATATATTTGTTTTTGTATATGTTAAGTGTGTGCATGAAATTATTTGTTGAATGCACCTCAAGTGGCAACCAAAAGACACCACAGTCAGTGATAAAAGTGGAAGTTAACATCTAAATATCTACTCATAGTCTACTCAGAGTAATTAATATCATTTGACGATTTGTGTGTTTATGCACTAAAGCCTTGGGTTCACTACACGACTTTTAAAGTCTTAACAGATTATAAAAGACTGGGCATGATTTTTGGGGCAGCTGAAATATTGGGGTTCCACACTTAACTATAAGGGATCACACACTACTCAACTTTTTAAGCTGTTGCTGAACCACCCTGAGCTCACTGAACTCTCGCATTCTCCCATTAGTAGGAGACCCAAATAAACAAATGTGCAACTGCCTTTTGTGCTGACGCAGTAAAGAAGCAGCAGGTAAATGTTTAAGGATTTAAAAGTGTGATCAGTTTGGTATTTTTATCATTTTAAAACCATAAACTCGATTGTGCCTCGAACTCAGCTCATTAAAAAGCTTCGCTCCACACGTGAGTGACTTTGGCCATTTTTCTTTGTTTACTTGCTGTATTTTCTTCTTTCACACTCTGTTTTCATTTGCTGTTGCAGGAGTCAGTTCAGAATGAGTCGTTGTCCAGTTTACGCTAGGTTACACTCAGAGTCTGGTCGAAAAATCAAACATGCTTAATAAACTCAGACTGGACAGAAACGCAATCGGGAGGCCAAAAATCTGAGTCTGTGTCTCTCACACACGACTGCATTATCTCTCCAACTGTCGACTCAGTCTGAACCACAATCTGCAGACCAGAGCCAACCAGCACAGACCCACCCAGACCGAGAATTAGGGATAAAATCAGGGTAAAAGTCGTGTAGTGCAAGTTTAAAATGTCCGCAATAACTCAACATTAGTTGATGAGACTCAAATTTGGCTTGAGCCGACTGCAGATGGTAGGTTATCGCCAATTGCCGATCGTCAATCAACATGGGTGTTTTAAACATCCAGAAAGACGCTATCTGCCACTTGTCTTGCAATCTGTTTTCTTTTAATGTGTAACATCAGTCCATGCCCTGAATCAGCTCTGAAATCTGACTTTAGGACATTCTGTAGCAGCGCGAGGAAGATCTTTTCTCCCATCTGTTGTCATGCTTGTTAAACTGATATAGACATTCAGCAGCCTTCGCTCACATTGCATCAAAGGGGGCTTATAAGAGTTTTCTATCGTTATCAGTCATTCAAAACAAAAAATGCTACACACATCGACAGCAATCGTAGACTATAGGCTACTTTTTAGCTTTTTTTATTTTAAGAAGATGCAACTTTTAGGCTGTAAGCATATGATGTAAACCTACAGTAAAAACTATCAAACCATACCAAACACTATCAAACCATACCAAACACTATCAAACCATACCAAGAATACCCCTGTTCTTATGTGGCCTGGCCACATGCATCTACATAAGTCTAGATCTGAAAAGCTGTGCCTTGAGTGTAACAGTGATGCTTGTGAATTCCAGCTATTAGCCAAAATTTACAAGATGCCTTCCAAGCCAGTATTTCTCGGGGCGCGGCTGGCTAGTCTGCCCATGAGAGCACAGGAACGGTCTGTGAACAGCGAAGATGGCGTGGACTGTGTTCTAGCAGAATTTGATGATGACACAGGTAACTCCCAAACTTCATCTCACTCTGATTTCATTTAAGAAGCACAGGCAATGGACATTAACAGTGCATGTTGCATTCAGAACATTTCTGGAAGAAATACAACCCCAATTTCAATGCAGTTGGGACATTGTGTAAAATGTAAATAAAAACAAAATACGATGATTTGCAAATCCTTTTCAACCTATATTCAATTGAATACACTACAAAGACAAGATATTTAATGTTCAAACGGATAAACTTTATTGTTTTTTGCAAGTATTCACTCATTTTGAATTTGATGCCTGCGACACGTTCCAAAGAAGTTGGAACAGGGGCAACAAAAGAGTGGGAAAGTTGAGGAATGCTCAAAAAACACCTGTTTGGAACATTCATGATTGGGTATAAAGGGAGCATCCCTGAAAGGCTCCACTTTGTGAACAACTGCGTGAGCATATAGTCCAACAGTTTAAGAACAACGCTTCTCAACGTGCAATTGTAAGGAATTTAGGGATTTCATCATCTACAGTCCATAATATCAACAAAAGATTCAGAGAATCTGGAGAAATCTCTGCAAGTAAGCAGCAAGGCAGAAAACCAACATTAAATGCCTGTGACTTTCGATCCCTCAGGTGGCACTGCATTAAAAACCGACATCATTCTGTAAGGGATATTACCACATGGGCTCAGGAACACTTCAGAAAACCACTGTCAGTGAACACAGTTCGTCGCTCCATCTACAAGTGCAAGTTAAAACTCTGCCATGCAAAGCGAAAGCCAGATATCAACAACACCCAGAAACGCCGCCGGCTTCTCTGGGCCCGAGCTCATCTGAGATGGACTGACGCAAAGTGGAAAAGTGTCCTGTGGTCTGACGAGTCCACATTTCAAATTGTTTTTGGAAATCATGGACGTCGTGTCCTCTGGGCAAAAGAGGAAAAGGACTGTCCAGATTGTTATCAGCGCAAAGTTCAAAAGCCAGCATCTCTGATGGTGTGGGGGTGTGTTAGAGCCCATGTCATGGGTAACTTGCACATCTGTGAAGGCACCATTAATGCTGAAAGGTACATACAGGTTTTGGAGCCACATCTGCTGCCATCCAAGCAACGTCTTTTTCAGGGACGTCCCTGCTTATTTCAGCAAGACAATGCCAAGCCACATTCTGCACGTATTACAAAAGTGTGGCTTTGTAGCAAAAGAGTGCAGGTACTAGACTGGCCTGCCTGCAGTCCAGACCTGTCTCCCATTGAAAATGTGTGGCGCATTATGAAGCGCAAAATACGACAATGGAGACTATTAAGCAACTGAAGTTGCACATCAAGCAAGAATGGGAAAGAATTCCACCTACAAAGCTTCAACAATTAGTGTCCTCAGTTCCCAAACGTTTATTGAGTGTTGTTAAAAGGAAAGGTGATGTAACACAGTGGTAAACATGCCCCTGTCCCAACTTCTTTGGAACATGTTGCAGGCATCAAATTCAAAATGAGTGAATATTTGCAAAAAACAATAAAGTTTATCCATTTGAACATTAAATATCTTGTGTTTGTAGTGTATTCAACTGAATATTGGATGGTTGAAAAGGTTGAAAAGGATTTGCAATTTGCAAATCATCATATTCTCTTTTGTGTTTTACACAACGTCCCAACTGCATTGGAATTGGGATTGTATAAAGTGGCAAGTTACAGACATCCAGTATAAAAACTGTATGGAATCCAACACAAGACACTCAAATCTTTAAGACTAAGTGAATTTGTGTGTCTGCAGGTCTGATCCAGGTGTGGATCCTCCTGTTGGAGCAGCTGACTGCAGCTGTGTCTAACTGCCCCCGCCAGCATCAACCGCCCACCCTGGAACTGCTGTTTGAGCTTCTCCGAGAGGTCACCAAGACACCAGGTACTCAGCAGCTCTTCCCCAGTTTGGACATTCCTGGCCAAATAACATATTTTGTTGATTTGTGAATTGAAAAGAAGTAAACACAACATCTGCAGCAAACTACACTGTATAGCCAAAAGTATGTGGACACTTATACATTGCACCCATATGAGCTTGTTGGACGTCCCAAATTCATGGACATCAGTATGGAGTTTTTGCTGCTATAAAAGCTCCCGTTTTTCTTGAAAGCTTTCCCCAAGATTTTAGAATGTGTCTGTGGAAAGTTGTGCCCATTCAATCAAAAGAGCATTTCTGAGGTCAGCCATGTCTTTATGGAGCTTGCTTTGTGCACAGCGGCTCAGTCCTGGGACATGAAAGGCTCTTCCCCAAACTGCTGACACAAAGCTGGAAGTATATAATTGTGTAAAGTGTCTTTGTAAGCTGTAACATTAACATCACCCTTCACTGGAGCTAAGGGGCCCAAACCCTGAAAAACAGCCCCAGCCCTTCATCCCTCCTCCACAAAACTTTACTGTTGTTTCTGGTAGGTAATGTTCCCCTGGCATCCACTAAACCCAGATTCGTCCATCAGACTGACAGACAGATAAGCGTGATTCATCACTCCAGATAACTTTTTCCACTGCTCCAGAGTCCAGTGGCGGCACGCTTTACATCATTCGAGACAAAAGATTCTATATCAGTCTTTAGTAACGCCCCCCTTTGGCACATATGACAGCTTGCAGATGCTTTTTGTAGCCAGTTCATCTTTTCAGAGTTCAGTTTTTCTGTTCATCATTCAATCACAGTTTTTAAGGTCATAAAATATAAAGTAACTGCATAAACATTTACAGAAAAATGCTCACTTTTAATAGTTTGCTGCAGTGTTTTTGGACTATATCTACTAGGGGTGTAATAACACACTCAACCCATGATTTGATTTGATTCACAGTACTGGGTTCATTATGCAGTGTTCTCATTATACTTTGAACAATACATCCGTGTATAGACCTCAGTTGGAATAGACTATACAATTTTTATCCGATTGATTTGAGGTGGGTAATCCTGTAAATACTATCCATATTAAATACTATACTAAAATAATATCCATGTAAACACCTGTATCTGATTACATTCTCTGTCGGAAAGTTTAAGTCTGTTCTGCATGTGCATTTCGCCATGGTGAAAGTTTATACCGTTCAACATGGTGGAGCAGAAAAGTTTATGCTCTGATCTTTAAAAGACGGCGGTGGGACGGACGTCCAGCTTATGTGTTTCAGAACATGCCTTCCTCTCGGCCTTCTGCAATAAGGACATGTGAAGGTTGTTTTCCTGAGTCTGACATCATTTTAAAGTAATTAAAAACACAAGCACTGCTCACTGCTGCTCATCTCATTCTGACTGGACTCACATGATACTGGTTGTCATTGTAATGTCTACACTGAGCAGTTCTCTATGCTTGTGCGTAATTTTGGATCTGATTACTTGTAGTGGGAATGTAAACGTAGATTTCCATCAGAGTGTTGAGTAGAGTAAGCATAAACACTCAGTCTTAATCTATAATTGGAACGATACATTGTTGCACCCCTAATATGTGCTGTTCTTTCCTCCAAAGGCCCAGGCTTTGCCATTTTCTCAGTCATCCAGCTCCTTCTTCCAGTCATGTCACTATGGCTGCAGCGTAGCCACGGAGATTACTCGTACTGGGATGTCGCTGCTGCTAACTTTAAGCATGCCATCGGGCTCTCCTGTGAGCTGGTAGTAGAGCACGTCCAAACTTTCATACATTCAGGTGGGCCTATATTTGTGAGTTATGAATGTGAAACTAGTTTAAAACGTGAAACCCTTCAGTTAATGGATTCTAATTGCTACTTAAAGTAGATGAAGAATATGTCTTGAGTGTGTGTTCTCCTATAGACATGGGCTATGAAAATCTCATTAACCTGATGCTGAAGGACCTGTTCAAGCTGCTGGTGTCCTGTGTGGCGGAGCCTGCAGAGACCATCTCCAGAGTGGGATGTTCCTGTATCAGGTGAGAGTGTTTGCATGGAGGGAAAGATAATCCTAGTAAACAGCGTAGACCTTAACGGGGAATTTTTCAAATTGAGTTTTCATTTGGAATGTTGATGATGGGAAAATAGTGATAAATGCCATGCATGTACCCCTCTGCCATGAATAGATTTAAAATACAGGGTGATTCATAAAGATTCATCCGATTTTAAAGCGCCATATTTTTACAACTGTGAGGCACCTAGGAACCAATCACAATGCAATTGAGAGAGGGAGTCATGGAGTTTCTGACTGTCAGTGGAAGATGGCCCTTCAGTCTGTGAGATGAGACCCCTGCGCAGAAAGCGTTCTGCATTCTCCACGTCAATTAGAGTGAATCCATCATAACTGTGCAGTGTGATTTTTGTGGGCAGTGAACCTCCAACAGCTCAGAGCATTTGCCGTTGGTTCCACAGCACTGGATGACCTCCGAAATCGCACCAGAAGAGCTTTGAGTGCAACGATACCCGACATGCTCAATCCAGTATGGGATGAGTTTGACTATGTCGTTGATGATGTCTGTACAGTTGGAGGAGCACTTGTAAAATTACATAATAAACTTTATGCTCATTTAAACCATTTACAGCTCACCGCACTGTTCTGTAATGTTTTACAAGTGAAATAAATCATTTTGAAATCAGATCAATCTTTTTTAATCACCCTGTATATTTCGAGAAACTTCTTGAAACCATTATAAAACACTGTCTCAGGTATCAAGCAACATTATGACTTCTCAGGATGTGCATCACATTGCTTTGACTATTTACATCTTAACCGTTCAATTACACAAAAAGTTTTGTAAAATTGCTGAATTCCCCTTTATTTGAAAACCCTTTTAAGAGCATATGCTACGTGTGGCTTTTTCAGGTATGTGTTGGTGACAACAGGGCCTGTCTTTACTGAAGAGATGTGGAGGCTAGCCTGCTGTGCCCTACAAGATGCCTTTTCAGCAACCCTTGAACCTGTAAAGGTAGGTGAGGTTTTGCCCAAGGGTAATAGCTTACTAGTTTAGTAGTAATAATAATTAGTAATAATTTAAAGCCAAATAAAACATGTAGTTTAAACGATTAAGGGAAACCCACACACCTTAATCAATAACATTTTAAAACAGTCACATGTTCAGTTTCACAGTGACGTTCAGTTGTACTTCCACTATGAAAGCATATACAAAACAGAGGGTTTAGTGAGGCATGTAGCTCGAGATCAGTTGAAACTAGAAGTTTTAATCTTGGTTTAAAACACCTAATAACAAGGTCAACTTTATTTAATATATTTCTTGTTTTGGGTGTAAGTAATCATTTGCTTCTGCTTTTATGTTCATGATCTGTTTATTACTTGGCTGTATTAGACTACTAACCAGTATGATTAGATAGCTGAAGTTTATTTTGTTACATTGTTTATTAACCTGTTTGTGGAATATCATCAATTGTACAACAATTGTACACTGTATTTTATAACTTATTTCTTTAATAGTCATTGCTACTGTGGCACGTGTCCACCATCCTAATTGCAACTGCCTGCTTTATATCGCTGCTGTCGGAAGAAAACCTTGTATCTCCATTTTTGTCGTTTTTCAGTTTTTGACATAAATGCCTGTTGCTCTTCACCTTGTGTGTAAATGTTAATGACGAATGGACCAAAAGAAACGGCTCAGAACGACTTGGAAAAATGTCTGGTTCTATTGACATACATTAAAACTAAAGTATGTTTTTTCCTTCTCCTGTAATGGAAATACGAGGTTTTGTTCTGACAACAGTGAAATACAGCTTCCATTATATTTTCTTTATTTCATTAGAAACACATATTATGCCGTAATCCAATTCAGTACGCCAACTGCCTTCACTGTTATAGGGATTAGGCCAGACTGTTTACATCTGCATTTCACAAATACAAATCCTGAGCAAAACGGATCAGTTGACTGTCTGATCGTGTATGCACTGAAATATCAGCAAGTGCCAACTGTGTCACTGTGTTCTGTTCAACCCTGTAGAACCTGCTAGCATGTTTCCGGAGCGGTTCTGACACGTTCACGGGAGACGCGTGTGAAGTGAAAGTAGCGGCCCCCACCCACTCAGCTTCTGCAGAGGCTGAGTACTGGAGGATCCGCGCCATGGCCCAACAGGTGCTCTTTAACTAGCACGGCCTCGTAATCTGATACTTCGACAGTTCACAAAATAATAGAAAGGAGTGTGTGATATGGCAAAAATGTCATATTATGATACTTAGACATTCTCACAATACACATATCACAATATTCTGACAGACTCACACATTGCAATAGTAGTGCAACGTAGTGTTGTTGTCAATACATTCATTATCATTCATCATGCATGATATACACTATATGGACAGAAGTACTGGGACACACCTCTTAATCATTGAATTCAGGTGTTTCATTCAGTCCCATTGCCAGAGGTGTATAAAATCAAGCACCAAGCCATGCAGTTTGCCTTTACACACATTTATGAAAGAATGGGTCGTTCTAAAAAGCTCACTGGATTTGAGTGTAGTGCTGCAATAGGACGCCACCATTGCAGCAAGTTAGTTCATGAAATTTCTTCCCTCCTAGATTTTCCACAATCAATTGTGAAAGGTATTACTGAAAAGTGGAAGCATTTAGAAACCACAGAAACTCAGCCACAAAGGCCCAATCCCATTTCTTCTTTTTATCCCTATCCCTTGTTTTTGAGTGTCACCCTAACCCCTTGGAACTGAGTTACTAGGGGTAATGGTTGAAATCTTGCCCTATGAAAAACATCACTTCATTAACGGCTACTAGCGCTGCTCTGTAGGCGACCCTGTCTGTCTGCAGTGGCAGCAGAGGAGGGTAAAGTTCAGCTCCTCACTGCTGGGCTTTAGTTACATTTAGGGCATCACATGCCTTCAAAGAGGGGGGCAATTATTTATTATCACCCACCGCTAATTCTTCAGTGACATGAAGCTGAAGTCAGATATTCATCAGGTTCTTGTTCAGATTTTCATTCTAGCGCTTCAGGTGTCAGAACTGCTTAACTATTTAAGGTGGGACGGGAAAGTTATCTAGCTACTGAGACATTAGCATGCTATTAGTGATTTTTTAATGCTTGTTACGAAGAAAACGACCATAATACACTGAAATGACATTAAACTAAGATAAAACAGTGTTTTTTGTCATTTTTGTGAGGAAATTTTCACATTTGTGGTTTTCTTTGGTCTCTATTCAGCATCTTGTCCATTTTTCTTTTTTCTCATGTGTCTCTGGAGTCTCTGAAAAACGTCATGTAGCCTCAACACTTCGCCTGACCCCTCTATCTCAACAAGAATCAGGACACCCTACCCCTAGATATAAACATGCAAAACAGAGGGCTAAGGTAGGGGCGAGGGGTGGAATGGGATTGGGCCACATAAAGTTACAGAGCGGGTCACCGAGTGCTGAGGAGCATAGTGCAAAAAAAGACACCAGTGCTCTGCTGTTCAATAACTGCAGAGTTCAAACCTCTTCTGGCTTTAACATCAACACAGAAACGTTGTGTTGGGAGCTTCATATAAGCCTTACATTACCAAGCACAATGGCAGGCACCGGATAGAGTGGTGTAAAGTTCTGCCACTGGACTCTGGAGCAGTGGAAACGCATTCTGTGGAGTGACCAATCAGCTTCTCTATCTGTCAGTCTGATGGACGAGTCTGGGTTTGGCGAACGGCAGGAGAACATTACCTGCTTAACTGCACTGTGCCAGCTGTAAAGTTTGGTGGAGGAGGGATGATGATATGGGGCTGTTTTTCCCTTAGTTCCAGTGAAGGGAAATCTTAATGCTTCAGCACCAAGACATTTTGGAAAATTATACTCTTCTAACTTTGTGGGAACAGTTTTGGGGAAGAACCTTTCCTGTTCCAGCATGACTGAGCCACAGTTCACAAAGCAGCTCCGTAAAGTCATGGCTGGGTGAATTTGCTGTAGAAGAACCTGACTGGCCCTTACAGACTCCTGTATGCCTAATGCCTAAGGATTTAGAATGGGATGTCAAAAAAGCTCCTGTAGGTGTAGTGTGTAGGTGTCCCAATACTTTAGTCCATATAGTATATATTAATGCATCATATTTTGTAATATATGTTGTAAAATACAACATTAAATAAAACATAGCCTATAAATAATATGAATTATTATTATTATAATATAGTCCTATAGAGCAAAGAGCATACCTTCATTTTTATTACTAAATTAAATCATAGTCATAAAAAGATTAGGCATAAAAAGTCTGCCCTTGGGGGATGTTTGAAATTTGGATACAATGAACATCAACAATCAGATAATACCCAGTTAAGCCATCATGGAGAGATCAATTAGATCCTCAACCAGCAGCAAACAGATGGTGTTTAAATGGGACCTATAATGCTTTTCCAGTTTTCCATTTTCCTTCAGTGTATTATGTAAATCATGCAAAAGGTTCTCTGAGTGTTCATGGCTCTATATAGAACAATTTTCGTCACTAAAGAACCATTTAAGCACCATCTTTATTTTAAGAGTGTAGAACAGATTTACAGCTTCAATGTTCCAAAAACATATTTTTCTCTCTATCTCTCTTCACTCTCTGTCTGAACTGCTCTGTTAGAGCTCCTATGTCTTTAAGCCCTGCCTCCTGATGAACCATTTTTTTTAAACATATTATGAATTTATGTATATTGAAAATAAACTTAATTAGTCCTATTTAAATGTAATAAAAATAAAAAAATAATAGAGAACTGTTTTATTCTGTTTGAAGTTTTTGTTGATATTCAGTAATGAGAGAATTAACGTTCAGTGTCCAGTTACTGCAGACGGAAGCATCACACTTGGCAGGTCTGCTTTAAACTGAGACGGAATCAAAATAATGTCAAGACTGAATAATCTGCCTTATGATTTGAGCATGTAAAGAGGTTAAACATAAGACCCTAAAGGTTAATGAAATATGCAGTAGGCCAGTGTTCTTTAAGTACTAAATATATTCATGATGTACTCAGAAATATTGAATTACAGATACAAAAGTTCACAGGATGATCTCCAGGAACTTCCTCAACGTGGCTTGTTTTTCCCTTTGTGTTTCAGGTCTTTATGCTGGACACTCAGTGCTCTCCCAAAACTCCCAGCAGCAAAGAAGGGTTTGAGCATGCTCAGTCCTGTGTGCTGATCATTGAGCTTCCTGCAGACCAGCAGTCCAACGGCCACACTCAGAAGAGGTGGGAATCTTATGGTTAGATGATAGTGCCTATCCCTGTTACTTCCTATTTTTAATAACGTTGAAAGTTTTTATTTCTTGATAGGGTTGTCATTAAATCATTGTGTTATCAATGCCAGGTACCACACTGTCTGATAGCAAATGATACTGTGGCAAAAAAGTCAAACATCTTCATTGTCTATCGCCAGCTTTTAATACAGTATTCCAAAAGAGATGAAAATGAAGAAAGGTATTAATAAAGCTAATATTTCGAGAATAAAGTCGTAATATTTCGAGAATAAAGTGGGCTAATGGTAGAGGGGGTCTACTTCATGCCTTCTTTGAATGGTAGCCCCCGATAGTCGTGTAGACGACCCTGCCTGAAATTCTCCTTCAACAACACAGACAGACAGATAAACACAGTTTCCTGCTCAGCCATTTCAGCCGGTTCTTCAACTAATAACAGGCTGGTGCTGATGTGCAGGAGAGACGGGGAGTATTTCTTTATGGGTGAATCGATATGATAAGTATAAACTCTTTTTTGCTCTAAATATTATGATTTTATTCTTGAAGGTTACTACTTTTATTTTTATTAACAGTGGCCCTAACAGGCCTTTGTATCTTCGTGACACAGTACTTCACATATTTGTTCTTTCTGAACATAAAAATGCCCCAATGGTGCTAGATTTTAAAAATTCAAAGAAAGAATTTTATTTAGCATTTTACACACTGCACTGTACAAAATCCAGTGCAGCAGGATTAAATATGCTCACTTATCATGGAGACATGCAGTTATTCTGTGTCCTTTAAGTACTGAGGATACCCATGATATGCCATTAAAAGCATGTTGTGGTAGATCACGATAATGATAAAATGTCATCATATTGCCCACCACTAATCGCAGTATTGAAAGTGTTGAGATTTTGTTACACTGTGCAGCTCTATTTCTCCATTTACAGATAATGAGTGTGCTTACATGCCTTCAATAGCCTGATCATAATTGGAATTCTGCAATTATCTGATTACTCAAATGGTCATGTAAACAGCACACTCTGATTTCTTAACCTCTTAAACTCCGTGGAATCACTGGTGGTTCCAAAATGCATTTCACCATATTCTTTACTATATAACTTTAATATTTCATAAGCTACATTCAGAAGGTGAGCATCGTATGAGTCTTCTTTCCAGTCAAACAGATGGTGATGTCATTTTAAACCCTTATAATAAAAGAAGCTGAATTCACAGTTTGTTTCTCTACTGAACGTCGATCCATTTTTCCACAAACCTGGGCTATAAACTATAAACAGATGCCATCTCTTCAGTGATCTGCTCTGTAAACATTACTTTTATAAAATAATACAAAGAGTGTCTGAGATTTTTGGCTTTCAGCAGTAAAGTGTAAGCATATAGCGATACGTGTAGCTCATAAAACACATGTTCTGTTAATTTGAGGGGAATGTTTACAAAAAGTAAAGTTACTGAATAATCTGCCTTAAGATTTGGTCATGAAAATTCAGATGGACAAACCAAATATAACCTGGAGAATAAGAGACATCGGAATTTTGTGTAGAAATCTGTTTAAAAAATCTGATAAAGATCTGGTTTTCGCTCAGTAATCAGATTTCTCGGTGCATGTAAACTCTTACTCTGATTTCTTTGGGATTTCTCAGTCTGAGCATGTGTGAAATGAAACATTGAAATATTCTTCATCTTCTAGATGATGTATGTTCATATTTTCAGGCCAAGTGGTATGATGTTTAAAAAAAAAATGCTGCGGCATGAAGTTTGAGTTTTACGTTATGTTTACGTCACGTCTTCTTCTGTGAGTCTACTGGCTGGTTGTAAAGCAGAAATCTGATTACTGTCTGGCTCATGTAGACCTGGAGTTTCCCCATTATCTGATTACTCAACTGCATGTAAACACATTGATTGGGTTACTAACACAGGGTTACTAACTCTGATTTTCTGCAGTTATTGGATTATTAAGTGCATGTAAACAGACTCAGTTTCTCCAATTATTTAGTTTAGTTGAGTTTAATTAAATTGATATTTCTTATGCTGCTTTTTCTTTTTTTCCAGTGTCTTTTTTTGCCTTGATCTTTCATTGTCTTGTCTGTTACTGTAAAATATTTCTACTTGTCTGTTAAAAGTGCTCCATAAATAAAGATGTTGTTGTTGTTGTTATTATTGTTGTTCTTGTTAATTGAAAGCTCTGTTGCAGTTACCTGATTTTTATGAACTCATTCACTTCTTAAACTTCATGTTATGTTTCTTTATTTCTCTTTTACTTGCTGAACTTGCTGCAGGAAAATTGGGTAAGACTTGAAATGGACTTGCATGCTTTACTTTTTTTTGAATTGCTTGTTTAGCTCCTCTGGACTCCCTGCAGGTTAAAGTATAAAGCTGGATTTGCAGATTAGTGAGAACTTTTGCAGATCTAGCTGTAAATAAAAAAAGTAGTTGAAAATCTCTGGACTGTCTTCAGGGAAATTACATGTGGATAAATTCTGAAAAATGTCTAAATCTTTCAAGTTCAGCAACTCTAGAATACAGTTTTCTATTGGTGAAGATAATGGACATGACCAAGAAAGTGTCAGAAAAACAGTCATAAGATTCTGAATTGTTATTACTAAGTTGTTATGGTTACCCCCTATGATCCTCCCTATGATCATATGTTCATTAGTACTTGTTGAGGAAAGCATGTATCTCAGAATGCAGATGTTCATTTCTAATGATTTTGAAAGGTTTTGAAAGAAAATGCTTGGCTCCTCTGTTCACTGCAGGATTCCATTCAGGACAATCGTGGTGAGTCTGCTGTCCCACCAAGTGCTGCTGCAGAACCTCTATGATATCCTGCTGGAGGAGTTTGTGAAGGGCTCCGGGGGCAATGAAGCCCAGGATCGGGTCACACCTGTGTCAGAGCCCAAATCCGCTGGTTTCCTGCGTTACATATCCATGCAGAACCTGGCCATCATCTTTGACCTGCTGCTGGACTCGTACCGCACAGCGCGAGACTTTGATACGCGACCCGGCCTCAAGTATCTCCTTATGAAGGTGTCGGGGGTGTGCGGGGCTGCTAACCTCTATCGGCAGTCCACCATGAGCTTCAACATTTACTTCCAGGTGACTTTTCAGGTTTGATGTATATCGCTGCTGTTGGAAGAGAACCTTGCATCTCCTTTTTTGACATAATTTGAAAATGACTGTTGCTCTTTACATTGTGTGTAAATTTCATGATGAATAGACCAAAAGAAACGGCACAAAATAACTTGGAAAAAAGTCTGGTTCCATTTGTCAATTCATCAATCATTTTTAAGAAGACATTTCTTCTTAAAACCCACTTAAGCAGTTTTTATGAAGCTTCTGGCCAGTTCACCAGTTTTCTTGTTTGGGATTTGTTTTTAGTTAAGAACAGAATCTACACAAATTCAAGAGCACAAAGATGAGAACAGTTCTGTGCTTTAAGAACACGTCAAGAATCTGATGTAGACTTTTTATTTGGATCTTTCTCGAGAGCATATTTATGAAAAGAAACTCATTGGTGAATGAGTACCAGTACTAATGAAAATTATTAATCGCTTTTACATTGAGATTGCAGTTTGAAAGAGTTTTGCAATTTGAAAGAGTTGATACAATTTTAACCCCCAAAACTTCTCTCAAACCATTCAAATCACATGCAGGTCTTCAATAAGGTGGCACAGGCGTCTTGATGTGATTTAAAGCACTGTATGACTTATTGCGAGCTAGAAAACGTAACAAAAACCTCACCAAATAGCTGACCACTGCATAAAGCCACATTAGACAAACAAGAGGTGTGCTCTATTCTGCCTAAATAAATAAATAAATAAATAAATAGAAACAACAGAAATTAGAAAACATCATCTGTAGCATCTGTTTACCTATTTGACAAGGTTGGCTTGGAAAAGGTAGGAAAAGATTTAAGGTAGCAGTGGATTTAAGGTTTAAGTGGATTTAGGATACCATTGGTATTAAAGTAGCTGTAGATTTAAGGTACCAGTGGATTTAAGGTAGCAAACCTTACTAACCACCTTGGATACCATAACAACTGCCTAGCAACATCTAAGCAAAGCTTCAGCAACCATCAACAGGTATCTACAATGTTAGTGTTTTAGCTTTATTAGCTGGCTTTTTTTGAGCGTACTCCAGTAATCCATTTCCTCAGTGCTCCTTTTTCTCTGTTGATCCTTTTTCTCTCCAGGCTCTGCTCTGTGCCATGCTGACCAACCAGGAGAACATCACTGTGGACCAGGTTAAGAAGATCCTCAGCGAGGAAGAAGAGGGCAGCTCAGACTCTTCGCAGCAATGCTCATCTGAAGACGAGGACATCTTTGAGGAGACTGCGCAGGTGAGCCCCCCGCGCGGAAGGGAGAAGCGGCAGTGGCGCACACGAGTCCCGTCTCTGAGCACCCAGCCTGTCAGCAGCGTGGACTGGGCCTGGTTGGTCAAGCGCCTGCACAAGCTTTGTATGGACCTCTGCAACAACTATATCCAAATGCATCTGGACCTGGAGAGCATCGTTGAGGAGCAGCCTCCTCTCCGGCCCCCAGATGCCCTCTTCTTCCTGCCCCTCTTCCCCTCCGAGACCTCCACGCCTTCCACGGGGGGGCACTCAGGACGTGGGACGCCGTCGGAGGACGGCTTCCGCCTCCACCTGGCTGACACGCCCTCGGAGGAGGTGCAAAGCCCGGGTGTCGCCGGCACCAGCCTGCCCCAGCTGAGAGGCGAAAGGAGGGGGGCTGAGGCTGGGCGTAAGAAAGAGTGGTGGGAGAGTGCCAGCAACAAGCTGTACACCATCGCCACCGACAAAACCATCACCAAACTGATGATCGAGTACAAGAAGCGCAAGCAGCAGCACAACCATGCCGCGTTCATTAAAGAGGTAAAGGTGGGTGAAAAGAGGGCTGAAGCGGTGACTATCAGAGGGCCAGACTCTCCGGGGCCCCAGAGGCCCCAGCAGCTGGTGGAACAGGGGCCCATGCGACACTCGTTCAGTGCAGGACCAGAGCTGCTGCGGCAAGACAAGAGACCCCGCTCAGGCTCCACAGCAAGCTCCCATAACATCTCCCTGAGAGACTCAGAGGCGCAGATACAAGTAAGAGGGATCCGTTTATTTTTACTCTTCATATTTTTATAGATTACTGAGGCTGTTAAGTATAAATACAAACACTTTTATATTGTGGGCTATACAAGAATTACACCATCAAGTAAAATGAATTGTTTAACTAACATGTTTTTGTATACAGCCAGTATAAATAAACATACAGTACTGTGCAAAAGTAAAACCAATTACTAAGACTGAACTTTAGAGGCGTGTCTGCAGATTTGTTTGAGAAACTGAAAGTGAGTCTCCTGAAAAGAATGGAAGCTGGAATACATGTAGAGTGACTCATTAAATACTGAAAACTGATATTTATATATTTAGCTCTTTTGGCTTCGGTGTAATTTCCTGTTAAAATACAGTATTTGCTGCTTTCATTACTGACACTAAAAATGAATAACTTGTGCTTAATGGCCATTTTGACAGGAAATTAAAAAAACTAAGGGTGGTCTTTGACTTTTGCATAGTAATGTAAATAAACAAACATTCAATTAGTGTGCTTTATTAGTGAAGAAAAATTAGTCTTTGCTACACCTAAACATTTATATTTAAACATTATTCCTTCAGCATAGTCCTAAATTCACAAAACAAGTAATGTATTTAAAAATTTCTATACATAAATGTATTTATATGTATGTTTGGTGATTTTTTTTTTTTTTTTTTTTTTTTTTTAAATGTTGGGCTTTGCTGGGCTTGCAGATATTTTTCTGGTCAAAAACCTATTTTTACCAGCTAACCCGATAAATCCTGATAATCCCTGTCTGTGCTTCTACTAAGGACTCACATTTAAATGTACTTAAATATTAAATATTATCAGTTGCATCATTTTATTTTAATGGAAAGTTTCTAAGGAGATCTGTAACTGCAGACATAAGAAAACAGATTAGGGCTGACAGATTACAGATTAGGTGATAACAGAACAGAACCTGATACACACGGCACCAGTGAGAAGTTATTACAAGCCTACTTCTCTGCGCTGTGACAGAGCCTGCTCTTCCATGTAGGAGACGAATAGCTTAACCATTCAGCCAAATAGCAACGGAAATTCATCTACAAAACATCCTGCAAAGATTTTTGCCAATCCGATTGAATACATTCCGATTACAGATTCAGACTGAGGTATTTACTCTCACTCTACTCAACAATCTGATGGAAACAATCTTCGTTTACATGCTCACTACAAGTAATCCAATCCAAAGTGATGTGCATGAGTAGCGCTTAGAGTAAACGTTACCGCGACATCACATGAGGTCCAGTCTGACTGAGATGAGTTTCCAGTTGGCACGCTTGTGTTTTTAATTGCTTTAAAATGATGTCTGACTCGGAAAAACGGACGTCGGTGCCACCGCCGTCTTATAAAAATCAGAACATAAACTTTCTGCTCCGCAGTGTTGAACATTATGAACTTTTGCCAGAGCTGTTTATGAGTTCTCTGCTTTTGGTGTGGCACGAACGCACATGCGCAGAACGTACGTACACATTCCGATTGGAATGTAATTGGATTCAGGCATTTACGTGGCTATTATTCTTTTGTTTAATGGATTATTTACAGGATTACCCACCTCATTCAGTCAGATAGAAATTGTATTCCGAATGGCCTCAATCGGACAAGACTATTCCGATTGAGGTGTTTACATGGACATATTCTGTTCCAATGGCGCTATTAGTTGGATTATTAATGGATTATTAGGTCACATGTAAATGTGGCTACTGGGACCTTACAATGTCCCTGTATCTCGGCTTTAATGGAAATTCAACTACAAAGCACACACTGAGACCTTAAATTGTCCCCAGAAATTAAGTGATACTTTTTTAATCCCACAACCGGGGAAATTCCACCTCCACATTTAACCCATCCGTGAAGTGAAACACCACATACACACTAGTGAATACACACACACTAGGGGGCAGTGAGCACACTTGCCCAGAGCAGTGGGCAGCCCTACCCACGGCGCCCGGGGAGCAATTGGGGGTTAGGTGTCTTGCTCAGTCATGGACTGTCGGTGCTGGGGATCGAACCGGCACAGGGCCAGTTCCCTAACCTCCAGCCCACGACTGCTCAACCGAGCTTTACTGGAAATTCCACTACAAAACTCACACTGAGACCTTAAAATGTCCCTTAACTTGAATGAAAATTCAACTACAAAACTCACACTGAGACCTTAAAATGTCCCCATAACTCAACTTTAATGAAAATTCAACTACAAAACACACACTGAGACCTTAAAATGTCCTCATAACTCAGCTTTAATGGACATTCCACTAGAAATCTCACACTGAGACCTTAAAATGTCCCCATCACTCAGCTTTAATGGAAATTCCACTACAGAACACACACCGAGACCTTAAAATGTCCCTGTAACTCAGCTTTAATGAAAATTCAACTACAAAACACACACTGAGACCTTAAAATGTCCTCATAACTCAGCTTTAATGCACATTCCACTAGAAAACTCACACTGAGACCTTAAAATATCCCCATCACTCAGCTTTAATGGAAATTCCACTACAGAACACACACTGAGATCTTAAAATGTCCTCATAACTCAGCTTTAATGGAGATTCAACTGCAAAACACACACTCTATGCTCAGGCTGTTTTTCTGCTGGCCAGCTGGGCTTACATTTACCTTATGCCCCCCTTCAAAATAAGCATCCCGGGCCAACTAAGGACACCGTACCTGCCTACAGTCAACCAAAAGCAACAACAGCACTTTTTAAAACAGAAGTATTGTTGTTGCTTTTGGTTGTATTTGGTTGAGTAAATACAACCTGACGTGTCTGATGCCACAGTATTTAATAACTAAATAAATAAAATGAGACAACAATGTGTACTCTGTTGTTCTTGTGTACTCTTATTAAAAAATAAACATTTCATTATTTGGCTTTGAAGCCTTTGTTAGCAAATCTGTTGAGGTAATGCTGACTGTTTCTCAGCCCTTTAGTGCACAAACATGTGCGTGTAGTTCTGATGTCAATAGCTATTACTATTTCTTTTATTTTCCAGAACAGTACAGTGCTTTTGAAATTTTGTATTTTGCTTTTTGTTTAAAGAGGGGTTTAGAAAGAGGTTAGTTAGTTTCTCTTTTTACATGTCCCAAAAAATGTCTGCTCTTGCTTTACATCCAGCCATGTATTATTTTTATAACAATTTATTACTTCTCATATTATCATCATGACTTTCGACAGCTTTAGCAAACATCACATTTTAGGTAAATATCATGCAGCTCTAAAACAGATATAGCAGTTGATTCCTGGGTGTTATAAACGAAACAAGTGCCTGTCTCTTTAGGTTAAGGTCCCTTATGTAAATACAGTCATTCACTTTATAAAACATCTCATTTTGTCTTGGGATTAAAGGCATAAGCTGTTTGTAAATGCTCAAGCATTGCTTTATAAGTACGTTATGCAATGCTAATGCATGCGTTATGAAGTTGTAAGTGACGCTTTTATGTTCGTTGATGATTTGGGTGAAATATTACTTTAATAATTTTCTCACAACTTAATCAGTCTGCTTTTCTCTTTCGTTCAGGCGTGGACCAACATGGTCCTCACCATCTTGAACCAAATTCAGCTGTTGCCGGACCCCACATTCATCGCCCTCCAGCCGGCCGTGTTCCCATGCATCAGCCAGCTGACCTGTCATGTGACTGACCTCAGAGTGCGGCAGGCGGTGCGCGAGTGGCTGGGACGTGTAGGTCGAGTTTACGACATTATCCTGTGAGGAGCTTGCGTCGTTTTTTTTTTTTTTGTTTGTTTTATTTTGTTGTTGTCGCTGTTGTGAATCAGCTTCGTTCACAGACCCGTTTGATTGTAATTTATTTCCTGCCTTGGGATGTAGCGCTGACTGGGCTATGAAGGATTTCCTCTGTTTCATTTATGAACTTATTTATTGTTGTACTCTGTTGTCTCCGTAGAACATATTTATGTGAATGCTTTGCAAATCCTATGCTATTATACTGAGAATCTATATTTTGTTTATTTAAACAATACCCCTCATATGGTATTGAGTACAACGACTTATGAAATTTACTTTATCAATATTACATTAATATTTATTCCCAGTGAATTAGTGTAGGGAAGTAGGTTGACTTTATGCACTTTTGTTGACTTCGTAAACCTTATCACTGCTATTTCAATGCTGTGGTTCATTTGCAACTTTCACATTGCATCAATTAACCTGCCTCTGCCGGGTCTTAAAATATGTACAATATTTTAATTCTCAAAAAATGTACATATTGTTTCTGGCGCAGGAAAATCTCTCAGACTTTCCAGGTGAGTTTGCATGGTTTGTACCTAAATTTTAATGTTTGTGTCCCAGAGCTATGCCCATCCTGATCATGAAATTGTACCTGGCATATGAATAATTTCAATTAACAGTTTAACTGTCTTTTTCAAAAGACATATTAAGTTGTTTTAAAGTACAAGTCTAAGGTCAGATTGTTTCTAAGTAGCTGCCAACTAATGACAAAAATAGCTCAAGCTCATGCAAAAATATATTACTCACCACCGCCCTCTAAAGTTGTTAACAAACATCAAGTAAACAAACAAAACTAAATTGCTATAGCTCCAGTCGGAAGTTAGAACTTTATAGTTTTTGTGAGACCAATGACTTGTTTTCTACTTTCTTCATTTGCATGTATTTGCCCCGAATCCTCTGATGAAAACATTCCCACTTGAATTGTTTGTTCTGACGTAAATGTATGAGAAAGCAAACAACTGTTTAACAACTAACACCTAACTGCAATCAGTTAATTTTTATGTAATAATTGTGCCTAAGAGGGGTTTGATGTGCTCTTCTTGTGATAGGAACAAAACAGCTCATTAATAGTATCTTTAAAAAAATACCCATGTAAACAATCACTTTTCTGTTTTCGGTAGCATGTATTAAATTGGTTGACAAAGCCAACCACAGTAATGCCCTTGTAACACCTTAGCAACCAGCTCGTATATGATAGCTATAGCTTAGGAATGCCTTGGCCACCAGCTGGAATACCATAGTAACAAAGTAGCGAAACGTTTGCAACTACATGGAATAACATAGCCACAGCATATCAACACCTTGCCAACAACCGACATACCATAGCAAAGGCCTAGCAACACCTCAGCAACTATCTGGAATAACATAGCAATGACCCAGCAACCCCTTAGCAACCATCTGGGATAATATAGCAACACATAAGCAACCACTTGGGATAACATAGCAAAACTTTAGCAACCACCTGGGATAACATAATAAGACCTTAGCAACCACGTGAGATATCAGCAACACCTTAGCAACCTCATGGCGTTATATAGCAATACCTCAGCAACTACCTGGGATAATATCGCAACACCATAGCAGCCACATGGGATTATATAGTAACACCTTAGCAACCACCTGGGATAACATAGCAACATCTTAGCAGTCACCTGGGACAACATAGTAACACTTTAGCAACCACCTGGGACAGCATAGCAGCACCTTAGCAACCACATGGGATTATATAGCAAAATCTTAACAACCATCTGGAATAACATAGTAATGACAGCAAAACTTAGCAATCACCTGGGATAACATAACACCATATCAACCATCTGGGATAACATAGCAACACCTTAGCAACCATCTGGGATAACATAGCAACACCTTAACAACCACATGGGATTATATAGCAAAATCTTAACCACATAACATCTTAACATAGCAATGACTTAGGAAAAACTTAACTGTCACCTGGGATAACATAGCATCACCATAGCAACCATCTGTGATAAATTAGCAACACCTTAGCAACCACCTGGGATAACATAGCAGCACCTTAACAACCACCTGGGATAATATAGCAACTTCAGTTCACGAATCTTTCCCTACTAGTTCATATGTGAACTAAATTCACAAGTGAACTAAATTAATTTGGTTTAATTAATAATAATTTTTGGTCGGAGGATAATCGATTGAGCAAAATCTTAATGACGTTGAGTTTTGGTGACCATCATGTCTGAAAGCTGACGTCTGTTGTCTGATCCTAAATGCTGCGATCACTGATGCAGCTTTCAAATCCCGTGTCGCTCAGTGTTGGCTCCAGACTCGTTGCCCTGCCTGGGTGACCCTGATTACTCCCTCTTAGTCCACCGACAGTGGGAAGCCATTTAATGAGGGAAATAACACACGAACATCAAAGACGTTCCACTCAGGATTGGAATAAGGCCAAATCAGCCACACTCATCAAGAATTATCAAGATTTTTTCTCACAGGTCTTTAATATTCTTATTAAATGGCTTTTTGGCTTCACAAGCCGTTTACCAATACATGTTCGTTGCTGTTCTCATATCCATGAATGGATCATTATGGGCTCTGTGCACAGCACCACATGACGCATACACTGTTCAGTTACTGACTGAAGCATATTTAACCCTTTAAATGTTTTTCTTGGTTTAATGACAAACTTAGAGCTGGGTTTAACAGTTACTGTGCATTTTATGAGCTTAATTGAGATTTCCTGAAACCTGAAGGTTCAAAGCTGCTTATTTTATTATAAGCTGTGTGTAATTTGTCATGTCATCTGTATCAGAAGGATTCATGGTCTTTCCATTGTCTGAGGTTCTGCTTTTTAATCCAGTTTTCAGAATGAAAAAGTTACCAGTGTAGAAAAACCTTTTCAAGTATCATGGGGTTTATGATTGTAGCATACGGTGCTGTGATAAAGTCAGAGACCATGTTTCACCCCTCAGAACAGCCATTAAGTGCAAGGTTATATATGTAGCCTCCTACACTCTATAGAACCACCGGTGATTCTAAAACGCACTTCGTCATATTCTTCATAACTTTCATATTTCATAAGCTACAGTACATTCAGAAGCTGGGCGTCATATGAGGCTGTAACTCTTCTTTCCAGTCAAATAGATGGTGATGTCATTTTAAACCCTTATAATAAAAGAAGCTGAACTCAGTTTTTACTGAAAGTCGACCCATTTTTCCACAAATCTGGGCTATAAACTGTAAACAGACAGCATCTCTTCAGTGATCTGCTCTGTAAAAGTGATTTTTATAAAATAGTACAAAGAACATCTGAGATTCTTGGCTTTCAGCAGTAAATTTTAAGAATATAGTAATGGGTGTAGATCGTAAAAAACATGTTCTGTTAATTTGAGGGGAGCTTTTACAAAAATACATAAAATAAAAATGTACATTTCATGCACACACACACACATTTAAGCCGCTTCTCCCTCAGGGTCACTGGAGCCTATTCCAGCTGTCATTGGGCAGCTTTGGGCATTGGACACATTGCCAGCCCATCACAGGGCAGACAGACACACACACAATCACACCTAGGGGCAATGTAGCGTGTCCACTTGGCCTGACTGCATGTCTTTGGATTGTGGGAGGAAACCGGAGAACCCGGTGGAAACCAACGCATTCACGGGGAGAACATGCAAACTCCACACAGAGAGGACCCCAGTCACCTGGCCGGGGAATCGAACCCAGGACCTCCTCGCTGTGAGGTGACAGCGCTACCCACCACGCCACCCTGCACTAAATATCAGATTTTCAGTTTCCTTTATTCCAGCTTCCATTCTTTTCAGGAGACTCACTTTCAGCTCCTCAAAGAATCTGCAGACACGTCTCCAGAGTTCAGTCTTAGAAGCTGGTTGATGATTTTCTGAAGTAATCAAACCCATTCCATGGTGTTGAGGTCTGGACTCTGGGGTGGTCAGTCCATCATTCAGCTTCTTTGTTTGATGTGTCCGTCTCCTTTTCTCAGTGAGTTTCTTCTTGATCAGCTACACATCCTTTCAGACCCACAGCGCTGAGTGGTCTTGTCACAGTAGAAGGATGGACAGAAACACCTGTGGATGTTTTCAGACCTGAAGCAGCTTGATTTTCTCCTTTCTCTCAAAGTTGGAAGCTTTAAGTGCTGTTTATCTGCTGAGGGCAGTTTTGGTGTCGACCAGGTCTTCTAGGTGGTTGTTAGGAGCCACATTTTCTCTGTAGTGTTTAATCCGTTTTTGAGCTCCAGTTTTGGAAACTCCGCATTGACTTTCTGCTTTCTTATGTAAGTGGATTATCTCATATCTAATCTCCTCGGAAAGATCTGCTGAAAATTGAATCACTTGTACTTAAAAGTCGTTCAGACTGGGAATTAAAGGTGACGGATGGTCTCTATCGCACTTCATCATAGTGCTGTATGTGTTAGCATTCTTTCCATATACCTTATACGTTATTGCCTCATGATTCAAGCAGATTCAAGAATCGTCCAACACAGAATCCCTGGATTCAGAGTGAAAAAAGCGATAAATTTAAACGTAAAAACTTCTGGGCTTTTATTTGACTAACAGTTAAATGTGATTGTGCTGGTGGATGAAAAGGACCAAAGACTTGGTATGAAGTGGTGAACAGTGTTAGTATTCATAGTGACTGTTTTTAAGGCACATTTTGCCTGAAGAGGAGATTCTTTGGACAAGAATCGAAAAGATGTTTCCTATCAGAAGAATTTTAAATTCAGCTGCAACAGTGGACTTACATTTTATACTCTATTAGCCACATTGAACATTGGAGATGAACGTCAAGCGTTGTTTGTGTAAATTTTGCCCTCATACATTTCATACAGGTCATTTTTGTTTGTCAATGTTTTTCTTTCCTTTTTTGCCAAAATAGTGTCGTTTACAGAAACAACACAAGATGTATGATTTTTTTTTTTTATTCAGCTTCATTTAACCAGACATACCAACATGTGAGTTTGTGTGTTTATTGTTGTTTTTTATTTACTTTTTCATAATATGATATTGAGATTTCCAAAAATGTCATTTAGAAATGTTAAAGGACCCCCGTCTCAGGATATTTGCTAATCTCACTTCTTAATTACTGAGTCCCGAACTAGCCTTTTTCTCTGTTTGCTCTGCTCTGTTCCAAATATGATCTCCTGTAAGTGATTATCTATACAGTTATTTGCAAGTTTGAACACCCCTGGTCAGAGTACACATGTTGTTAAGTGAATATAAGTAACATATCATCTACAATGTTGGAAATAAAGGTTCTATGCTGGTATATTTTTCGTTCATCAAGGTACAAACAATGCAACTGTTCCCTCAGAGGTACAGCAGCGGTTTTAAGGTCTGACTGTGAAGGTTAAATACGTTTTTCCAGGTGAAAAGTTGGTATTTGTACCTTTTCATAACCGAATGTTTTAAAACAGAACAGTAGAGTTAAAGCCTGGAGGTGAGACGGGGTGTGTGGAGTCAGTACAGCTTAGAACATATCATTTCAGTGGATTATGGTTCAGTTATGTTCCCTGACTAAAGGTACTGAGATGGACCCTTGGGGGTCCAACCCCAGTGACAGTTTAGTAGCTTTTTCTGAGAGTGTACAGGGAACATATAATAATATGCCATTTTCTGCCAATTTTAGTGCACATTTTCTATTAATTTACTCCATTTAACAGATACTCTAATGCCTGAGCATTAGATTGTGACCACCTCATTGTTTCTACGCTCATTGACCATTTTATCAGCTCCACTTACTCTATAGGTGCACTTTGTAGTTCTACAGTTACAGACTGTAAAAACTCTAGCCACACTGCTGTGTCTGATCCACTCATACCAGCACAACACACACTAACATACCGCCACCACATCAGTGTTACTGCAGTGCTGAGAATGATCCAGCTCCCAAATAGTACCTGCTGTGTGAGGGTTCATGGGGGTCCTGACCACTGAAGAACAGGGTAAAAGGGGGTAACAGAGTATCAGAGAAACAGATGGACTACAGTCTGTAACTGTAGAACTACAAAGTGCAGCTATAGAGTAAGTGGAGGTGATAAAATGGACAATGAGTGTAGAAACAAGGTGGTGGTCAGAATGTTATGCTGATCGATGTACAATGTGCTGTAACCTTTGCACAGGCCACGTTTTTTTCCCCAGTGTGTTAAATCAACCAGTAAACACTAATTGTGCATTAAGACATGCAGAAGTGTGGAGGAGCTCTCTGTGGAGGATGTGTTAACTTATTCACACTTAGAAAATCAACATCATTTGACCAGGGGTGCCCAAACTTTTGCACACAACCGTAAACCTTATGTCAGATTTATGTCGCTGCACCTTTTTGCATAGTTGTTCTCCAAAACAGCTTAACGCTGCATGTGAAGTAAAGAAGTCCATTCCAGTCTGTAATGCTGCTGTTATTCTCAGTAGGGCCGGTCAGCGGCACTCTGTTTGTGCTTATTCTCTTCTTTATGAGGCTTTATGATGATCTGCTGATGGCACAAACCTCCTCATCTGGGTTTTACAGAGGGCTTTCGGTAAACCAGAGCAAAAGCTTTATTTATTGTTCCTTTATTGCCATAATTCTTTTTTGGCGCCACCACAATCAGACTACTGCAGTGAGCTATATGTGCACATGGCCAGTTTGTGTTTGCAGATGACCATTTATGTTGTACGTGTTGTAGAATAAATGAAAGCAAAGAAACTTGTTGACGCTGGGTTTTTATTTCAGTGAGACGAGGAAGAATAGATCAGCCAGTGTGGCTGAAACGAACGGCTTCATTAACCTCATTCATCCTTAGGCAAGAGGTCAAAAGGGGTCAACTGATTTAATTCTGGTTTTGACTTTGCTGGTGGCTGCAGCTGATTAAGACAATCCTTCTTCTTCTTCTTCTTTCGGCTGCTCCCTTTAGGGGTTGCCACAGCGGATCATCTGCCTCCATCTTGCCCTATCCACTGCCTCCTCTACTTTCACACCAACCATCTCCATGTCCACCTTCACTACATCCATAAACCTTCTCTGAGGTCTACCTCTTCTCCTTCTACCCGGCAGCTCCATCTCCTACATTCTTTGCCCAATATATCCACTATTCCTCCTCAACACATGTCCAAACCATCTCAACCTGGCCTCTCTGGCTTTATCTCCAAACTGCTCCACCTTCACTGTCCCTCTGATCTGCTCATTTCTAATCTTGTCCAGCCTTGTCACTCCCAACGAAAATCTCAGCATCTTCATCTCTGCCACCTCCAGCTCAGCCTCCTGTCTTTTAGACAGAGCCACAGTCTCCAAACCATACATCAAAGCAGGACGCACTACTGTCTTGTAAACCTTCCCTTTCACTCTTGCTGCTATCCTTCTGTCACACATCAGCCCTGACATCCATCTCCACCCACTCCATCCTGCCTGCACCCTCTTCTTCACCTCTTTTCTACACTGTCCATTGCTCTGGATGGTTGACCCAAGATATTTGAAGTCATCCACCTTTATGACCTCTACTCCTTGCATCTTCACCTTTCCACCTGCCTCCCTCTCATTCACACACATGTATTCTGTCTTCTCTATACTGACCTTCATTCCTCTCCTCTCCAGTGCAAACCTCCACCTCTCCAGCTTCTCTTCCACGTGCTCTCCACTCTCACCACATATTACAATGTCATCTGCAAACATCATGATCCATGGAGCCTCCTGCCTGACCTCATCTGTCAACTGATCCCTGATGTAACCCTACCTTCACCTTGAAACCATTTGTCACTCCAACTGCACACCTCACCACTGTCTCACAATCCTCATACATGTCCTGCACCACCCTAACATACTTTGCAGCTACACCTGACTTCCTCATACAGTACCACAGTTCCTCTCTTGGCACCCTATCATATGCCTTCTCTAGATCCACAAAGACACAATGTAGCTCCTTCTGACCTTCTCTGCACTTCTCTACCAACACTCTCAACGCAAAAATTGCATCTGTGGTACTCTTTCTGGGCATGAAACCAAACTGCTGCTGACTGATCTGAACCTCTCACCTTAGCCTTGCTTCAACAACTCTTTCCCATACCTTCATGGTGTGGTTCATCAACTTTATACCTCTGTAGTTACTGCAGCTCTGCACATCACCCTTGGGTAATGGGGACCAGTACACTGCTTCTCCACTCATCAGGCATCCTCTCACTCTCCAGGATTTTGTTAAACAACCTGGTTAAAAAGTCCACTGCCTTCTCTCCTAAACATCTCCATACCTCCACAGGTATGTCATCTGGACCAACTGCCTTTCCATTCTTCATCCTTTTTAAAGCTGCCCTCACTTCCACCTTACTAAATCTCTGCACTTCCTGATCCAATATCTCTCCCCCCGTTGTCCTCCTCTCTCTCTCGTTTTCCTCATTCATTAGTTCTTCAAAGTACTCCTTCCATCTACTCAACACTCTCTGTTCACTCACTAGTACATTTCCCTTTCTATCCTTGATCAGCCTAACCTGCTGTACATCCTTTTCAGCTCTATCTCTCTGTTTAGCCAAGCGATACATACTTTTGGCCATATAGTGTATGGACCAATTCACCCTTCGTTACATATTTTGGCGATTCATTCAGTAAATCTATATGTACTGAAATGTGACTCTTTATGTCTTAAAGCATTATCATTACAAATTAGAATGCTAAGTCAAACTGGTAACATTTCGCTGTAAGGTACCTGTCATGACAACACTAACCCTACATAAATGTTTATAAATGCTTGTTCAAAGGGACGTGGTTCTCTATAAAGGTTACATTTGCCAGTTTTGATAAAAGGTAGCTAAAGTAGTACTTATGACACCTATTGAAATAAGCTTTTATAAACATTTATGCATATACAGTCAGTGTAGCTCTACTGCTATTTCCCATCTAATGGACATGAATTCCGTAATAAAGACACTGCTACAGTTATGTTTCAGGAGGGGTGTCCACATACTTTTGGCCATACAGTGCATAGACCAATTCACCCTTCGTTATACACTGCTCAAACAAATAAAGGGAACACTCAAATAACACATCCTAGATCTGAATGAATGAAATATTCTCATTGAATACTTTGTTCTGTACAAAGTTGAAGGTGCTGACAACAAAATCACACAAAAATCATCAATGGAAATCAAATTTATTAACCAATGGAGGCCTGGATTTGGAGTCACACACAAAATTAAAGTGGAAAAACACACTACAGGCTGATCCAACTTTGATGTGATGTCCTTAAAACAAGTCAAAATGAGGGTCATTATTGTGTGTGGCCTCCACGTTCCTGTATGACCTCCCTACAACGCCTGGGCATGCTCCTGATGAGGTGGCCGATGGTCTCCTGAGGGATCTCCTCCCAGACCTGGACTAAAGCATCCGCCAACTCCTGGCCAGTCTGTGGTGCAACGTGGCGTTGGTGGATGGAACGAGTCATGATGTCCCAGATGTGCTCAATCAGATTCAGGTCTGGGGAACAGGCGGGCCAGTCCATAGCTTCAATGCCTTCATCTTGCAGGACCTGCTGACACTCCAGCCACATAAGGTCTAGCATTGTCCTGCATTAGGACGAACCCAGGGCCAACCCCACCAGCATATGGTCTCACAAGGGGTCTGAGGATCTCATCTCGGTACCTAATGGCAGTCAGGCTACCTCTGGTGAGCACATGGACGGCTGTGCGGCCCTCCAAAGAAATGCCACCCCACACCATTACTGACCCACTGCCAAACCGGTCATGCTGAAGGATGTTGCAGGCAGCAGATCGCTCTCCATGGCATCTCCAGATTCTGTCACGTCTGTCACATGTGCTCAGTGTGAACCTGCTTTCATCTGTGAAGAGCACAGGGCGCCAGTGGAGAATTTGCCAAGCCAGGTGTTCTCTGGCAAATGCCAAGCGTCCTGCACGGTGTTGGGCTGTGAGCACAACCCCCATCTGTGGATGTCGGGCCCTCATACCATCCTCACGGAGTCGGTTTCTAACCGTTTGTGCAGACACATGCACATTTGTGGCCTGCTGGAGGTCATTTTGCAGGGCTCTGGCAGTGCTCCTCCTGTTCCTCCTTGCACAAAGCGGAGGTAGCGGTCCTGCTGCTGGGTTGTTACCCTCCTACGGCCTCCTCCACGTCTCCTGGTGTACCGGCCTGTCTCCTGGTAGCGCCTCCAGCCTCTGGACACTACGCTGACAGACACAGCAAACCTTCTTGCCACAGCTCGCATTGATGTGCCATCCTGGATGAGCTGCACTACCTGAGCCACTTGTGGGTTGTAGAGTCCGTCTCATGCTACCACGAGTGTGAAAGCACCACCAACATTCAAAAGTGACCAAAACATCAGCCAGAAAGAGAATGAGAATGAGGTAATGAGAAGTGGTCTGTGGTCCCCACCTGCAGAACCACTCCTTTACTGTGTCTTGTTAATTGCCAATAATTTCCACCTGTTGTCTATTCCATTTGCACAACAGCTGTGAAATTGATTGTCAATCAGTGTTGCTTCCTAAGTGGACAGTTTGATTTCACAGAAGTTTGATTTACTTGGAGTTATATTGTGTTGTTTAAGTGTTCCCTTTATTTGTTTGAGCAGTGTGTGTGTATATATATATATATATATATATATATATATATATATATAATTTTTATATATATATAAAAATTCTGTACGACTGATTTAAAAAGCAATATTGCTAAATTGAGGCTCAAGAAGGTGTAATTGTTAAGATGTCTTGTTTTATCCATTCATTTTCTAAGCCGCTTCTCTGTCAGGGTCGCGGGGGGTGCTGTTTTTATGTATCGCGCCACACCTGTGTTAAAGTGATTTGATTTGAATAACAAGTTGCCCGTTTATAAACTTTCATTTTGATGTTATATATACATTATATGTGTAAAAATGCTGGTTCCTATACATGCTAAAATCATGTGCTCATGCAGTTTAGCTTTACAGTACATGGTCAGAGCTGGTTTATGAGGAGACTGGCCACTTCCTATTTCCCCTGCAGTATCAAAAACAGGACTGCTAAACAGCAGAGCGCGTCAGCGAGTCCTCGATGAATGGGAGTGAGTAGAGCTCAATGGCTAAAAATGAAAAGTTAAAACAGTTTATAATCACTCGCCCACAACGTTTCTTTAATTTTAGAAAGTAGAATAATGTCCATCCATCCATCCATCCATCCATCCATCCATCCATCCATCCATCCATCCATCCATCCATCCATCCATCCATCCATCCATCCATCCATCCATCCATCCATCCATCCATCCATCCATCCAGGTTGCCAGTCCATCGCAGGTCAGACAGACAGACACAGACAGTCACTCACACCTAGAGGCAATTTAGCACGTCCAATTGGCCTGACTGCATGTCTTTGGACTGTGGGAGGAAACCGGAGAACCCGGAGGAAACCCACGCAGACACGGGGAGAACATGCAAACTCCACACAGAGAGGACCCTGGCCGCCCAGCCGGGGAATCGAACCCAGGCCCTCCTCGCTGTGAGGCAACAGCGCTACCCACCACGTCACCGTGCCGCCCCAGTAGAATAATGTATTTCACTAAAAATTACTGTACTACTGTTACTGAGAGCTGATTGGTTGGTGAGCAGAGCAGCTCATTGGCTATTTGCACTCACAGAAGTCATGAATTTACATGAGGCGCTGTTTTAAACTCCTATAACTCGAGTTTAAAAGCTCTTAAACATATAACAGCAGTGTTAAAATGTTTTATGCTGCTCTGTCAGGAAATTGTTTCAGCATTTATAAACTATGATTTTGCGCAAACCCTCCTTATTGACCCATTCATTTTGGACTTGCTCGGGAGCGCCCTCTAGAGTATGAGAAACCCAGAAGACATTGCAGAGCAGCAATTCTCCTCTCTACAAGTTCTCTGGTACATGGTCATGTTCTTCCTGTAAACCTTTTAGCTACATTTTACATGTTGCAGCGACATCTACTGGCCAGCTGCTGAAACTCACCTGTAAACTACAAACAGAATCAAAACAGTTACATTTGTTCTCATATGATTATTATTATATTTTATTAAATCACATCAATCACAGAATTGCTTCAGATTAAAAACAAACACATCAAATCAATTTGATATTTAAACAGATGGCACAAACTCACAATGGTCTCAGGATGAGAGAGAGCCACAGCAGTGGGCAGTTCGTGCAAAGCCCACTTTACTGCTCTCTAGTTTGCCGTGTGGGATCACGACTCGTCCCCTCATACATCACTTTATTCTTAATTCCATCCTGAATCACCTTCTGCTGCACTCGCAGTTTGGCATTGTTGTATCGGCAGTAGAACCTGAAGTGAAGAACGCCGTCGTTACTGCTGTCATGTCGCATATGTCATACTTATGTTTATTTATTTATTTATCAATTGATTGATTGATTGTTACAGTTGTTATGTAAAGATTTCATGCCAAACAGCCAATAAAATCAAGTTAATATTAATTAATGCTCATTAAAATAAGGAACGTTTTGCTTTTTCACATAAATTAGAGATAAACACACACAGATGCAAATTTTGAACTTCCCTGGTGAAATGAATTGTTGACTTTCTAAGTGAAAAGCGAACACATTCTTTACAGAGACACACACTGCAGATTTTAATGCACAATTACTGTTAATTTGTTTATATGCTATTATTTGCTGAATTTATGAGATTAGAAACAAAAACAATCATTTCTAATGTTAAATTCACGAAAAACAGTAACTGTGCATTAGTCAACATCAAGAAAATGTGAAATGCGCAAACTTTTGCTTATAACTGTATATCCAAAATAACATACATGGAAAAATATAAGATATTTGATAACCAATAAGAATGACTGAGGGTGCTAATAATGGTAGCACATATGTTTTGGTGTCAAACCACATCAACCCACAGTGAATGACTTACATCTCGATGATTTAATAATGCAGAGATATTGGAAAACAGGTTCAGTTCCCTCTTAAAATCCCTAAATGCAACACCATGGACTGTCTCTTCACACAATAATATACAGTATAATAACACAATTATACAAATAACAAATGGTTCTACTTCAGCAGACTGATCACATACCACGAGCCCAGTGTTGTCAGCATGAAACCAGCCATTCCCACATCAAATGAGCGCTTCACTCTGCCTGAAGAGGAAAGGACAAGGCGGGTAGATCCATGAAATTCTAGGTTTACAACCATTACGGACAGCACACGGACAGAGAGGAGCTACAGGCCTGCTGACAGAATACCATATGCTACACAACACAAAGTACACTCAAACATGGATCTTCAAGGGTTCTTTAGTAAAATAAATGGTTCTATTTAGAACCATGAGTTCTATATAAAACCGTTTCATGCTGAAATGTTTCCTCAGATAGATGGAGAATGTAGCAACAAAAAGGGTTCTGCTATTGTTATGATGTCAAGCTTTCACCATGAAAAGAACCATTTAATCATGTAAATGCTTCTCTGAGTGTTCATGGTTCTATGCAGAACCACTGTCTTTACTTGAGAACCCTCGGATTAATGGAGATTATGATGTATATGGTTCAATATAGCAATGAAAAGGGTTCTGCTATTGTTACAATGTCAAGCTTGTTACAACACAAGAACCCTTCTTAGTGCTATATAGAACCATTTTCAAAAAGGTTCTGTAGAGAACCATACAACACATTCTCCATCAATCTGAAGAACCATTTAAGCATGCAAAGAACCATTTAAGTATGCAAATGGTTCTCTGAGTGTCTATGGTTCCATACAGAACCACTGTCTTTAATAAACAACCCTCAGACTGATGGAGAATGTGTTGTATATGGTTCTATATAGCACCAAAGAGTTGTGCTATTTTTATGATATTGAGCTTGTTACATATTCAAAACGGTTCTATATATAACCATACAACACATTCTTTATCAATCTAAAGAACCATTTCTCCATGCAAAGAACTGCTTAAGCATACAAATGGTTCTTTGAGTGTTCATAGTAGTAAATAGAATCCCTGTCTTTACTAAAGAACCCTTAAAGAACCATCTTTTTTAAGAATCTGACTGCTACCAAATCTTAGACTTACTTGTTGCCAAAAAGTGCACAAGTCCTGTAATGACTGATCCGCCTGCCCCATGGAGAAGAGCATCTCGAGCACAGGGAGTATTCTCCACGTCCAGGATCCCTAAAAGTTTGACCCCCTGTGCAGTAAAATACACTGAAATAAATACAGCAGCCAGTCTGGACATCCTGACAAAGCCAGACTACTATCAGGAATAAGCATCCTTGAATTTGTGAAAGGTGTTATACACCAGTCAGGAATAACATTATGACCACCTCCTTGTTTCTGCGCTCAGTGTCCATTTTATCAGCTCCACTTACTGTATAGCTGCACTTTGTAGTTCTACAGTTACAGACTGTAGTCCATCTGTTTCTCTGATACTTTGTTACCCCCTTTTACCCTGTTCTTCAGTGGTCAGGACCCCCATGGACCCTCACAGAGCAGGTACTATTTGGGTGGTGGATCATTCTCAGCACTGCAGTAACACTGATGTGGTGGTGGTGTGTTGGTGTGTGTTGTGCTGGTACAAGTGGATCAGACACAGCAGTGCTGCCTGAGTTTTTAAACACTGTGTCCACTCACTGTCCACTCTATTAGACACTCCTACCTTGTTGGTCCACCTTGTAGATGTAAAGTCAGACACGACAGCTCATCTGCTGCTGCACAGTTTGTGTTGGTCATCCTCTAGTCCTTCATCCGCAGTCACAGGACGCTGCCCACAGGACGTTGTCAGCTGGATATTTTTGGTTGGTGGACTTTTCTCAGTCCAGCAGCGACACTGAGGTGTGATCCTCTCGTACCAGCACAACACACACTAACACACCACCACCACATCAGTGTTACTGCAGCTTTCTCAGGCATTTCAGAAGCTTCGACAGATCTGCTCATCATTCTAGTATCTAACAGGTTGCTTGGGTTTCTTTGGAGCTTCCTAGTGCCCTACTAATAATTTCATGTGTGTGAAGTTGTGCAAGATACATAAAATTGCATAATAAAGTGCACAAGAGTAAATAAACAATAAATCTCTATTTATTTGAAGGTTAAATTAAGGTGAGAGGCTCACACAATGTACATTAAAAGGGAACTCCACCGATTTTTCAGAAACTCTACATAATTGAACAGCTGTCAGAGTCAGAACTGTTCACAGTGGTGGTGATGGGAACCAGACGTCCACCTCTGAAAGCTCCCTCACAGAAAGTTATTAAGTTCCATGAAATGGTTATGAATTCACTGCCTATGATAGCTTTGTGATAAGGTTTTAGTGTAGTAAGTATTTTAGATAGACAGATCTGTAGATAGATACTTTATTGATCCCAAAGGAAAGTTAGCAACCAGTGTCAGTCACACAACACAAGACAGTGATAATAATGAGAGTAAAACAATATAAAAAGAAGAATAAACATAAACATCCTATTTACAGGCATCTATATAAGTAGAAATATACAAAAATCTGCAACAGGATCTATAACCTGGACGAAAAGGCCGTGCAATAACAGCATATATCGATAATACTAAATAAATATGTGCATATACTGATACTGAAACAATAATTAATAATAATTTTAATCAAATTATGCTAATTTATTCATGGAGGAGAGGTTCAGGACATTGGGGGCAAAATAGTCCCCAAAGAAAAAACATTTTAAGCCAAAACCTCATCACAAAAATATCATAAAACTATGTGTCAGAAAACAGGCAGTGAATTCATAACCATTTCATAATACATTATATTTCCAAAAGTATTCACTTGTCTGCCTTCACACGCATATGAACTTGAGTGACACCCCATTTTTAATCCATATGATGTTGGCCCACCCTTTGCAGCTATAACAGCTTCAACTCTTCTGGGAAGGCTTTCCACAAGGGTTAGGAGTGTGTTTACGGGAATTTTTGACCGTTCTTCCAGAAACGCATTCGTGAGGAGTGTGATTGGTCACTCAGAGAATACATGTCCACTGCTCTAGAGTCCAGTGGCGGTGCTTTACACCACTGCATTCGCTGCTTTGCATTGCGTTTGGTGATGTAAGGCTTGGATGCAGCTGCTCAGCCATTGAAACCCATTCCATGAAGCTATGCTGTTCTTGAGCTGATCTGAAGGCCACATGAAGTTTGGAGGTCTGTAGAGATTGACTCTGCAGAAAGTTGCCGACCTCTGCGCACTGTGTTCCTCTACATCCACTGACCCCGCTCTGTCTTTTTACGTGGCTGACCACTTCGTGGCCGAGATGCTGCCGTTCCCAATCGCATCCACTTTGTTATAATACCACTGACAGTTGACTGTGGAATATTTAGTAGTGAGGAAATTTTACAACTGCACAGGTACCACACTGGAATTCACTGAGCTCCTGAGAGCGACCCAATCTTCCACTAATGTTTGTAGAAACAGTCTGCAGGCCTAGGTGCTTGGTTTTATACACCTGTGGCCATGGAAGTGATTGGAACACCTGAATTCAATGATTTGGATGGGTCAGTGAATACGTTTGGAAATATAGTGTATCTTTCTGTGAGGGAGCTTTTAGAGATGGTCATCTGGTTCTTATCACTCCCACTGTAAACAATTCTGACTAAGTAATCTTCTCTAGAATGGACCACCCGTCTCAACCCTTTAATTATGCAGACTTTTTGAAAAATCGGTGGAGTGCCCCTTCGAAGATGTTAAAGAAGGGTACTCAGTTACGTGTTCAGCTCAGCCACGAGCCTATAATACATGACTGACCTGCTTCTCGTCGCCGGGCTGCTGTTCTGCCATCCCTGAGATGATGTTATAGTTTTATCAGCATGTTATTATGAATTTTAGCTTTCTCCTTTCTGTTTTCATAACATCACTGACTTTCACACTAATGCTGTACTCCGCTAAACGGTCCCGGCTGCAACATTCCCCGAAGATCGTTAGTTCCGCTAGACGTAGATCGGTGTTGAGGGCTGATTCCGGAGAACTTGTTGACACTCAAACCTGAAAAGGGTCACTTTTCACCTGGAACGGGATAGAAGGGTTAAAAAAGCAGGACAGCTCTGAAAATGACGAGTAGCCCACCTCTCACTGGCTGTGTTTACATGCAAAGATTATCAATCTGATTAAATACATTCTGATTACAGATCAAGACTGAGGTGTTTATTTTCACTCTACTCAACAATCTGATGAAAATCTTTGTTTACATGCTCACTAATAGTAATCCCAGAGGCGGTTTATGAGGAGCTATTTCCCCCATCATATCAAAACCAGGGCTGCTAAACATCAGAGGGCGCCTGCGAGCGAGTCCTCAATGACTGAGAGTGAATGGAGCCCAACGGCTAAAAACGAAGTTAAAATAGTCTCTAATCACTCGCTCAGAAAGTTTCTTTCATTTTAGACAGCAGAAGAATGTACTTCAGTAAAAAGCAAAGAAATCGTACCTGCATGTTTCCTTTTTTCTACAGCAAATGGGTTTTGGGCAGCAGGAGGCGGGCTTTACTGCTAGAGCGGGATGATTGATGGGCGAGCGGAGTAGCTCATTGGCTGTTTGAGGTCACTGACGTCATAGACCTACATGAGGCGCCGTTTTAAACTCTTATAACTCGAGTTTAAAAGCTCTTAAAAATATAACAGCAGTGTTAAAATGTTTAGTGCTGTTCAGGAAACGAAGAAATTCTTTTACATTAAAAATGTTTAAGCATTTATAAACGATGATTTTGTTCAAACGCTCCACATCAAACTATTTATTTTGGACTCGTTCGGGAGCGCCCTCTAGCGTTACTACATGAAATGGTTATGAATTCACTGCCTGATGATTGAGACGCTGTTTTATGATAGTTTTGTGATTTGTTTTGGCTTTAAACGTCTTGTTTATCCCTTAATTTGAATCCATTTATCGTAAAGGGATACAGGCATTGTGAGGCAAAATAGCCCCCTAATTAAACTATGTTCTCTGGTGTTTTTATATATTTATATGTTTTCCATCATCAACATACCATATAAAGCTCAGAAGACTTGTGTAGGTTCTCTGGTGGTTCTGGATGGTAAATAAAATGTTAGTTGAAATCTTGTGAGCCAGTAAGAGCAAAGAATTGGTTCTGGGTTTCTCCTCCTTTATTAAATTCTATCAGCAGCGCCTGATTTAACACAGTCAAAGTCAAAGTTTATTTATGTGGTGCTTTTTACAACAGGTGATGTAAAATTATATTATATCTTTCCAGTAGCTCTGTGTTTGCAAAAGTTCCTTCGGGATCAATAAAGTGTCTGTCTGTCTGTCTGTCTGTCCGTCCGTCCGTCCGTCCGTCCGTCCGTCTTTCTATACATCTATCTGTTGTCACAAAGAGGCTTTACAGAAAAATTCAGGTCTGGGCCCCCATGAGCGTCACCAATGGCGATGGCAGCACGGAAAAACTCCCTAAGAGCAGGAGGAAGAAACCTTGGGAGGAACCAAGACTCAGAAGGGGAACTCATCCTCCTCTGGACCACACCAGACAGCAAACAGGGTTAGTATAAAATATTAAAATACAAGACGGGGAAAACAGATGGTTAATAAGATTAAGTCTGAGTCTTAATGAGTCTGAGTCTGTGCAGCAGCAGCAGGAGGGCCAGTTCATGCAGGTGAGGTTTGCACAGTGTTTTACAGTGAGGGGCTCAATGGTGGTCAAACTGGTCCAGAAGGCTGGCGAGCAGTGGCACCCAATCAAGGAAGAAGAAACAACAGCATCAGATGCACAGGATGGGCAGCTGTTCAACTCGGCAAAGAAAAAGAAAACACACATAATGAAGTATTGATTTGAAAAAGCAGGTACTGGATGGTAACTATGATTATACAACAGTTAGTTCCGTCCATGCGAGCTGATTGGTTGAGAGTCATTCTAACTGTGCTGTTATTTCACCACAATATCACGTTTTTTGGCAAATACTGCATCACTCCGCTGAAATGCCGTTGCTAAGCAACGACTTTGGCAGCAGTAGGAGACACTCAAGCCATTTGAATGTTTTTACTTCTTACTTTGCCACAAACAGAAAACAGAGACTTTTAAGATCACATCTGACCGACAGCCGATTTGGTCAAACTCTAAAGATGAGACGACACTAAATTCCCAAACGGTCATCACCACTGGGCAGCTTTTCAATCGGCAGCTGTGACAGAAGAACAGCTAAACAACCTGGAATCAGCCAGAAATGAACCCAATACCATTCACCAAACTAAATGGGCTGTAAGAAGCTTTACAGACTGGCTGGAACAAAACAGCATTAATACTGACCTGGAAAAAACTGACCAAACTGAGCTGAACTTGATATTGTGCTTCATAGAACCCTGGTCTCTATGTTCTTCCTCATCTTCATCACCCTCGCCCAAACTCCAGTGCAGCAGGGTTCTTTAGTAAAGAAAATATATGGTTATATACAGAACCATATATAGATATATATATAGAACCATGAACACATTTTTTTTGCATGATTAAAGGGTTCTTTGCAGGGTGACAGGGTTCTTCAGATCCTTCGGACTAAATGTGCTGTAGATGATTCTCTATAGAAATGGTTCTATATAGCGTGTTGTTATAAGCTCATATAGTAACAATAGCAGAACCCTTTCTGGTGTTATATAGAACCCTTTTCAAAAAGGTTCTACAAAGAGCCACATTCTCCATCAATCTGAAGACCATGTTTTCAAGGCAAAGAACCCTTCGGTCATGCAAAAGGTTCTTTCAGTGTTCATGGTTCTACACAGAACCATTGTCTTCACTAAATAACCCTTGAAGAACCATTTTTTAAAGGAAGTAGTTCTTCAAGGGTTTTTTAGTAAAGACAATGGCTCTGTCTGGCACAAAAAGGTCCCGCTACTATTACTATGTCAAGCTTGTCACAGTAGCCAAACCCTGCCATATAAAACACCTTTCCATCAATCTGAAGAACCATTTGACCATGCAAAGAACCCGTTTATCATGCAAAGGGTTCTCAGAGTGTTCATGTTTCTTTATAGAACCATTTCCTTTCCTTAGAAACCCTCAAAGAATCATCTTTTTATAGTCTGTGTTTTAAGCAGATGTTTCTTAAGAATGGATGGACTGTCTTTACTAGAGAACCCTTGAAGAACCATCTTTTTTACCAGGTCATATGATCTGTACAGAATTAAGACTGCTGGCTTTACTGACATCGCAAACGGGCCGAAGATGACCGGGTCACTGACTGAACACATCCGAATTTTAAATGAAATGGCAGAAGAAAGTGGTTGGTTAATCCTCTTGGCAAAGGATGCGGAGACCAGGACGAACAGCAGCATCGTATTACTCTCAGAGTAACCTTGAGAAATGAGTCAGTCATTACAGTGGAGGATTTATCTGTAATCCACCTGAGATTAATGAGGTTTATGTCAGTGCAGGCGAAAACTGAACCTCAGTCAAGGTTTCAGTTCTGCACGTTATATAAATGTGTGGAGATTCACCTCAAGCACAACAGCCTGCTGAGCACAGCACAGTCCCTAAAGTGAGACTCGCAGCCTCAGAGTAGGCCGTTTAATACTGTCGCCTTAAAGTTAAACACACTTACATTTCTGAATGAATTTAGCCTGTTTAATTGTAAACAGCTGTTGTTTTATTGATGAGCAGATGTTTCCAATCTCCTTTAAACATAAATTTGACTTCATTTTCATTCGTTTTCTATTATAGGATGTCCGTTTCTCCAGCCTGCGCTTTTCTTCTCCTGTTTTGCTTTGGCGCCGTACTCAGCCCTGCCCAAAGCTATCTCCTCCAGCCCTGTGAGCCAATCAACGAGACCGTGTCCGTGGAGAAAGAAGGCTGCCCAAAATGCCTGGTGTTTCAGACCACCATCTGCAGCGGACACTGCCTCACCAAGGTGAGTACGCTGAGCTATTCTGAGATATTTTTGTTTTGAATGTTACTGACATAATTTATACACACATAAAACGATTTCCTCTTCAAGGGTTCCTTGGTAAAGCAATAGTTAAATGGTTCTTTGCATTAATGGAGAATGTGTTGTATACCATGATGTCAAGCTTGTACACAATAGAAGAACCCATTTTGGTGCTATTTTTAAAAAGAGGTTCTACATAGAAGCATACAAAACACATTCTCCATTAATCTAAATAAATATTCACCATGCAAAGAACCATTTAAGCATGAAATAGTTCTATATAGAACGCAAGGTTCTAAATAGCACCTTTGCTTTTACTAAAGAACCCTTGAAGAGCCATCTTTTTATGTGTTTGCCATAATATATAATACATAGCAACTGTAAATAAGAGACATATGCAGCTGCATAAACACTGTGTCTCCTAAAGTATGCAAATCTAATCAAGCTTTATTGGTCACAAACACAGCTATATACAGTTAGACCCAGAAATATTTGGACACTGACATGATCTTCATGATTTGGGCTCTGCATGCCACGCAATTGAAGTGTAGACTCTTAGGTTTATTTAAGGGGTTGAACAAAAATATCCTATGAAACATTTAGGAATTTCAACCATTTTTCTACAAAGCCTCCTCATTTCAGGGGCTCAGAAGTAATGGGACAAATGAACTTTATCATAAATAAAAAGTTCATTTTTAAAACTTTGTTGAGAATCCTTTGCAGGCAATGACTGCCTGAAGTCTGGAACTCATGGACATCACCAAACGCTGAGTTTCCTGTTTTGTGATGCTTTGCCAGGCCTTTACCGCACGTGTCTTCAATTGTTGCTTATTTGTGGGTCTTTCTGTCTTAAGTGTTGTCTTAAGCAAGTGAAATGCATGCTTGATCGGGTTGAGATCTGGTGATTGATTCGGCCCATTGCAGAATATTCCACTTCTTTGCCTTAAAAATTCCTGGGTTGCTTTCGCAGTAAGTTTTGGGTCATTGTCCATCTGCACTGTGAGGTGACGTCCAATCAACCTTGCTGCATTTTGATGAATCTGAGCTGAAAGTATTTCCCTGTACACGTCAGAGGTCATCCGGCTGCTTCTGTCTTCTGTCACATCATCAATAAACACTAGTGACCTAGTGCCATTGGAAGCCATGTATGCCCAAGCCATCACATTGCCTCCACCATGTTTTACAGAGGATGTAGTTTGCTTTGGATCATGAGCCATTCCAAGCCTTCTCCTTACTTTCTTCTTCCCATCATTCCGGTACCAGTTAATCTTAGTTTCATCTGTCCCAAGAATACTGTTCCAGAGCTGGGCTGGCTTCTTTAGACGTTTTATGGCAAAGTCTAATCTGGCCTTTCTAATTTTGAGGCTGATTAGTGGGTTGCACCTTGTGGTAAACCCTCTGTATTTGCTCTCATGAAGTCTTCGCTTTATGGTAGACTTAGAAACTTATACACCTCCTTCCTGGAGAGTGTTCTTCACTTGGGGGGGATGTTGTGAAGGGTTTTTCTTCACCATGGAAAGGATTCTGCAATCATCCACCACTGTCTTCCGTGGATGTCCAGGCCTTTTCGAGTTCCCGAGCTCACCAGTGCGCTCTTTTTTCCCTCAGAATGTACGAAACTGTTGTTTTGGCCACTCCTTACATTTCTACTCCGATGGATTTCTTTTTTTCAGCCTAATGATGGTCTGTTACACTTCCATTGACAGCTCCTTTGACCACATGTTGTGGGTTCACAGCAACAACTTCCAAATGCAAATGCCACACCTGGAATCAACTCCAGACGTTTTACCTACTTAATTGATGATGGATAAATGAGGGAATAGAACGTGCAGCCCATGAAATAGCTTTTGAGATAATTGTCTAATTACCTTTGGTCCAGGCAGCTAAATATTAAAGAGCTGTAATTTCTAAACCCTTACTCCAATTAGGATGTGAATACCTTCAAATTAAAGCTGAGAGTCTGCACTGTAAGCCCATGTTGAATATTCAACTGTATCTTGAATATGTTTTGGTAAACAGCTAAAATGCCAAAACTTGTGTCACTGTCCAAATATTTCTGGGCCTAACTGTACAATACAACATGCAGTGAAATGCCATAAAAAACTATTCATTGCCATAAAAAAAACACAATATACAATAGGAAAATATAAGAATATAAAATGTACAGGGACATAATAAAATATACTATATTGCCAAAAGTATTCGCTCATCTGCCTTCACATGCATATGAACTTGAGTGACCTCCCATTCTTAATCCACAGGGTTTAGGCCCACCCTTTGCAGCTATAACAGCTTTAACTCTTCTGGAAAGGCTTTCCACAAGGGTTAGGAGTGTGTTTATGGGAATTTTTGACCGTTTTTCTAGAAGTGCATTTGTGAGGTCAGACACTGATGTTGGACGAGAAGGTCTGGCTCGCAGTCTCTGCTCTAATTCATCCCAAAGGAGTCCTATCAGGTTGAGGTCAGGACTCTGTGTAGGCCAATCAAGTTCCTCCACACCAAACTCACTCATCCATGTCTTTATGGACCTTGATTTGTGCGCTGGTGTACAGTCAAGTTGGAACAGGAAGGGGCCGTCCCCAAACTGTTCCTACAAAGTTGGGGGCATGAAATTGTCTGAAAATCTCTTGGTGCTGAAGCATTAAGAGTTCCTTTCACTGGAACTAAGGGGCCGAGCCCAACTCCTGAAAAACAATCCCACACCATAATCCCTCCTCCACCAAACTTTACACTTGGCACAATGCAATCAGACAAGTACCGTTGGCAACCGCCAAACCCAGACTCATCCATCAGATTGCCAGATGGAGAAGCGTGATTGGTCACTCCAGAGAACACGTCTCCACTGCTGTAGAGTCCAGTGGCGGCGCTTTACATCTCTGCATTCCATGCTTTGCATTGCACTTGGTGATGTAAGGCTTGGATGCAGCTGCTCGGCCATGGAAACCCATTCCATGAAGCTCTCTATGCTGTTCTTGAGCTAATCTGAAGGCCACATGAAGTTTGGAGGTCTGTAGTGATTGACTCTGCAGAAAGTTGCCGATCTCTGTGCACTATGCCCCTCAGCATCCGCTGACCCCGCTCTGTCATTTCACGTGGCCGATCACTTCATGGCTGAGTTGCTGTTGTTCCCAATTGCTTCCACTTTGTTATAATACCACTGACAGTTGACTGTGGAATATTTAGTAGTAGTGAGGAAATTTCACAACTGGAATTGTTGCACAGGTGGCGTTCGATCACGGCACCACGCTGGAATTCACTGAGCTCCTGAGAGCGACACATTCTTTCACTAATGTTTGTAGAAGCAGTCTGCAGGCCTGGGGGCTTGGTTTTATACACCTGTGGCCATGGAAGTGATTGGAACACCTGAATTCAATGATTTAGATTGGTGACCGAATACTTTTGGCAACATAGTGTATTTGTGTGTGTAAGTCGCATATGTGGGTTGTTCTCCAAATGGGAATTGCGGTGGATACATTTTTAAAAAATGTATTTCTTTCATCCCAAAACTAAATAATCTTGTCCTTTAACATCTCCTGTAATTATATATGCAGAAAGGAGAGCTTAATTCCAAACATATTTCACAGTCACTGGTGTTGAAATGGTGTAACACCAGTGACTGTGACTGCAGTGACGCCCTGGTTGAATTGCTCTGACCTGCTCCAGTTTTAGCTTTAACATTAGCTCATCTGAATGGATGCCTTTCATTGCAGAACTCTCTCCTGTTTAGACATGAAAACCTACAGCTTAATGTTGAGTGTTTAAATGTAAATTACACTTGATTAATGTATAGATGTTTTGGCCTATATTTATATTTTGTCATTTTTCAAACATGTATGTCTGCCAGGGGCGATTCTAGGATCAGAGCTTTATGGGGGCTGAGCACCCCATAAGACCAGCACCCCCCGTTTCTAAGAAAATCAAAATAAACCAAACAAGCAAAAAAAAAAAACATTTTACTCTTTACTTTATTTTTAGGGGCCCTAGGACTAAATTTAGTGCAACCCAGCAGGCTGCTGGGAGGTGGGATTTTCTAAGAACTCTACAAATGGTCAGACTGGACAAACACAGCTATAATAATCTCCATAGAAAAGCATTGGGCAGAAGAATGGGATGCTCTGGAGCAGCTACACATGAGCCTACAATCACCAGGACCAATGCCAAGCATGGTATAAAGCCCCCCAGCATTGGGCTGTAGAGCAGAGGAACTGCATTCTCTGGAGTGATGGAGCTCCATCCAATACCTTTGGGATGAGTTGGAGTGATCCAGAACTGACTATCCAACATCAGTACCTCATGAATACTCAATCAAACCCTGACAGCAATATTTCAGAATCTAGTGTGAAGCCTTCCCAAAAGAGTAAAAGAGACATTGTTTTAGCATAAAGGATGAATAACCTAGAATCCTGAGTTGATTACCTGTTATAACACATCATCTAATGCTGTCATAGGTTTAGAGAATGTTATGATATTTTATCAATGAAATGTTTCCACCTTCATGTGTTCCATATAGGAGCCTGTGTACAAGAGCCCGTTCTCCACCATCTATCAGCACGTGTGCACCTACAGGGATGTCCGCTATGAAACCGTTCGCCTACCCGACTGTCCTCCTGGCGTGGACCCCCACGTCACGTACCCCGTGGCCCTCAGCTGTGACTGCAGTCTGTGCACCATGGACACCTCTGACTGCACCATCGAGAGCCTGACGCCAGACTTTTGCATGATGCAGCGAGAGTTCATAGCTGAGTACTGAACATCATCCAGCACACGTCCCAACTGGGAGGATCTGCACAAGCCCATTTTACTCCATGCACTAAATGCACTGTGTTAATAAATTACAATATTAACTATAATAAACAAACATCTTTTAAAAACATATTGCATTTCAGTGTATGTTTCTATTTCAGAATACATCAAGTATTTTCCTGGAGAGAATTTTTGTTTCCAGTCAGCGACACGGGAACAGAGGCGGTCACTGTGCAAAAGTAGGACCCGGATGAGCAGTGACTTCCCATGAAAGTATAAACTAGATCTAGACTAGCTGGCGTTAAATAAGCTCTTCTGAAAGTAAACTTAATTTAATAAGTGAAATTATCTCAATATATTGTCAGACAATATCAAGCATACTTCTTAAAATAAGCCAAATTATCTGCCAATATGAAGATATAATAATAAAAAAAAAGTCTAGAAATGAGTTCAAGGGTCCATATTAAGAAAAACACAAATTTTCCTTGTTTTCTTCAAATTCAGCAGATTAATATGGTATAAAAACATTGTTAAAGTTTCAAAGCATACTGTTTACTCTCCACTCCATACAGTCCATATATGGACACTGAACTGCTGTGATGTCACAAAAAGCAATACATTTACACCAATCAGGCCTAACGTTACAACCACCTCCTTGTTTCTACACTCATTATCCATTTTATCAGCTCCACTTACTCTATAGCTGCACTTTGTAGTTCTACAGTTACAGACTGTAGTCCATCTGTTTCTCTGATACTTTGTTACCCCCTTTTACCCTGTTCTTCAGTGGTCAGGACCCCATGGACCCTCACAGAGCAGGTACTATTTGGGTGGTGGGTCATTCTCAGCACTGCAGTGGTGTGTTAGTGTGTGTTGCGTTGGCCTGAGTGGATCAGACACAGCAGTGCTGCAACTTGGAAACCGTGTGCTTGATTTTATACACTTAGAAATTGTGAAGTCCACAATTAGGAGGGGTGTCCCAATACTTTTGGCCATATTGTGTATCAGTGTATGTAGGTGAGTAAATCATTTTTGACTGACAGGATGTATGAACCATTCTACTCAAATAAAAATAAGCGGAATCTATACAAAATTATCATTTATAGGGTATTTTCTATTGGGAGGAGTCTGTCCCAAACCCTGGCCCCTAAATTTACACTCGGAAAACAATACCTACTTTTTTTTTCCAGTGTTGCTTTTAAAAATATGTATTTTTGAGGGGGAGTGGCTGAGCTGTAATGGAGTAGGACGTTAGTTTGAACGCTCCTGCCGATTTCATTTAAAATTGTAATTTATCTGCGCTTTTTGGTCCTATATATAGTCATACCTTACTCCGCTCTACTTTCAGTTGGGAAGTCTAGCTTTGGACTGCATAAGATGTCTGGTAAAAACTCTAAAACTCGCAATACTATTCAGACACAACTGCGGCCTGGTTCACAAACTGCGACTGCATCCTCGTGTGCACCGTCGGCTCCTGCTGAGGCTGCCTCGACGAACGGTAACCCTGACACCGCTGCTCTCAAGCTCGAGTTGCTGGCCTCGTTGAGGAACGATATTGCTGAGATCTTCAAAAAGCAACTCCAAGATACTCTCGGCGATGTTTTGTCTACTATCCAGCTCGACCTGCAAGCGGTAAAGACCCAGCTGGCACAGGATAAAGCTGCTAATGATGCTACCATGTCCAAGCTAAAAGGTACGGTCGGAGAGATGGAGCACGCACTCACCGAGTGCTCTGATGATATCGCCGCGATGAAAGCTACTATCGAGTCCCTCACAGCTAACGTAGCCAAGCTGGAAAATAAATGTGAAGACTTGGAGTCCAGATCTCGGCGTAATAACATTAGGATACTGGGAGTACCGGAGGGTCCTGACACCTGTACCACCGCTGCTGTAGCTGCCATGCTGAAGGAAGCGTTCGGTCTGGTAAAGGAGCCGCTTTTGGACCGGTCCCACCGGACCCTCCAACCCAAACCCAAGCCCGGCGATTCCGCGAGTTATCGTGTGCAGATTTAATTATCACAGTGACTGTGTTGACATTCTACGCTAGAGAGCCCCGACAGATTAAAGTCATAGACCTGATCATCTCGATCTTCCCTGACTACACTGCCAAGGTAGCGCGGGCTCGAGCTGTGTTCAACGAGGTCAGGCGCCAACTTAGTGGCATTGACGGTGCTCGGTATGGTCTGATTCACCCAGCGCGACTTCGCATAACATACAACGGTGTCGAGAAGGACTTCGTTTCAGCGGAGGAAGCCAGCCGCTATGTCAAAACCTTGATGTCGGAGTGAACTCTAACAGCTTTTCAGCTCTGTGCTCTATTATTGCTTAGAGTTTATGGTCTCACTAGTCTTAATTCCACACCTGTACAGTCTTAGGTGGTTTACTGGTTTGTTGCACTAGTTAGGTCGGTGTTACTATTGTTTGTTGATAGCAGGCACTATTTTGTTTTGTCTTTCACTGGACACTGACATATAAAAAGGATATACCATGTTTTATATTGTTGCACGTCTGATCGGATCAGCACTACCTCATTTTATGCTTTCTGCATCTTTTTGTGTGGGCCTGCTGTTAATCTGTGTTTTCATGTGCTTTATGGTATCCCGATCTGTGTGAAAATTTGATGTGTTCTTAGGGCAGTCATCTTTTTATTGTTTTGTTGGAATGTTCACCTTTAGATGAAACAATATTTTGCGATGTGAGTTTTTTTAATATCCCGTTTTGCATTTAACGGTATGCGCACAATGATGTTGAAATCGGCGGGAGGTTTTTTCTTTTTATTCTTTTTTCCTTCTGTCTCTTCTTCTTGCTTATTTTGCTCCACGTAGTCTCCGGGTAGTCCAACATTAGTGTGCACTACAACTTTAGGTTAATGTGGGAAACACTGCTGTCCCCTTTGTTCTGGGTTTTTTGCGAGGGGACTTTGGGTCTACTTTTGATTAAGGGTATTTTGGGGGGAGGGTGCCCCACCTCGGCTCTCTATGGCCATTTGCATTTTTTTTTTTTTTTTTTTTTAAATGGTTAATGCCAATATAGATCCCAGCATTGCTGGGCCAGGCACACCTCTTAGATTTATTAGTTGGAATATTAGAGGTATGGGTAATCCTGTTAAGAGATCCAAAATTTTTACACACTTGAAACGTTTAAACTCTGATTTAGTATTCTTACAGGAGACTCATCTTCGTATTAAAGATCATCATAGGTTACATTGCCCATGGGTAAGTCAAGTCTTCCACTCAAACTTTAATTCAAAAGCTAGAGGAGTCGCTATTTTAATTAACAAAAAAGTTCAGTTCTCATTCACAGATGTTATTGCTGATCGGAATGGCAGATACCTCATAGTTGCTGGTACCCTAATGCAAAAAAAAGTTTTGTTGGTAAATGTATATGCCCCGAATTTCGATGATGCTGAATTCGCTAACAGATTGTTGAGTAGCATCCCCTTCTTGAATACTCACCTGCTGATCTTCGGAGGGGATTTTAATTGTGTTTTTGACCCGTTCTTGGACCGCTCTAATCCTCGTAATCTGACTCAATCTGCCATGTCCAACGTATTTTCTGATTTTATGAAACGGAAAGGTCTTGTTGATCCGTGGAGGTTTCGTAACCCCTCTGTCAAAAAATGTTCTTTCTTTTCCCAGGTGCACCACTCATATTCTAGGATTGATTATTTTTTTAATCGACAGTACGCTTAATTCTTGTGTTAATTCTTCAGACTATTCGGGTTTTGTAATTTCTGACCACTCACCTTTATTACTAGACATTCTATTTTCTACCCATCAACGTAGCCCACCACTCTGGAAGTTTAACTCTCTTCTTTTGGCAGACAAGGAATTTTGTGAACTCATTTCAAGCTCCATTGATGAGTTCTTGTCTTTCAATCAAAATGACTCTTCTTCATATTCATTGCTTTGGGAGACACTTAAATGTTACCTGAGAGGTCAAATTATTTCTTACTCTGCCTTTTCTAATAAAATGATTAATGCTCAGCTTAATGAACTTTCATCTGCGATTAGCAACCTTGATCAAAGATATGCATTGAACCCTTCTCCGGAACTACTTAAGCAGCGTTTTGATTTGCAAGCAGAATTTGATCTCACTTCAACTAAAGAGGCAGAGCGCTTATTATTACACAGTCGTGGCTCATATTACGAACATGGTGACAAGGCAAGTCGTTTACTGGCACATCAGTTACGACGGCAGGCCACTTCCCGTTTGATACCTAGTATTAAAAACATTCATGATATTATTACTACAGATCCCTTGGAAATTAATGCTACTTTCAAATCGTTTTACTCTTCATTATATAAATCTGAATTCCCTGCAGATGACACTAAAATGAACGAATTTCTTCTAAACCTTTCGAACCCTGTCATTGATACTGACACTGCTAGGCAACTAGACTCTCCACTTTTCCTTGAAGAAGTTTCAACTGCAATTAAAGCTATGCAATCTAACAAAGCCCCAGGCCCTGATGGGTTTCCAATTGAATTTTTCAAAACATTTATTGGTAAATTGGCTCCACTACTTTTATCCGTATTCAATGAATCCTTAGAAAGTGGTTCACTGCCACCAACTCTGACACAAGCCACTATTGCTCTCCTTCTCAAGAGGGACAAAGATCCTACCTCTTGTGGGAACTACAGACCATTATCTTTGCTTAATGCTGATGTAAAGGTGTTAGCTAAGGTAATCGCATCCCGTCTAGAAAATGTGCTTCCTCATATTATATCCGAAGAGCAAAATTGGTTTATAAAGGGACGTCAACTGTTTTTTAACACCCGAACACTTTTTAATACAATTTACTCAAAAAATTCGGCTGAACTTCCTGAACTGGTAATTTCCTTAGATGCTGAAAAAGCATTTGATAGGGTAGAGTGGGAGTACTTGTTTGCGGTTTTGAGGAAATTCGGATTTGGTGATAAATTTATTTCTTGGATTCGCCTCCTTTATTCATCCCCTAAAGCCAGTGTCCACACTAATGATGTTTATTCTGATTATTTTGCCCTTGGTCGTGGATGTCGCCAAGGTTGCCCTCTGTCACCTTTGCTTTTGGCCATTGCTATCGAGGCTCTGTCTATTACGTTAAGATCTTCCTCCTTATTCAAAGGAATCACCCGTAACGGAACTGAATATAAATTATCGTTGTATGCGGATGATTTGTTATTATATATTACAGATCCCACACTTTCAATCCCTGCTGTTTTAAGTATTTTGGAGGACTTCAGCACCTTTTCAGGTTATAAATTAAATTTGGGGAAAAGTGAGTGTTTTTCCGTGAATATCACAGCTTGTCATCTTCAACAGTCAGATTTACCTTTTCAGTTTAGTCCATCGGGGTTTAAATACCTAGGTATCAATGTGACTCGTTCTTTATCTAGCCTTGCATCTGCTAATTTCACTCCCCTCATCTTAAAGATTACTTCCAATATTCAAACATGGGGTAATCTCCCCTTTTCATTAATTGGCAAGATCAATGTTGTTAAAATGAATATTTTGCCAAAATTTTTATTTTTATTTCAGACAATGCCTCTTTTTCTGCCAAAACATTTTTTTGAATCACTGGATAAGATAATTTGTTCTTCTGTTTGGGGTGGGAAATCACCTAGGGTTCGTAAACCTTTACTGCAGAGATGCAGACTTAGTGGAGGACTTGCATTACCTAACTTTCTAACTTACTATTGGGCTGCTCACATTCATAAACTTTGTTACTGGTTAAAATCTCCTGGATCCTCTTGGTGTAAATTGGAGCTATCATGCTGTAAGGGATCTTCAATATCTGCTCTACTTTCCTCCTCTTTACCTACGATACCCTCTCTGTACACTGATAATCAAGTGGTTCTTAATACGCTCAAGATCTGGTATCAGTTTAGACGGCATTTTAAATTTGTAGTTGCTTCTTCCTTGGGTCCTTTACATAATAATCATTTATTTCCTCCATCCCTTGTGGACAGGACATTTTCAATGTGGTATGACAAGGGTATCACACAATTCAAATATTTATATGTAGATGGTGTTTTTGATAGTTTTGCCAATTTGTCATCTCAATACGGCCTCCCTGTTACTCATTTGTTTCGCTATTTTCAAATTTGCAATTTTGTGGCTAAGTGTTTTCCTAATTTCCCCTCTTTACCTCTAGAACAGCGGTGGGAAACCATGCTTTCTTTTGTTCCCCATCACAGAGGAATTATTTCGAAGCTATATGACATCTTGGCCTTTAGTAGCCACTCAACTGGTAAATTTAAAGGCATATGGGAGAGTGAATTGGGAATACAAATTCATGCGGAATCCTGGGAACAGGCCATAGAAAGGATTCGATCTACCACCTCTTGTGCCCGTCTTGGACTTATTCAATTTAAGGTCTTATACAGGGTGCATTTCTCTAAGGCTAGGCTATCTGTACTGTATCCGGAAATGGAAGACAAATGTGATAAATGCCATGGCTCTCCTTGTCATCTTAGCCACATGTTTTTTCTTTGTCCTGATCTGAAAGGCTTCTGGGAGGGTTATTTTACGACTAAGTCCACTGTTCTTGGTGTGAATCTCCAACCTTGCCCTCTGATCGCTATATTTGGGATTCCCGACCCCTCATTAGCACTTAACTCTACACAGAAGGATATTATAGCTTTCACATCCTTACTAGCAAGACGCACCTTATTGTTGCATTGGAAGTCTGTTAAACATCCTTCTATCTCCCGTTAGCTCAAGGATGTCTTTTTTTTTTTTAAAACTTGAGAAAATTAAATATACGTTGAGAGGATGTCAAATTTTTCCATAAATGACAACCCTTTATTTCATATTTCACTAATATGGAGACACTACCCGATTGAGTGTGTGCTTGTTTTTGTGTTGCATTTTATATTGTTTAAAAAAAAATTGGCAATATGTGAGTTGGTCATGTTGAGCTGAGGTGGGGGTGTTGGGGGAGGGGTGGTCATTGTTTAACACACGGTAGTTAGTAATTAGTTCAATTATTTTATCCTTCATTGTTATCAAGGTTTTTTTTTTTTTTGGGGGGGGGGGGGGGGGGGGGGGGGATTGGGTTAGTTTTGTTGTTTAATTTGATTCAAAAAGCGAAAAATGGGAATTGATGAATTGTATTTGTGTGATTGGAAGTATTGTATTTTTCCAATAAAAAAAAAAAAAAAAAAAGAAAAAAAAAGTATTTTTGATTCCTTTTACAATGACAGGTTTCGATTTCTCATTTTTGAATGTAATTTTTAAATTTAAAGTTTTAGTCTGTAGGTGGAGCCTTATTTTAGTCACGTGAGGCTGCATCCTTGTTCCTCATGGTTACATGGTGAGCAGTTAGATCCCATTGTTTTGAAGTAAATGTGTCCCAAAGTCTGAAAATCAGTGTGGAACATCAATAACTTGTCACTACCAAAACACAGATTTTCTGCAGTCTAGCACTTTTTGGAGTTGTAATGAAAAACACATTATGTGTGAACAGCTGTTCAAAGCTGTGTTTGCTGGTCATGTACTGCCTGTGTTTTTGTGTTTGCTGCTCAAACGTTTGGTAAAGTTTGGGTAGAGTTGTGACTGTTTTGGTAGTGACAGAATGGAACGATCAATTATTTGTTTTAATAAACATAATCAAGGTACAGGATTACTCAAAGCAGAAGGATTTAAAATCAGTTGAACAGTCCAATTTTTTTTCAAACTGTCGGGATCCAGAGCAGTCCAGCCTCTGCCCTGGGTCTCAGACGTAGTATTATGGTACAACTAATTAACTTTTTAATTAAATATTCTAATTTAATTTAATCTGTTTTCTAAAATAAAACAGGTTATTAAATCAAAAGATTAACAACGTTCTTGCAAAATATAAAAAGCAATACTGCCAAAAAGTTTAAAAGATTGTCTTGCAAGAATGAAGATGAAAAACCAAATTTCAGCCATTGGTTCTTTTGAAGAAAAAGGCTTTTATCAAGTCTGAGCATGTGGGGACGAGTGGGAGATTCTGGAGACGGGTTCACCACAGAGTGTGAGTCGAACACAGCCTTATGAGTTCCAATTCCCAGGTGTATTTAATCGTGGGTTCCAGCATACATGAGCAAACCACCAACATTTAGAGCAAAAACAAGAAAAAAAACTGTATAAAAACAGAACAAACATCTAAAAAGTACTCAAGTCCGTAAAGACTTATATGCAACACTTCCTGACCTGAGACTGGCTAACAGCAGCCAGCAAGTCTAGCCACGAAGTTATCTAGGCCAAACACAGGAACACAGACTCACATCAAGACCGACCAACAAACAACCCCATTTCCTCCAACAGGAAGCCCTCTTAAACCGGTAGCCCCACCACCAATTAAGCTGGGCTGTACCATTACTACCGGCAAGGGTTACCTACAAACACAAACATGACATACACACTACTGCAGTAACAAAAGATACAGACATGTCATATTGCTTTAGTGCACTTATCTACTAAGAATAATTAATTATATGTCCATCAATTTTAATATGTCTCCACCCTTCGGGCATTTCAGGAACTGTAACCCCCCCTCCCCCCCTTTAGTAGGCCGAGGGCCCTTCGGCTACTACAAGAGAAGGAGCTGGCTTGGCCGCCAGTCCCCCTGGAAATCCCAAAGGAGCAGGTAAGTATAACATTGTATATAATTTAACTGTCTCTAGAATCTGTCGGTGATGAACCAGGGCTACTGGCATCATCACACACCCCCCCCCTTACAGGAGTCACTCATCAGAATGACGAGAAAGAAAGTCTGCCGTAACTTTCTGGGTGCCCTTCCGGTAGCGCACCTGGAACTTAAAGGACTGCAGTGACAGGTACCACCGAGTAATCCTGGCGTTGCTGTCGCACATGCGATGCATCCACTGCAATGCTCTATGGTCCGTTTCCAGGACAAAGTCAGCACCGGTGAGGTAGTACCTCAACGAATCCAGCGCCCACTTAACTGCTAGCGCTTCCTTTTCGACTGTAGAGTAGTTCAACTCTCCTTGACGACTTGTGGACAGATGAGCCCTCCTCCCAGGACGTAACCCAGGTATGACACCGTGTCCCTTGCCAGGTTACACTTCGCCGGGTTCGCCGTCAATCCAGCGCTGGCGATGCGTTGAAGGACTATGCCCACGTGTTGGACGTGCCCTTCAGTACAGCATCCATCAGCCTCTGGAACGTTGCAGCCGCTCCATGGAGACCAAACGGCATAACCCAAAAATTATATAATCCACTTGGTACCCAGAACGCCGTCAGCTCCCTTGCTGCTGGGCATAACGGCACTTGCCAGTAACCTTTGCACAGGTCTGGTGTCGTCAGGAACCTTGCCTTCCCCAGCTGCTCAATCAGCTCATCTGCTCGTGGCATGGGGTAAGGATCAAATGCAGATACTGAATTTAACTTGGAGAAATCGACACAAAAGCGAAGCTCACCATCTTTCTTGGGGACCAAGACCAGTGGGCTGCACCATTCACTCGTAGATGGCTCAATCACCCCCAGCTCGATCATCTTCTCCACCTCCTTCTTGAGATTCGGGATCAGGCGTGCAGGGACTCTGCAGTTGTTCTGCCTGATGGGCTCTTGTTTCAGCAGCCGTATTTTATGCTGTGTGACATTGGTTCTCCCTGGGTCCTCGCTGAAGACGTCTTTTGGAATGTGTTTCCTCAGCTGTAGCTGGTGCTGTGGTCCCAGGTGTGAGAGACTGAGTGGTGCAGCTGGTCCTCTCCCTCCAGGAAAGTACTGCTCTTTACACTCCTCTTCTTCATCCACGGCCTGAACCCATAGCTGTTGCATGGTGCTTACTTTGGCTTCGGTCCATGGCCTGAGCATGTTGATATGCAGTATCTGATGCTTTTTCTTCCTATCCGGAAGCAACACTTCATACGAGGTTTGCCCCACTCGTCATACAACCTCGTACGGCCCCTGCCATTTTGCAAGCAGGCTGGTGTCTGAAGTGGGCAATAAGATTAGTACTTTCTCCCCTGGCCTCAGCTCTGTCTTTTGCTGCCTCATCATACCATTCCTTCTGTCGTTGTTGGGCCTTCTTCATGTTCTCTCTAACCATTTCAGTCAATGTCGTCATTTTGTCTCATTTTCAGGACGTAGGACAGGATGTTCAGTCTCTTGGTTGGATTAGGTCCTTCCCATGCCTCTTTGAGGACATCTAACGGGCCTCTCACTTCTCTTCCATAGAGAAGCTGGAATGGTGTGAACCCAGTCGATGCCTGTGGCACTTCTCGGTACGCGAACAGCAAGAAGGGGAGCCACCTGTCCCAGTCAGAGCCAGTCTCTGATACAAACTTGCGAAGCATGCACTTCAGGGTCTTGTTGAAGCGCTCCACCAAGCCATCTGTTTGTGGGTGAAAGGGGGTAGTCCTAATACCTTTTATACCCATTACTGCAAAGATGTCTTTAAACTGTTTGGACGTGAAGTTTGTTCCCTGATCTGTAAGTATTTTGCGTGGTATGCCTACTCTGGAAATTAACTGCAGAAGAGCATTAACCAGCTGGCGTGTTTTCACCTTACTCAGTGCAAACGCTTCTGGGTAGTGCGTTGCATAGTCAAATTACTAAAATGTAACGTTTGCCGCTCTGACTCTTGGGTAAGGGACCTACTACGTCCATGGCGATCCATGAAAACGGGACGTCAATAACCGGTAAGCTTATCATGGGAACCCTGTCCGGTTTTTTTTTTGGTGCAGTTAGCTGGCACTCTGGACATGCTTTACAGAATTCTATAATGTCTAGCTGTTGACATGGCCAGTAGAATCGGTTCGCTACTCTGCTGTAAGTTTTAGCATAACAGAGATGACCTGCCCATGGGTCAGTGTTTCCTAATTTAAGTACCTCCTGCCAGAGACTACATCCTACTACAGAGGAAATGACAGTAGACGGCAGACTGCAAAACCGGCTGAAGGCGGAGCTTTTTGAAAATGGCGGCAGGCCACTGCTAACAAACTTTTCAGCTAATTTATTTCTATCCTGCTAGCTTAGTCTTAGACAAGCATAAAAAATAAGTAACCATTTTTAGGTTGTCTTTTCTTTATTTCTTATCTAGTTATTTTCAACAACTCCAACACTCTGGAGCACTGCGATATATTTACCTATATAGACGACTGCTTTGATAGAGTTATCATGAGCAAGTCAAATAAGACACCATCCACTAAGAGGAGCCGCCCCGAAGAATAGAGAAGAAATTCTGGAGTCCATCGATAACAAGCTCTCCAGATTCGACGCGCGCCTGGCTCTAGTGGAAATACTCCACCAAGAGTTTCAGGCCTTGCGGGAGTCAGTGGAGTTCAGCCAGCAGCAGGTAGAATCACTTGCTGCAGAAAATGCGGTTCTTAGAGAGTCGAAGAAAATAAAAAAATTAAAGAAACGGTCCTTGATCTCCAGTCCCGCAGCATGAGGGACAACCTAATATTTTCAGGAATCCCGGAGAAGGCAGACGAAGACCCGGTAAGTACAGTCAAATCATTCATACAAACTCACCTAAAACTTCCAGAGGACACCGTTAAAAACATCGGCTTCCACCGCGTTCACCGCCTGGGGGGTAAACGGCCGGATGCACGAAGACCCAGACCAATCGTGGCTAAGTTTGAACACTTCAAACATAAAGAGCTGTTAAAGAGCCGCGCCTGGGAACTGAGAGGAACGGACTTTAGCATTAAAGACCAGTTCCCCAAGGAGATCCTGGAGCGACGCAAGGTCCTGTTCCCCATCCGTAAGCGTTTCATTCAAGGAGGCTCCCAGGCTGTCATTGCAGTGGACAAACTCTACGTTAACGGTCAACTCTACCGCGACATTAATATCACACCATGGCTGTACTAATCAGGTAATCTGTATCAACATTGACGCCTTTATCCTAATATTTTATCATATCACCTTTCGACTAGTATAATAAGACATGTCTAAGAAAGAATAATTAATGCCGGTTTAATAAGCAGAAGTGCCTTAAATAATCCAAATGTTTTCTTCTTTCTTAAGTTGTTTTTGTTTTTTCTTTTTTTTGTTGTATGTGCACTTTCATTTTACGCATCACCTTTTTTTTCCTCTCCCTTTCTCTTTCAACACCCACACAGCGATTTGTTCATTCACTTTAAGCGTTTTGTACACACACACACACAGGCATATCTAACAGACACAGAGACACACAGCACACACACAGGCATATCTAACAGACACAGAGACACACAGCACACACTCACACAAACATACAGGAGATACACACAAAGACATACACGACCGATACATGCAGGCACAGACACAAACACAGACACACACACACACAACATACAACACAGGCATACAGCACAATTATACAACACATACACCTCTAGTATACATCCAACACTCAAACAGCTAGTTTTTAACATGAGTTCACTGAGGTTTGTTACATGGAATGTACGTGGAGCTGGTTCGAGGGAAAAGAGATTGAAAGTTTTTAATCGGCTAAGCAACTTGCAAGCAGATGTCTTTCTACAGGAAACATGTCCAAAACACCTACATACACACTGATCTCTCCTCAGTTCCCTCATTCGTACTCAGCCTGCTACAACTCAAAACAAAGGGGGGTGGCCATACTAATTAACAGAAGGATAAACTTTTCCATTAGCAACAATATAACAGTTCCTGAAGGTAGATTTATAATACTTAAATGCATATTTAGAATAGACAAGTTATGTATTGCTAATATATATGGGCCAAATGTTGACGACCCCTCCTCTTTTCATAATATTTTCACTGCACTCTCTGATCATTCTGACACCAAATTAATAATAGGAGGAGATTTCAACCTGGTGCTTCATCCAAATATCGACAGGCTCAGTACAGCAATGAGTCAAAGGAACTGGCAGTCTGCAGACACAAACAATATATGAACGACTTTGGGCTCTCTGATGCGTGGCGTTCACATCACCCCACTCTCCAGGATTACACCTTTTCAGCAGTACACCACTCACATTCTCGTTTAGACAACTTCTTAGTTAGCAATTCTATTATGATGGATGTCACAGACACTCAGATTCATCCTATCACTATCAGTGACCATGCACCGGTGTCTCTCTCTCTGGCACAGAAAAGAACCACATCAACAAATAGGAACTGGAGATTAAATACATCATTACTTAAAGAACAAGATTTCTTTAATTATTTCAAAAAGGAATAGACAACATATTTAGAAAATAACGATCTGCCAGGAACATCACTGTGTTCTTTGGGAAGCAGGAAAGGCAGTAATGCGGGGGAAGATAATATCCTACTGCACACAAGAAAAAAAAAAGAAAAAAACTCCGGTATTAGAATTAGAAGAAAAAATAAAATCCTTAGAAGCTGCCCATGCTGCTTCACCACAAGAACACACAATGAGCAAGCTGAGAAAACTCAAACTGGAATTAAATGAAATAGACAAAAAGACAATTTTTACTGCAAAGGTTGCGTTGTCAGAACTTTGAACATAGCAATAAATCCGGAAAATTCCTTGCTAACCAGTTAAAGCTAAATAAAGAAAAAACATCTCTTCTATTAAAGTCTCAACTGGAAACATTACTCATGACCCACAACATATAAATAAAGCTTTTAAAGAGTTTTACAAAGCCTTATATTCATCACAGATTAATCCATCTGATGCAGCTATTGAAGATTTCTTAATAATATAAATCTCCCCAAGCTGAAAAATGAACAAGTTGTTGCACTGGATTCACCACTTGCTCTATCCGAATTACATGAAGCCCTGCAGCATCTACCAAATAACAAAGCCCCAGGACCAGATGGATTTCCAGTAGAGTTCTACAAAGAATTCTGGTCTGTGCTAGAACCAACCTTTTTTTTTTTTTTTTGGAATGGTACCTCAAATTCAAAATGAGAATGTACTGTCCCCAGACATGAATTCTGCTAACATTAGCCTACTTCTTAAACCAGGCAAAGACCCTACACTGCCTTCTAGCTATCGCCCAATTTCACTCATAAACTTAGATCTTAAAATTATTTGCAAAGTCCTTGCCAGAAGATTAGAGACAAATCACTCCACTTATAGTACATCCTGACCAGACAGGTTTTATCAAGGGTAGACAATCAGCCAATAACACATGCAGACTAGTAAACATAATAGATTACTGCACAATTAACAAATTAGAGACAACCATTGTATCTATAGACGCAGAAAAGGCATTTGATCGGGTAAACTGGAAATATTTATTAGCAGTTCTACACAAATTCAGATTTGGTTCATCCTTCATAAACTGGATCAAAACCTTACATAGCTCTCCTAGTGCATGCGTTAAGACAAACGATATCACTTCACAAAGCTTCACTCTGCAGAGGAGCACCAGGCAGGGCTGCCCACTATCACCCTCACTTTTCGTTATCTTCATTGAGCCATTAGCAGCAGCAATTCGACAAAATACAAATATTAAAGGAATTAACACAGAAACTACAAACCACAAGATAAGTCTTTATGCAGATGATGTATTACTTTTCCTGGAAAACTCCCAAGCTTCTCTCCCGAATACAATTGGACTAATAGATAGCTTCTCTTCTATATCAGACTATTCCATCAACTGGGGAAAATCAACAGTTTTGCCTATAAACTGTAGTTTCCAGAACACGACCACCATTCCACTACAATCAGGTAATATTAGATATTTAGGCATACATGTCTCTGCTAGGCTTTTAGACTTAGTGCAGTTAAATCATATCCCTTTACTGAAAACAATAGAAGATAATCTCAAACGTTGGAACGCCTTACCTATATCACTCATGGGGAGAGTCGCTACCATTAAAATGATGGTTTTACCAAAAATCAACTATTTATTCTCACTAATCCCAAATAAACCCCCTGCTGCTTGGTTTAAGTCCTTAGATTCAAACATCTCAATTTTTATGGAAAAATAAGCCATCAAGAATAAGTCTGAAAACTCTACAAAAGCTGAAAAACAATGGTGGTTTAGAACTACCAAATTTTTATAATTATTTCTTAGCCAATAGATTACAGTACATTTCAAAATGGATCAAACCTGACTTACTAGACAGTCCATGGTTGGACCTAGAACAAGCATTCTGTAGAAAAACAAAACTTTCAGACTTACCTTACATTAGCTCTAATATTAAGCGCCACGACGCTTTTAAAAGCCTCAGTATAAATAGCTCACTGACAGCCTGGTGGGAATTTCTAAAACTAACTCAGACTCCACTTATTCCATGCAAACTAACACCCATTTGGAACAATCCAGACATTTGTCAGAATAAGAAAGTACCAAATTTCACATCATGGCGTGAAAAGGGAATAAAAAATTTAGAACATGTTATTAAAGATGGAAACTGTCACATTCCAGGAACTCATATCAGAATATGGAATGAACAACAGTAAATTTCTTGAATATCAACAATTGAAATCTATCATTCAAGAGAGATTTAATCCCAACCAACTAAATTTGGAAATATCAACATGGGTAACTGAATTTGAAATGATCACATTAGTCTGGAAAGAATGTCTGCTTCCTCTAAAAACCAGTTGGAGGAATTTAACTCTTTGGTTCCCACTGATCAATTCCACTAGTTAGTCGGGGTGGTTGGCTGTGGTTTCATCTCCCGGGTGGCCTAGTTGGTGGCTGGGAATTGACTCTGGGAGGACTGCTTGTGTCGGTAACTTCCTGAGTAAGCTGGGGGGCCTCGGCTGCTGACTTGGGGTGTCTGTGTGCTTGCCCTGGTTGGTGGTGGATGGGTGGGGGCTCAGGGGGCGCTGCCGTTTTGCCTCGGGGTGTAGGGCCGGGGGCGCGAGGAGGGCCCTGGGTGGGGTAGCTGGCCTCCCCTCCGGGGCTGGTGGCGGGACCCGGGGCCCGATGCGTTGGAACCGCCCAACCCCATGCTGGGTCCCTGCCCGTGCGGGGATGGCTTGCGCCGCTGCGGGCGCACCGCCGGGTGGGGCGGGTTGACCTGCCTTGCGTCGGGGCATCGGGTCTGTGCTTTGGGGTTCTGGGGTCCCTGGGTGGCGGTGACCATTGGAGGGTGTGTGGGGTGGACTGGGGGCAATGGGTTCCTGACTCAGGCCATCTTGTCTTTTGTCTCATGGATGTCTGTTGTTTGACTGGAATGGTTTGGTGCAGGTGTATATAGGTGTGTGGGTCTATATGTAGGTGTATATATGAGAGCAGGTGGATGTGGTGGTGCATACATGTGTGGGTGTATATAGAGGGTGAATGTGTCTAGGTGTACATATATGTCTAGTTGAATGTGTGGGTACACATGAGTGTGGATGCATGTGTGGGACGGGTGTGTGCATGTGTGGGGGTGTGTGTGTGTGGGGGGGGGGGGACTGTGTGTGGGTCCGGGGGGGGGGGGGGGGGGGGTATGTGTGGATGTGTGGACGTCCACGTTCGCACGGGCATGTGGTGTTGTGTGGTTGGTGTTACTGGGCGGGCTGCTCTCTGCGGTAGTGGGGGCTTGGGTGGGGTGGCGGTGTGGGGTGTCTCCGTGGCCTCCCCGGGCCGACCTCATCCTGCCTCGAGAGGGGGGGCAGTGAAACGCGGACCCTCATGAGCCAGCTAGTCAGCTGGCTCTCCTCTTCCAGAGGACCATTGCCTCTGGACCTACATACCCTCCCCCGTCCATCCACCCCCAGACACACACACACACACACACACACACACACACACACACACACACACATTACTCCCCCACCCAAGCAAACACACACAAACACACACAGTAATCATACATTTAGGATCCTGGGGGCAGGCATGTTGCCGGGGGTCGATGAGGTTGACCCGCTGTCATGGCCTCACTCGTCTCCTGACGACTGTCTGTCCCTCAGTTTTTACTGCACTTTAGACATTTAGGGCTTTTGAGGGGATGGAGTAGATGGACACCGCAGACCAGTGGCCCGGGGCTCTGCCCATGTTTGCCCCCACAACTGTCCCCCCAATTTTAACTACACCATAGTGTCACACACTACCCCACATTCATATACACCAACTCCTGCACTCAACACTTCACTGGGGGTGGAAGGGTGGGAAGGTCATCCCTCACCCGTTTCCTGCTCCCTGCCGGGGCGGGGGGTTGGACGCCGGTGCGGGGGCTGGGCCGGGGGTAATCCTGGCGTCCTGGGGTTGCTGCCGGTCATGTGGCATTGTATGTTTGGGTGGGTGTGGGCGTCTGTGCGCCTGCGCGCATTCTTCCCTAGTGTGTGCCCTCGGGCTCGTGTGCAGCCGTCCAAGTTCCTCCAGTGTATATATGTGTGGGGGTATGTGTGCGTAGGTGTATATATAGGGGTGGATGAATATATGGGGGTGAAGGTATGTGGGTGTATATATGGGCGAGGATGCATATATGAGGTTGAGTATGTGTGAGGACAGCTGGTTGTGGGTCGGGGGATTGTTGTCCCCGGTCCTCTCCCGGCTGCTCCCCTGTGGTTGCTACTTCCCCCCCGGATAGGGGGCGCCTTGGGGTTTCAGGGCCTGGCCTGGTACTCCGGCGTGACGGTTGGCCTGCTCCCCTGGGTGGTTGGGTTCCGGGTCGGCTCAAGGCCCCTCGGCGGGGATGGGGCCCTGCTGGGTGGTGGGTGGCTCTCGGGCGTATGAGGCGCTGGGTCTTTGCTGCTGCCTCGTGATTGGGGGGGCATCCTGGGGGCGGCTCTGGTTCCTCTGGTTCCCCCGGACCTACGATCCGTGGCTGGGGGGGTGCTGTCCGGAGTCCCCCTCTCCCTTCCGCTGGGGTGGGCATGCAGGGGTCACTGGGAGATGCGGCCCAGGGTCCCCACTGCTCCTGGGGGGGCCGCGGCGGGTGGGATTCCCTGGTCTTTCTCTGCCTTCCTCTGGGGGGATGTTGTCGCAGCTTTCTGCCCTCGCTATTGAGTGCATCTTGTGACACATTTATACTGTACTGCACTCACAAACACACACACCCACCCACATACACAAACATCACAGTCATTTGTGCAGTCTTTCCAAGTGCTGTATGTCTCAGGTACACTTTCTTCTCTTCTCTCAGGAGCAGCAGTTGGTGAACCATCGCCGAGTCATTTGCACCGTGTTCTTTCTGCCCTTTTGTTATTTCCCTTTTGTAATTTCCCTTTTTTACTCCCCCCCCCCCCTCTTTTATCTCTCCTCTCCCTTCTTTACAGAAGAAAGAAACACGGACAAGATGAGCCTATAATCTATAGTGCTCATTTTGGAAAAGTAAATTTGTTTGGCACAGTAATGCAGTCTGACCATAATTCTGATTGCAAATCTGCCAGACAAGACAAAAAAAAAAAAAAGTACCTCCTGCCTCAAACCTACAGGTACCACAAGTTGTTCTATTTCGCCTTTTACCCGGAAAAGAATGTCCCTAATTATCACAAACCTGATCTCGCTCTTCTCTACACTCGGGCTCTCTGCCTTTAGGAATAGTGGCACAAGTGACTTGTCCTGACGTTGCAACTGTGCTACGTTGCTAGGCAATGAGTCTACTTCTATATCAGGACATTCCAATTGCGCCACTATAGCTGTACCTCTAACTATCTTGCCTTCTTTGACGTTTGGACTTTTTTATTTTAGGGATCTCATTGTAGGGTAACTCCCTCAGGAGGGTCTGATTTTCCCCTGCTATGCTTTCCTGCTTAGCCTGCAGCCTGGTCACTGCCATTACATCTGCTGTATTCTGCTTATGCGTTAAGAGGTCTATTAAAACCGGTACATCCCTGCCCAAAATCACGGAGTAGGGAGATTGCTGAATTATACCAACATTTAACAAATAAGCCTGCCCCTGAACCTCTATGCTTATTTCTGCCATGGGATACACCTGCTCATCCCCGTGTATGCACTTTACCCGTAATTTCCCAGTGTGCATTATTTTATAATTGGGAAAACATTTAGCAGATACCAGCGTCTGACTAGCTCCCGTGTCAATGAACGCTTTAAATTTTTTACTGCCTATTTTTACAGTAATAGTGCTGTCTTTGTTGTCATCAACAGTTTTAAAGCTAGACTCTTTCCTTGGACTGTAACACAAATGACTGGAGCTACTCGATAACTTGGGGCATGCGCTAATTTTGTGGCCAGTTTGGCTACAATTGAAGCACCTTAGTGCTTTATCCATGGGGCATCTATCACTAGCTGCTCTCACATTCATTGCGCTCTGGCACCCCTGTGTGGGTGGTCTACTATATTGCGGCATAGGACTACTACCCCGCCCCCCAACAAACTTACTCAGCTCCACGTGCTGCTGTGGTTTGTTGACTTCGTCAAAGCGGAAGTTGCCTTCGGACTGCCTCGCTGCCACGAATGCTTTTGACATCTCCACAGCTTGAAGAGTTGACCCGGGACTACGCTCAATGATCCACCTCCTGAGCTCTGGCCTGACCATCCGCAGGTACTGTTCCAGCACAATCTCGTCACCAATCTCTTCCTTGGATTTCTCCTGCGGCGTCATCCACTTCTCGTATAGACCCTTCAGCCTGGTGTAGAGCTCCCGTGGCGTCTCTGCCTCGCGTATTTTGTTCATCCGGAACCTCTGGCGGTAAGTGTCTTTATTTATTCATATTTTCGCAAGATAGCGTCTTTTACTTTGTGATAGTTGCTGATGTCCGTGCCATCCATAGCTACGCCCTGGCTTTCCCTTCCAGAAGCGGGACCAGATGTAATGCCCAGCTTCCACTTGGCCAGTTGGCGCTATGCGTTCAAACATTGTGAGGAAGTGTTCGATGTCGTCCGACTCTTAGTGTTGGCAGCCTTGGTGATGATGAAACTTGCGATGTAAAGTGCCGTGTTTCACTTTCATTGATTTGGTCTGCCCTCCCTGCTTGAGTGCACCGCAAAATCTGAGTATGAGCGAAGTCCGTTGTTTCTTCACTCTGGTCTTGTTCGCGTCTTCCCTCGGCTCGACCCTTGTGGACTTCTTCCTGCAGTAAACCAAACTGTTTTGCTGCTTCCTTTTGAAGATAGTCATCCCTTCCTTTTTGCCCTGTCATAAAGCTCTGAAGCATTGCACAAAGCTGTTCTATGTTTGCGGGTGGGTCACCAGACGCAACTTCAGTAGATGAGGGTAAAAGCGGGTCGTCTTTTCTTTGCTGCTGTTGACTCATTGCTGTTGGAACTCTTTTTGGCGGCATTCTCCCAGTCTTGTGGCTTGTCTTGGTTTAGAAGAGCATGCTGACCTGTTTCTCTTCTGCAGGTGACCATCTGAAGCCGCCTCTATGAAGCCGGTTCTTCTTTCAGCGTTGCCCACGCAAGACCTTGTTTGCTGCCACCATTTGTGAACATGTGGGGACGAGTGGGAGATTCTGGAGACGGGTTCACCACAGAGAGTGAGTCGAACACAGCCTTATGAGTTCCAATTCCCAGGTGTTTTAATCGTGGGTTCCAGCATACATGAGCAAACCACCAACATTTAGAGCAAAAACAAGAAAAAACTGTATAAAAACAGAACAAACATCTAAAAAGTACTCAAGTCCGTAAAGACTTATATGCAACACTTCCTGACCTGAGACTGGCTAACAGCAGCCAGCAAGTCTAGCCATGACGTTATCTAGGTCAAACACAGGAACACAGACTCACATCAAGACCGACCAACAAACAACCCCATTTCCTCCAACAGGAAGCCCTCTTAAACCGGTAGCCCCACCCCCAATTAAGCTGGGCTGTACCATTACTACCGGCAAGGGTTACCTACAAACACAAACATGACATACACACTACTGCAGTAACAAAAGATACAGACATGTCATATTGCTTTAGTGCACTTATCTACTAAGAATAATTAATTATATGTCCATCAATTTTAATATGTCTCCACCCTTCGGGCATTTCAGGAACTGTAACCCCCCTCCCCCCTTTTAGTAGGCCGAGGGCCCTTCGGCTACTACAAGAGAAGGAGCTGGCTTGGCCGCCAGTCCCCCTGGAAATCCCAAAGGAGCAGGTAAGTATAACATTGTATATAATTTAACTGTCTCTAGAATCTGTCGGTGATGAACCAGGGCTACTGGCATCATCACATTAAGTTTCAGGTCACAAGTCGGCTTCCGGATGTTTATAATGTTTATAATTTATAATGTTTTTCAAATATGGTCAGTGCCCCTCCCCAGGGTGCTGCCTTCACTCCTCCTGTCCAACCACCCTAAGATTTCCATTGGCTTTCATTATATTTGCTATGTTAAATTTACTTTTTGACACCTCTATGCTTTGTCTGACAAGGACCATTTTTACGACTCTCCATATTGGGCCTTTTTAATTATTTAAGAGTTATGACCCATTCCTGCTCGCTGCTGATCTATTTCTTCACTAAAGGCTAGCTTGTTTTTTAATAAAAAGGCAGTATTTCTTAATGCAGGTGTCTGCTTATCTCTTAAGGCCTTCTAAGCAGTGCCTGGCTCGGACACCTCTCACCTAGAAGCCTCAGGCCTAACTTTCCTACCTAAGGCTGCCTGGGCCTATCTGGTTAAAAATGACTGTATACACAATTTTAATAGTTTCTAAATTAATAATTGCTGCAAACCTTTTATTAATGATAACTCAAGAATATATTTTATCAATAATTTTAACAGAACTATGACTTTGAATTAGTTCAATATAATCATCCAAACACATTTCCAGATTATCACGTAGTGCAGCTTTAGGAACATGTTTAGCAGAAGTGCTGGCTGATGTCCAGTCAGGTAAGCTTTTGTTAAAGGCAGAATGGCTGGCGGCTGAGAAAAGCCACCTCTGACAGATTGTTATGAAAAATATGAAAGACAAAAATATCGACAACACACACCTCCACATCTTCTAAGCTACTTATCCTTCTTGGTTGCAGGATTAGCTGGAGTGTATCCCAGCAGTCATTGGGTGAAAGGCAGGACACACAGATAGATACATTCACACACACCTAAGGGCAGTTTAGCACATCCAATTGGCCTGACCACATGCCTTTGGACTGTGGGAGGAAACCCACGCAGACATGGGGAGAACATACAAACTTCATACAGAAAGGACCCTGGTCGCCCAGCCGGGGAATCGAACATGTCCTACTTGGTGTGAGGCGACAGCACTACCCAAAGAGCCACTGTGCTGGCAGCACTCACCCCCAGAGACCACAAAATATTTATCTTATCTCTGGTTTTATTGTGTAAAAAATTCCGAGGTAGAAGAAAATGTCTCTTTAAAAATACATGCATTAGAAGGCAATAAAAAGCAATACTTATATTATTCAGATTCAGATTCCTTTATTGATCCCAGGGGGAAATTGCAGAATGGTTATAGTTATAATACTTCCATCCATCCATTCATCATCTTCCGCTTCTCCGGGGTTCGGGTCGCGGGGGCAGCATCCTGAGCAATGAAGCCCAGAGCTCCCTTTCCCCAGCCACTTCCACTAGCTCCCTGGGAGGGATTCCGAGGCGCTCCCAGGCCAGCTGGGCGATATAGTCACGCCAGCGTGTCCTGGGTCTTCCCCGGGGTCTCCTCCCCGGTGGACTTGCCTGTGACACCTCCCAAGGGAGGCGTCCAGGAGGCATCCTAACAAGATGCCCGAACCACCTCAACTGGCTCCTCTCGACGTGAAGAAGCAGCAGCTCTACTCCGAGTCCCTCCCGGATGACCGAACTTCTCACCCTATCTCTAAGGGAGAGTCCAGCCACCCTGCGGAGGAAACTCATTTCAGCCGCTTGTATTCGCGATCTCGTTCTTTCGGTCATTACCCAAAGCTCATGACCATAGGTGAGGGTGGGAACGTAGATCGACCAGTAAATCGAGAGCCTTGCCTTATGGCTCAGCTCTTTCTTTACCACAACAGACCGGTAAAGAGCCCGCATCACTGCTGACCCAGCACCAATCCGCCTGTCAATCTCCCGCTCCCTTGTACCATCACTCGTGAACAAGACCCCGAGATACTTAAACTCCTCCACTTGAGGCAAGAGCTCATCCCCGACCCAGAGAGGGCTCTCCACCCTTTCCCGCATGAGAACCATGGCCTCGGATTTGGAGGTACTGATCCTCATCCCGGCCGCTTCACACTCGGCTGCAAACCGATCCAGTGAAAGCTGAAGTTCACGGCCTGATGTCCCCAATAGGACCACATCATCTGCAAACAGCAGCGATGTGACCCTGAGGTCACCAAACCGGACACCCTCCATCCCCTGACTGCGCCTAGAAATTCTATCCATAAAAATTATGAATAGAATCGGTGACAAAGGGCAGCCCTGACGGAGTCCAACTCTCACTGGGAAAAAGTCTGACTTACTGCCGGCCATGCGAACCAAGCTCCTGCTTTGTTTGTACAGGGCCTGAATGGCTTGTAGCAAAGAGCCATGTACCCCATACTCCCGAAGCACCTCCCACAGAATACCCCGGGGAACACAGTCGAATGCCTTCTCCAAATCCACAAAGCACATGTGGACTGGTTGGGCAAACTCCCATGAACCCTCAAGAATCCTGGAGAGGGTAAAGAGTTGGTCCAGTGTTCCACGACCAGGGCGGAACCCGCACTGCTCCTCCTGAATCCGAGGTTCGACTATAAGCCGGACTCTCTTCTCCAGTACCCTTGCATAGACCTTACCAGGGAGGCTGAGGAGTGTGATTCCCCTGTAGTTGGAACACACCCTCCGGTCCCCCTTTTTAAAAAGAGGCACCACCACCCCAGTCTGCCAATCAAGTGGCACCACCCCCGATGTCCACGCAATGTTGAAAAGGCGTGTCAGCCAAGACAGCCCCACAACATCCAGAGCCTTGAGGAACTCGGGACGGATCTCATCCACCCCTGCAGCCCTGCCGCCAAGGAGCTTTTTAACTACCTTAGCGACTTCGGCCTCAGTAATGGACAAGCCTATTCCCATGTCCCCAGACTCTGCCTCCTCACTGGAGAACGTGTTGGTGGGATTGAGAAGGTCCTCAAAGTATTCCTTCCACCGCCCAATGACGTCTTCAGTCGAAGTCAGCAGCACACCATCTCCACTATATACAGTGCTAGTGGCACACTGATTTCCCCTTCTGAGTCGCCTGACGGTTTGCCAGAATCTTTTCGGAGCCGACTTAAAGTCACTTTCCAAGGCCTCACCGAACTCTTCCCACACCCGGGTTTTTGCCTTGGCAACGACTGAAGCCGCAGATCGCTTGGCCTGTCGATACCTGCCAGCTGCCTCTGGTGTCCTACAGGCCAACCATGTCCGGTAGGACTCCTTCTTCAGCTTGACGGCATCTCTCACCTGGGGTGTCCACCACCGGGTTCGAGGATTACCGCCCCGACAGGCACCAACTACCTTGCGACCACAGCTACAGTCAGCCGCTTCAACAATGGAGGAGCGGAACATGGCCCATTCTGAGTCAATGTCCCCCACCTCCCCCGATATCTGGTCAAAGTTCTGACGGAGGTGTGAGTTGAAGATCAATCTGACAGGTTCTTCTGCCAGACGTTCCCAGCAAACCCTCACTATACGTTTGGGTTTGCCTGGTCTGACTGGCATCTTCCCCCACCACCTGATCCAACTCACCACCAGGTGGTGATCAGTTGACAGCTCAGCTCCTCTCTTTACCCGAGTGTCCAGTACACATGGCCGCAAGTCCGCTGACACGACTACAAAGTCAATCATTGAACTGCGGCCTAGGGTGTCCTGGTGCCATGTGCACTTATGGACATCCTTGTGTTCAAACATGGTGTTCGTTATGGACAAACTGTGGTTTGCACAGAAGTCCAAAAACTGAACACCACTCGGGTTCAGATCAGAGAGGCCATTCCTCCCAATCACACCCCTCCAGGTCTTACTGTCGTTGCCCACGTGAGCGTTGAAGTCCCCCAGTAGGACAATCGAGTCTCCAGGAGGAGCACTTTCAAGCACCCCTTCCAAGGACTCTATGAAGGCTGGGTATTCTGAACTGCCGTTCGGTGCATAAGCACAGACAACAGTCAGGACCCGTTCCCCAACCCGAAGGCGTAGGGAAGCTACCCTCTCGTCCACCGGGGAAAACCCCAACATACAGGCGCCGAGTCGAGGGGCTATGAGAAAGCTCACACCTGCCCGCCGCCTCTCACCATGGGCAACTCCAGAAAAGAAAAAAGTCCAGCCCCTCTCAAGGAGATTGGACCCAGAGCCCAAGCTGTGTGTTGAGGTGAGCCCGACTATATCTAGCCGGTATCTCTCGACCTCGCGCACCAACTCGGGCTCCTTCCCCGCCAGTGAGGTAACGTTCCAAGTTCCAAAAGCCAGTTTCAGCAACCGAGGATCAGAACGCCAAGGCCCACGCCTTCGGACACTGCCCGATCCACAATGCACCGCACCCCTACTACTGCCCCTCCCATCGGTGGTGGGTCGATGGGAGGGGGGACTCATGTAGCTCCTTCGGGCTGGGCCCGGCCGGGCACCATGAGTGAATGCCCGGCCACCAGACGCTCGCTGGCGAGCCCCTCCCCCAGGCCTGGCTCCAGGGTGGGGCCCCGGTAACCCTGATCCGGGCAGGGTACACAAGTCCTGCTTTGTTGTCCTCATAGGGGTGGTTATGGATCACACTTTGTCTGGCCTGTCACCTAGGACCAGTTTGCCATGGGAGACCCTACCAGGAGCTTTTGCTCCAGACAACATAGCTCCTAGGGTCCTTCAAGCACACAAACCTCTCCACCACGATAAGGTGGTGATCCATGGAGAGAGTTATAATACTTATAATACTTAATACTTATAATACTATAATACTGGTTATAATACTTATAACAATTATGGCAATAATGGCAAATATGGTTGAGATGTAAACAGAGAGAGTGGGTTTGGTGTGAAATGGTAAAATGTAGAGACTCAAATGTCTTTACAGTGGTGATGATAGGAACCAAATCAAATTTATTTGTATAGCGCTTTTTACAATGGATGTTGTCACAAAGCAGCTTTACAGAATTTCGGAAAAGACAAAGTTTTAACAGGATTGTAAGAATGTACAAAACCCCCCAGGTGGGCAAGCCAGGGGCAACAGTGGCAAGGAAAAACTCCCTCAGAACTGAGGAAGAAACCTTGGGAGGAACCAGGCTCACCAGGGGGGTGACCCATCCTCCTCTGGTCAAACTACCTACAAGTGATTATGCTACTAATATTAATAGCAGTAATACTGGTATTAGGAATAGCTAGGAGTCCATGAGAATATCAGTGTAGGGTGGGCAGCTAGTTTAAGGCAGGTCGTCGCCATGACTACAACACAAATATAGCCAATTTTATTTACTATACAGAACCACCAGTGAACCTACATGAGTCTTCTGAGTTTATATGGAATATAGATGATAGAGGTATTGTGAAATAATGATAAATCCAAAATCCTTTGGGGCCATTTTGCTTCACGGAACAATGCGTGCATCTGTCCATCTGTGATTAGACTGAATCTTCTCAAAACTATCATAAAACAAATGTAAGCCAGCTTATATCTTACCATTTCATGTAGCAACTTTCTGTGAAGGAGCTTTTAGAGGTGGACGTCTGGTTCCAATCACCACCAAAGTGAACAGTTCTGACTCGGTAAGTTTCTCTAGAATGGCGTTTCACACCAAACCACTCTGAACAACTTTTTTGGCACCTTATTATAAGTATCAGAATGTCCCCTTTCTATATCCATTCCAGGACTAGGCTTAATCACTTGTATGCTTCTGAAAACAACAATAATAAAACAATCTAAAAAATGAATGGAGATGAATATTATTGTATTATTGTATGTACAGTCCAGTTTCTTCTATGAGGTTCTTCAGAAGACTCATGTAGGTTCACTGGTGGTTCTGGACAGTAAATAAAATGGCTATATCTCTGTTGTAGTCATGGCGACTTCTGGTTACTATCACCACCACTGTAAAGAAAAACTGTGTTGGTCAATTTGACAAATTTAGGGCAAAAAAGAGCCAAAACAGACTGACCAGGTTTAGTTAATCCACCTAAAACAATCACTAATCAACTAAAAGGGGAATTCCACTAACTTTTTAAAATTTACATGTAATAAAATTGCTAAAGTGTAAACAATGTAAACAAAGCACTTCTGTGAAATGCGTCTTTATAGCTGGAGCGACTAAAGAAACAACGATAAAAACATAAAACGTGAATAAACTCAGGGTGAACAGCAGCTGCCTCATTATAGGCCAGTATACAGCAAAAGTACAGCTCATTTTGGTTCACAACTTGGCAGAACTGCGCTGCTCTGTGCTTTGTGTCTGGGCTTGATGACCAACTCAGAGGACAATTCCAAATTCATGACTGGAGACAAAAACGATTAGTCTGAGATTTACACTAAAGCGATTTCACTTCACTAAAGTCTACTGAAGCGCTGCGTAACAAAAATAGGTGTATAACTGATTGTAGATAAAATGGCTATATTTGTGTTGTACACTAGGTGACCCCTGGTTCCTGATGATGTCCAATAGTCACTAATTGGTATTAAGTGTTTTCCCAATGGGCAAATATCATAGTGTAAAGGACTCTAATAGTTTAACCCTTTGTGATGTTCAGGTCATTTTCAATGTTTACCAAAAGAAAAATTATGTGATTTATTATTATTCCATATATTATTATTCCTTTGCTCATTTTCTGTGAAGAACATATAAAATAACCCATTTTCAGGGCCTTCACTCTGTTCAGCCCCAACACATTTATATTACACATGTGGTGTTGGGCTGAACCCACAGGGAGTAAACGTGCGGAGGTCCTGTTTCCTTCACTTTGTTCTCCTCCTACATGGCCTGCTGTTAATGTGTGTGTGTGTGTGTGTGTGTGTGTGTGTGTGTGAGGGTGGACAACATGGACAGTCTGCTGACTGGCTACAACTGCTAAAGGAGAACCTTTAACCTAACTCTAATACATCTGATCCAGCCATTTAGAGACTTGGGAAGAGGTTGATTAACCAGAGCAGGTGTTTCAGATCATGGCTGGAACTAGACTACACAAGAAGGTAGATTTCCAAAAGCACAGTAGGTGATCGGTTTTACGATATAATCCATTAATTCATGGTGGAGAAGTACATGCAGGGTGATGTGAGGCAAAATAGTCCCTAAAGAAAACACTATTTCAAATTTATCACTATTTTCCCATCATCAACATTCCATATAAACTCATGTAGATTCACTGGTGGCTCTGGATAGTAAATAAAATGTCTATATTTGTATTGTAATCATGGCGAGCTCTGGTTCCTATCACCACCATTGTAAAGAAATCTGAGCATCTACAATCAACCATTTCATGCCAAACCCACTCTGAAAGACTCTGTTTACACCTCATTCACACATACATTTTGGAAAACTGTTGGAATTCCCCTTAAATCCCCAACTGGGAAACTGACCCACCATCTTGCCCATTGCTTACTGCTGAAATTTTGAAAAATTGATGGAATTCCACTTTGAAATAGTATGTAATTTGCTGGAGTCTGAACTGCTCTGCGTTTGTTTACATCTTAGCTAAGCTAAAATTCTAAATAAAATTTGGTGGAATTGCCCTTTAAGACTTCTGAGTATGCCAGAGAAGTAAAGCCCCGAATAAAATCATATTTAACTCCAGGTGAGATGCATATTGTGACATTTTAGCTGCACTTGCACCTCATGTCCACAAGATGGCAGAAGAGTCTAACAAGGAATAATTCCAAAAGTGAGCTACTCATGGAGATAACAAAGGGCAACTTATACAAAAACATGCATATTAATCAGTACATTTATTACAGAGAGGAGCGCCATCAGAACACCCCAGGCACTTCATAGAGACTACTCCAAAAGTGGTTCTTCAATGGTTCTTTAGTGAATGCTCTGTGTATAGTAATGGTTCTATGTAAAACCATTGGTCCTGTAAAGAATTTGCATGCTGAGATGGCTCTTTGCTTGATGCAGTGTTTCTTTGGATTGATGAAGAATATGTTGTATATGTGGTTGTTTATAGAACCTTTTTAAAAGTGGTTATGATGTCAAGCTTGTATACAATAGAGGAACTTTTTTTGGTGCTATAAAAACCACGTTGGGGTCGAACAAAACACAAGTATGGGGAATACATATTCAGAATACAGAAATCTGTATTAATCGTTACATTAAGTAAAGGCAGTATTTAGAATACGCACACACACATCGTCTAACCTGCTTCTCCCTCAGGGTCGCGGGGGGGTGCTGAAGCCTAGCCCAGAGGACAGGTTGCCGGCCCATTGCAGGGCAGACATAGACAATCACACACACACACACTCACACCTAGGGGCAATGTAGTGTGTCCAACTGGCCTGACTGCACATCTTTGGGCTGTGGGAGGAAACCGGAGAACCCGGAGGAAACCCCACAGACACGGGGAGAACATGCAATCTCCACACAGAGAGGACCCCAGTTGCCCAGCTGGGGAATCGAACCCAGGCCCCCCTTGCTGTGAGGTGACTACCCACCGCACCACTGTGCTGCCTATTTAGAATACAATACTTTTTATATTTATAGAATATATATAGAAGAATACTTTCAGAATATGTAGTTACTAAATAATCTATTAATTATTTTAAAACCAGTGCACAGTGTTCTAAGGCCCAAGTAGACCGATAAATCAATGTGATCAGTTATTAATCTCAGCATTACTGAGCTCTGCTAAAGCCTGAGTAGACTGATAAATCAATGTGATCAGTTAATCTCAGCGTTACTGAGCTGTGCTAAAGTCTGAGTAGACTGATAAATCAATGTGATCAGTTATTAATCTCAGCGTTACTGAGCTCTGTTAAAGTCTGAGTAGACTGATAAATCAATGTGATCAGTTATTAATCTCAGTGTTACTGAGCTCTGCTAAAGTCTGAGTAGACTGATAAATCAATGTGATCAGTTATTAATCTCAGCGTTACTGAGCTCTGCTAAAGCCTGAGTAGACTGATAAATCAATGTGATCAGTTATTAATCTCAGCGTTACTGAGCTCTGCTAAAGCCTGAGTAGACTGATAAATCAATGTGATCAGTTATTAATCTCAGCGTTACTGAGCTCTGCTAAAGCCTGAGTAGACTGATAAATCAATGTGATCAGTTATTAATCTCAGCGTTACTGAGCTCTGCTAAAGCCTGAGTAGACTGATAAATCAATGTGATCAGTTATTAATCTCAGCGTTACTGAGCTCTGCTAAAGCCTGAGTAGACTGATGAATCAATGTAATCAGTTATTAATCTCAGTGTTACTGAGCTCTGCTAAAGCCTGAGTAGACTGATAAATCAATGTAATCAGTTATTAATCTCAGTGTTACTGAGCTCTGCTAAAGTCTGAGTAGACTGATAAATCAATGTGATCAGTTATTAATCTCAGCGTTACTGAGCTCTGCTAAAGCCTGAGTAGACTGATAAATCAATGTGATCAGTTATTAATCTCAGCGTTACTGAGCTCTGCTAAAGCCTGAGTAGACTGATAAATCAATGTAATCAGTTATTAATCTCAGCGTTACTGAGCTCTGCTAAAGCCTGAGTAGACTGATAAATCAATGTAATCGGTTATTAATCTCAGCGTTACTGAGCTCTGCTAAAGTCTGAGTAGACTGATAAATCAATGTGATCGGTTATTAATCTCAGTGTTACTGAGCTCTGCTAAAGCCTGAGTAGACTGATAAATCAATGTGATCGGTTATTAATCTCAGTGTTACTGAGCTCTGCTAAAGTCTGAGTAGACTGATAAATCAATGTGATCGGTTATTAATCTCAGCGTTACTGAGCTCTGCTAAAGCCTGAGTAGACTGATAAATCAATGTGATCAGTTATTAATCTCAGCGTTACTGAGCTCTGCTAAAGCCTGAGTAGACTGATAAATCAATGTGATCAGTTATTAATCTCAGCGTTACTGAGCTCTGCTAAAGCCTGAGTAGACTGATAAATCAATGTGATCAGTTATTAATCTCAGCGTTACTGAGCTCTGCTAAAGCCTGAGTAGACTGATAAATCAATGTGATCAGTTATTAATCTCAGTGTTACTGAGCTCTGCTAAAGTCTGAGTAGACTGATAAATCAATATGATCAGTTATTAATCTCAGTGTTACTGAGCTCTGCTAAAGCCTGAGTAGACTGATAA